>NC_090342.1:29586561-29903748 GCF_035084215.1 Heptranchias perlo | reverse complement strand
TATAGCATGCTCAATTGTAGACCTGGTAGCGATGTGGCTGTCGTTATATCGATGCTGTTGCTCAGTGGTGGGGTTCCTCAGAGGTGTCATGAGTCATGTGTGCAGGGGGTATCCCTTGTCCCCAGGGAGCCAGCTCTTGCGGGTGTTCGGTGCGTGGAAGAGGGGCAGGATGTTGGACTTCCGGAGGATGAAGGAATCATGGCAGCTGCCAGGGTATCTGGCGCACACGTGAAGGAATCTCTTGCGGTGGTCACAGATGAGCTGAGTGTAGATGGAGTGATAGCCCTTCCTGTTGATGAACAGTCCTGGCTCGTGTGGAGGTGTCCGTATTGCTATATGAGTGCAATCGATTACACCCTGCACCCGTGGGAAGCCAGCCACAGCGTGGAATTCCACTGCCCTCTCCACCTGGCTGAGGTCATCCATGGGGAAGTTGACGTAGTGTGAGGTCCTGCGAAACAAGCCGTTGGGACCTGCCTTACGCACTTGTGTGCAGATGACTGAGACGATGTCCCCGGTGGCACCCTGGAATGATCCGGAGGCGAAGAAGTTGAGGGCAGTGGTGATTTTGACAGCAACAGGTAAGGAGATGCTGCTCGGGCCAGCCGGAAGCAGTTCGGCATAAAGGAGGCTGCAGATGTCTGCGACTACCTGGCAATTGACTCTGAGCCTCTGTATGCACTGCTCCTCAGAGAGGTCCAGGAAGCTGAGCCTTGGTCTGTAGACCCTGTTGTGAAGGTAGTGCCTCCTGCGACGTTGCTCTCTCTGTTGTTGCCCTCCATGTTGTGCAGGTGCCTGTGGTGCAGCGCTGTGTTGTGGAGCTCCACGTGGTGAAGGTGGACAGCGTGCCTGACAAGGCTGGTGATGTTGCTCGTCCTTGGATGAAGTGATGAATGCAGCCATGGCGCCCCCCCATCCCGATGGTGTGAGTTTGAGGGGGTCCGCAAAGTAGGTAAATGTGTTTGCACAGCAGAGTTTTGGGTGTAAGTTAAGAATTTTGACTGGAAAGACAAAGGTGTTGCAGCCAAAACTTTGTCTGAAGTGACAGAGTGCCCTGCTGCAATAAATGAGGTTTTCTCCCCACCTGTCAAATAATCCTTTGCATCTCCCACTGGCTGCTGGCTGAAACACGTCTGTTACAACAGGGAGTGTTTCCACAGCACGGGAAACACGCTGAGGATACTTCAAAATTGCACCCCTGCCAAAATGTCCACTCAATGAGGTCTCTCAAGTACCTCAACTATCTGACTAACTATGTAAATTATCATCCCGCCGGCTTTAATTGCCGGTGGGAGTTCTGCATTCGGGAGGTGCGTGCGCACCCGGACACGTCACTGGGGAACCCAGAAGTCAGTGGGTTGGAGCTGGGCTCCGAACCTGCTCTGGGTTTCTGCCATTTTACGAGCCCCCATGTCCCCAACGCACCCGCTACGCCATCCGAAAATCGGCCCCACTATGACTAAGGGGGAAGTGGTTTGATGTACTAAAATTCCTTGCCTGAATTAGAATTACACTTATCCTGGAATAAAGGGGAAGGTCCTCTGTTTACAACCAGGAAATGTCTCTTCCAATCTCTGCCATCCCTATACAACCCAAATTCCATCTGACCATTTGCACCCGCACTTTAGCAGATGCTCTGAGCCTGAGCCCATTATTTTATCTCCCTTTTTTTCTGTCTTGGCTCCTCGCGGCCCCTTCTCTCCTGCCTTCTCACCTTCCTGTCACCCAGTCGTACCACCTTTCTCTTCTCTCTACTTGGTTACTATTATGTCCAAATAAACACTCAGATTGGTGTATAATATTGTATTAATAACTAGCTGCTTTTATTTACAGACCCTCTAGAATATTCCGTCAAAGAGTAACAAAGTAATACAAGGGAAGACATTTGGGTGCAATTGTTACAGCGTGCTTACTTCCATTGTGTTCAGTTAATAATATGCAAGTACCGTACATATCAGATACTTTCCCTTCCCAATCCCTATACCAACCCACCACTATTCTTCTGCCTTCCTATTCTCCTGCAGCTGTCCCATTTGAAGCCCCCTTGGTTAAATCCAAAGCTACTCTTTGTGCCTCTTTTGGCAGTCTTCAAAGGGCCCATTTCGGTTCCCATCGCTGTCCCCTTATGAACAGCAACCCCAACTCCCCCATCTGCTCTCTTGCTGACTTTCCCACCCAGTGCACCTGATGAGTGTTAACCTTGCCAACCTCCTTCACAGCCCACTCACTCCAACCATTACTCACCCTTTTGACTCTGCCAACAGACCAACAATCACCACCTCTCTCTGCATTTCTCTCCAGAATGTCCTTTCACTTGTGAACAAAGCACTTGCCATCCACAACCTTATTATGGATGATTGCATTGACATCCTGGCTTCTTTTATCCACTACCAACTATCTCCTTAAACCCCTCTCCCCTGCCTCCTCTATGCTCATCTCTAACAACAAAAGCGAGGAGCTCATGGACTTCTTTGTTACTGTGATTGAGACCATCTGTTCAGCTGCCTATGATTTCTCCCCCTCCCCTTTCCCACCATGCTAAACTTCCTCCAAGGCTCCTAATGCCCTAGCCCTGAACCCATGTCTTTTTCCAGTTTGTCTCCTATCTCCCCTCATGTCCTTTCCAAGTTCACCTTGTCCAGGAAACCCAACTCCTGCTCTCTCGACTCCGTTCCCACTAAACTGCAGAGCCCCAACTTTCCTTTCTGGCCCCCATGCTAGCTAACATTGTAAATGGTTCGATTTCCTCAGGTACTGTCCCTCTCATTACTCTCCCTTGTCATCACTCTTCTCAAAAAACTCATCCATCTGTCCTTACAAAGTATTGTTCCATCTTCAACCTCTTTATCTTCTTCAAAGTTCTTGAATATGATGTCACCTCCAGAATCTGTGCTTATCTTTCCTGCAACTATATGTTTGAATCTCTACAATCAGATTTCCATCCTGGCCACAGCAGTGAAATGGCCATAACCAAAGTTACAAGTGACATCCTCTGTGACTGTGACCATGGTGCACTATCCCTCCTTGTCCTCCTCGATCTCACTGCAGCCTTTGACGCGATTGACCACACCATCCTCCTCTAGCAATTTTCCTCCATTGTCCAGCTCAGTGGGATTGCCCTTGCTTAGCTCCACGCCTACCAGTCCTATTGTAGCCACAGCATCTTCAGCAATGGCTTTTCTTCCTGCACCTGCCCATTACCTTTGTAGTTCCCCAAGGATCGGTCCATAGCCCCCTCCTCTTCCTCATTTAAATGCTGCCCCTTGGTGACATTATCCACAGACATGATGTCAGGTTCCACATGTATGCTGATGACACCCAGGTCTACCTCTCCACCCTTTCTCTCGATCCATCCATTGTCTATGGGCTGTCAGACTGCACGTCCGACATCCTGTCTTGGATGAGCTGCAGTTTCCTCCAGTTAAACATTCTGAAGACTGTAGCCATTATCTTTGGCCCCCGCCACAAATTCCGTGCCCTCGCCATTGATTTAATCCTCCTCCCCAGCCATTGTCTCAGGCTGAACCAGACTGCTTGCAGTCTTGGCATCCTATTCAACCCCGATCTGATCTCACCCCTGTCCCAGTCTATCTGATGCTCAAACCCTCATCTATGCCTTTGTCAGACTCAACTATTCCAATGGTTGGCCTCCCATTCTCTACCCTCCATCATCTTCAGCTCATCCAAAACTCTGCTGCCCATATCCTATCCTGCACCGTGTTCCATTAACCCATCACCTCTGTGCTCACTGACCTACATCGGCTCCTGGTTGCCTAACAGCTCAAACTTAAAACTTTTATCGTTGTGTTTAAATCCCTTCAAGGCCTTGCCTCTCCCTATCTCTGTAACTTCTTGCAGCCATACAAGTATCCCGCACTTTTCATTCCTCTGACTCTGGACTCTTGTGCATCACTCTTCTCTTCATCCTACCATTGGCAGCCGTTCAGGTTTTCATTTTCAAATGGAATCATCATTTTTAACATTTTGATGCTGTGGCTACTTTGTGCCATTAATATTCATAATTTATGCTCCTACCAGTAATATTTGCTGTATAAATTACCTGGATCTATAATACTCAGCCCCTTATGGTCACAGGAGCACTCAAAAAAAAATTAAACATTTCCTGGGCCATTTTCTGAGCGGCCTCCAGCAGTCCCTTTAAGGACCACTGGTTAGGTCACTCACTGCCTGGCACATGTCCTACATATGCCCCACCAATTTGTAACTCAAAATTGTAATTGAAGTACTATGTATGTCATAGGACCCCGATTTGCATATTACAAGTGGCCTCCCACCTGAAGCAGGCGGGTATTCCGGCTGCCCTGCTCAGGAACCTAACCAAGATGGCGGCAGCTGGAGTGTCAGTATAAACGGGAACAGTAAGTGATCCAGTGCCATTTTGGGGCTACTACTTCCCCATTTACGCCTGTCGGAGCAAGCTAAGTTCAGCCTTATCATCTTCCTGGGAAGTGGTCAGCATCATATCATGGGATAAAGATGTTATTACATGCATACTGACCAAGATACACAGGAATTTTAAATCATTATGTGACAATAACAGCTTGTTATTCAAGAAAATAATATATAATGTGTTATCGTGATTTTCCATACATTGTACATGTGATTCATGCTTATCACCTACAATAAAAGATATGCATTCTCAATTACACTTTCAAGGACTACTGTCTTTAGTTCAGTTTCCTCGCTCACCATGAGATAAACCTCTTTGTAAAGCTGATTGTTGGCATTAGCAGTCGTATTTGAAATCCAATAAAGATTAAAATAAGTAAGTTTTACTGATCTTTCCTTTTCTTTTTCCTTCATTTTGAAAGCAGTAACGATGACATAACTGTAATGAATGTGTTAATGAATGTGTTAATTTAACAATCTGTTGGAAGAATTCTACCAGCTGAAAAGTTAATTTTCAAATTTTGATCTAATCAACTCACATGCTCAGTTGAGCAGTCTTCAGTCAAACTAAGCAGTAAGAGTGGGCTGGAGTTTAAGTGACCAACTTTTTTTAAGCATATCAAATATGGGCCTACAAATTCAATGGCACTGAGCCTGTTTTTCCAGGGCCAAACTGACGCCTATGTCTCCAATATGGTAGTCAGGAAGCACATGCTCATTACGAGCCCGAAGTACACTGCCTGCCATATTGGTATAGGCAAAAAAATAGGTGTCCAAGGCCCGTGCCAGAAACAGGTGTTAGCCTAAAAGGAACATAACGCGTGCTTGAATTCCCCACTGTAATATTGGTTTTCCCTGAGGCACCCAGTGCCGGCGCCAGCTGCATTTAGGAAAACCAGGTCTACATGAGGCCTAACAGGCAGTCCTTAAAAGGACCGCTGCAAGTTGTCACTAAAATGGTAAGTTTGTTAAAAATACTTACCTGACTGTAGAGCTGGGAGGAGCAGGAAAACGCCCTTCGATTGCAACCTTACTGCCCCACCGATCTCAAACTCAACCCCCTGTGATCGCCGCCATCACCCTCCCTGATCCCAGCCACCACTACTCTTCAGCCAATACACAGTTAACAGTTATTCATTTTCCTTCCTCCAGCCTGAATGACTTGGGAACAATATTTGCTATTCAGAAGAAATTCCTCAGTTGACTTTACTTAATTGTTATTTACCTCCATCTATCTTTTTTCTCCTTGCCAGTTTTCTTCCTGTTAAGACCTTGACTTCTTGCTGGGCACTGGTTGCCTGCTGGTACTTCCTCCTTCATGCTTGACACTGGGTGTTTGAAAGGCTATTCAACAACAAGGGCATTACATCTGTGCCGGATCCTGCCTTCACTTACATCTTCACATGTGCATTTCCAGAAGGGATGTATGATAGCAATTAGGAGCGGGAATCCCAGCCAATTTCCTCTAAACTAGCCATTCTAGCACCTTAACTGAGAATTGTAGGCGATCTTTCTGGTCTATATGGCTCAGCTACTCATTGAATAAACATGCTGAGCTATCGGGGAGGCTATCCCTATCTGCATCTTGTGAATCATTATCTATTATTTAATGGATTTCACTCCAGTATTTTACCTGATGTCTAGTATAACCATTCGATCATCCTTATTGACCATTTTTGATTAGATGTGGTTCATATGCCCTTTATTTAGTCTTGTAGATATGAAAAATTACAGCAAAACTTTTTTTTAGAAAAAGAATGAATGACCATACTCTGGTGGGATATTTCCTCTTTTTGTTTCCATTTACATTGACCTGTGAAAATGTTGCCATGGCTCGTGATTTACAGCAGTGTTCTTATTTATGTTACGTTAAAAATACCTTGAAGGCATACTTATGCTTTTCAGTTCCAACAGCTGAGCCCTGTCCCTGGGGGAGTTTGCAATATCTCTTCCTGTTAAAAAAAGAACAGGTGGAAAGGTGGGGGAAGGGTTGGGATCTGAGTGGATAAATATTTGTGATGTCCATCATTCCTGAATCATCTTTTCTATAGTCAGCCTGTTACTTAGCATTATTTAAAAGGTATGTGTTAAAGAATAGACAAATTGTCGGTGATCAGTACTTACAACATTTTAAAAGTTTAAAAAATACATTGTGTTAGTAGTCATGCTACTCAGTGAGTTATCACATGTACTTAAAATTTTTAGTTGGCAAATTAAGTAGTAAATTTGCACCATTCAGATGAAAATGTAATTGTGACAAATTGTCAAATATTTCATAAAGCTTTGCTCTAATGCTGCCTATCTTTTTCTGATCCTTACCAACGATATACCGTAAACTCTTTCCATAGTGTGTGTGTATGTATGTATACTTAACTGTTAGCATTTAAAAAAATACAGAACTCACAGTGCATTTTAATGTAACATGCATAGTTGAATGTTTTAACTAGGGATTCCTCACGAACAAGCTGAACAGATGTGAGGCGACATGAATGTAAGTGAGTGTTCTTAGCTTTGCTTTGTATTGGTCATGATGGGATGTGTTAATGAAAAACCAACTTAAAGGATATGGAGGCAGGTCATCGGTTAGCTTAGTTCAACAAGGCATGTCTTCTGCATTTGCACATTACTCATGAGCGATGAATATATTTACATTGCCTTTTAATTAATTAAGTCTGATGTTTACAGTGTACATTTAGAACTATAGTTATAATTATTTCTGTAAAGGCACAAACATCTTTTGCAGCATCTTTGATCAAAACATCTTTTTATGCCACACAAGTTTTTTCAAAAACCTGTCTTTTGCAGTGTTGCAATTGAATTGATTTTGAAATTTTACAAACCAATACAAATTTTGAGTGGTAGGTATGTCTTGTTTCTTTCCTTTAAAGTTGTGAAAAACCCAGCATTAAAATGATAAAATTGTTTAAAGTTTAATTTGAAATCATTAAATATGGCTCGTCATCAAAAGAATTTGTTGCTGTTCAGAGGCTTGTCACTTTTCCACACAGAACAAGGGGCATCAGAAGAAGAAAAAAACATCCCACGCACTCAGTGACTGTTTATAAAGGGGCTTTACAGCAGCCTGGGGGAACATTACTGCCATCTTTGGCTGCAGTTGGTGCAAGACCCTGGGAGATCAGGGAAAAAAGGGAGAAAATAACTTGAAAAGATGAGTCTGCATCCTGACAAATAACTTCCTCCCTACACATTTCCTTTTTCCACCCCGCACAATCTGACAATCAAAACAAAACCTGTGTATGATATCTGGCCTTGTTTCATTCAAAGGTGCGATTTCTAAGGCCCCATTTATTCTGACTCCACTGAGTAATGCTGGAGTCATAATTCTTCACTAAAGTAATAAAACTGAACATCTGTAGGTCATGGATGTAGGATAGAGTACACTGTGTAGTTTGAATATCGAACACATGTGCTGTGCACAAAAATGTGACTTAAGGGTGACTTACTTTAAAGAAATCCAAGGTCCAAGAGCACGTCTTCATAAGCTTATACAAGTTTGCCCTATTTGGGTATGGTTGTGTCTTATGATAGAGTTGAATGTACATTTGAATTTCTACATTATGTTTTTGTGAAGCGTTGCCACACTGTAAATAAAAGAAAGCCCTTTTCTGATCTGTGTGAAATTTCTTGTTTGCAACATTTGATGGTAAATAGAGGAATTTTTGCAGAGGAGAGCTGATGGAATTGTATTCAAAGCCAATACTTTTCATTATATTTTCACCTGACAAAACTCATCGGTGAAACCTACCTGTATTCCAGCTATCTTTATAATGTGCATATCTTAACATACACCAGCACAAAACCTAGCTTATGTTTAGAGAAATAAAGCACATTCTCATGAAGTAAAAGTATGCAATTCTGCAAGGTTTACACCATCAAATTTGACTGTACTAAAAGAATTTGGGATGTTAGCACACAGATCTCCAGTGACAATGGTAATGTTAACATGCAAACTGTTCACAACATAGAGATATCCTACTTCCTAGATAATCCAAATAAAATAAAGAAATTTATTCCACATTTTTTGAGTTCTCAGTCTTAGAACTTGCATTCATATAGCACCTTATCATGGTCTCTCAGAAACATTTGACAACATTTCACATACATACAATGAATTGCAGTCATTGGAGTTATGTAGATGAACACTGCAGCCTTTTTATGCACAGCAATGTCTAATAAACAGGGATTAAATGAATGTTTTTGGTTGAGGGAATGATATTGGCCAGGCCATCAGCCTGCTCTTCTTCAATACTGCCTAGGGATCTTTAACATTCACCTGAACTCCCAGAACAGGCAGACGGGAGTTTAATATCCGAAGGATGCCACCCTTGACAATGCAGCGCTCCCTCAGTACTGCACTGTTATGTCAACGTAGGTTGAGTTCAAGTTTTGGAGTGACTCATAGGTGAGAATAATTCTAATTGAGCCAAACTGGTACTTCAGGCACAGAGCAAGTACTTTCCTTGGGGGGAGTGAGATAAAAATAGGCAGCAGTTATCCCAGGCCAGTCTCATGTTTCTTGTAACAATTGGTTGCAGAGCAGCATTGCCCGAGGCCAGAGAGCAGATTTTCTGCTTATCCTGTCAAAGAAAAATGTACGGGTGGGGGAAAGGATACCCTAAATTCAGGAGAAAAAACTGACAAGCAAACTAAATGGTTCTACATGTTATTGGATTAAGCACATTATAGGGAAATTTATTCCATATTCAATGATTATATTCTGTGAGAAAAAATTACATCTAACTTTCTTGTCAAATCATTGTTCAATGCAGGAGAGAGAACGGGAATACAAGGAAAGGTTTTATTTGTAAATTAGTAGCTTCTCTCACCATTTCCTTCTAACATTTATTCTTGAAGGAAACAATGTAAGTTTCTTCAATATATCCTTGCAGTTCTTGGATTTGAATCCAGGACTTTTCTAAAAGGTTCTCCCTCACCAAACTCTTATTATATGGCTTCCATTAATTTATGACAACTCCTGTAAACTCACTATAAGTTCTGTGTCTGTCTGCATGGATCAGTTGTTGAGTTCATTTTTAATGCTCCATGAAGGCTTTTTCATCTGATGCCAGACAATTCATACCATGGCACTGGGGTACTAAGAGCCACAGAACGGCTTATTAGTCATAGAGTGGAGCAATTGTTAAAGGAGATGGAAACTGAGAAAAATAGAGTAAATAAAAAATTATTCAAAAACTACATGCAATGGATTAATTTGATTAGGTGTTTTATGATGATGGTTTACCATACACATGTTGCTGTATGAGGGAATTACGATGTCAGACTGCCTACTTGTACTGAGATAACTCTGGATATCTCTGTCTACACTGAGAATGTTTGGATTACACTCTAATGCCTCCAGTTGTGACCCTACTTTGCTAGAGGTCTTTGCCTGGCAGTCATCACTTTAAAACAAACTGAGTTCTTTGATGGTACTTTTTTTACTGTAAAATAACTTTATAGGTAAAGAGATACTTGGGCAAAATGATTGGGGCTAGAAAGAGTGTCACTTCTGAACTTCGTAAACTTGTATCAATTCACTTGGCCAAATACAATGTTGATTACACTTGAGCATTGTAACTTTCCTCTGTAGCATCACCCTGACACAGCTGTTGTTCTGTAGAACTGGCACTGAGAACTTGCAACATCAGAAAATTTAAGTTGATTAAAATATATAAGGCTCAGAGCTCACTGTGTTGTATAATTGAAGCAAAAAGAAAATAAAGGAAGAAATGTAAGCCTGGAAGCACAATACACAAAAATATTATGCATCTGAGTCAGTTCAGATTATATTTTGCAGATAAATGTTCAGAAAATGTAAGCAACACCTTGAGGTAAGCAGTAGGGATGAACACAGATCCAGCCCTTATCACTAGATAAAATTGAGCCAAAACCCGTTTTTGGGATGCTAAGTGGTCTCCTAAGCCTCCAATATGGTGGGCAGGAAGCACAAGCTCATTATGAGCCAGAAATGCGTGTCTGCCATATTGGTGTAGGCAAAAAAATAGGTGTGCAGGGCCCATGCCTGAAACAGGCTTTGTATATGCAAAAAAGGGGCATAGTGCCTGTTTGAAGCCCCCTCTGCAATACTGAGTTGCCTTAAACTCAGCACAGACTGCATTCAAGAAAACCAGGTTTACATGAAGCCTAACGGGAGGTCCTTAAAGTAACCGTTGCAGGCCACAACCAACAAGGTAATTGTTTAAAATATAATTAATTCAATGTGGAACTGCGAGGAGCAGGAGTATTCCTCTCGAACCCACATTAAAACCTTGGGTGTCGTTGCCAGCCACCGTGCCCCCTCTCCCATTGTGACCTCGCCCTCCCTACCCGATTGCCGTAACAACTCCCCCTCCCCAATTCCTACCTCTGCTCTCCCTGATCCTGTCTTCTGCCTCCCTCCCCTATCCTGGCCTCTGCCCTTCCCGATCGCAGCTACCCTATCGACCCAACCACCCTCCCTCCCAATCGCCCTCCGTCCCTATCATCTCCCTTCTCGCTCGCCCCCTTCTCAGTCGGCCTCCTTCCCGATCCTCTTTAATGATTTACTTGAGAGCCAGTGCTGGCGTCGCAGTGGCCTGATCTTCGAATCCTTTTCACAGGTGAGCTGCCTGTGGACACCTATTGGATGTTCGCAGCTCACCAGCTCGATGATAATGAGGCTCGAGGTTCAGTATATCACATGTGCCTCAGACCTATCCATTCAGGCCTGCGGATCCATCCCTGACCGCCCCGCACGCCCATTTTTGGGCACGCTTGAATTTCTCGGCCATGATGTAGCTCCTTAAAATCTGAATTTAGTTCCATCGCACTGGGTCATGAAGAAATCCTGATATAGAAGAACTGTGATGTTTGAATATAGATTGTTTAATTAGGGCTGGGAGTCAGTCTTATGCTGCCATCTGTCTGATTTTGAACTGAATGGTCTTTTTTCTTTGAGTTAACACCTGTTTAAAAATAACACATACAGGAATGTAGTACAAGTTGCATGGGGCAGGCGAGTGCCAGAGATATACCTGCAGTGAATAGCGAAAGATCATTTCCTCTGGATGGAGAGTCAGTAATGAGGAGTCATCGATTTAAAATTGTCACTGATAGTTGAGGTTATGAAAAATTTCTTTACATTAAGAATTATTGGAGCATGGAATTCTTTGCCACAAAAAATGGTTGAGGCAGAGACCCATTGCATCCTTTAAGGGAAAATTGGATAAATATTTGAAGCATAAAGTGAATAGTTTAGGATTACTCTAGCATAGAACTGGCACAGAAACAATGGGCTGAATGGCCTCCAGTGCTGTAAATTTCTATGCTACTTATATGAGAAAAAAAGTAAGTATACAAAAACATGTTTTGCAGAAATCAGGGACTTAGACATTTTTGAAGGGGAATGCGAGCATCGATGGTACAAAATTTATTTTCTGGCAGTCTGGGGCGTTCACCAATCCCCCAGATAATTCAGATTTTTGATACTTTGGTGCATTTTCGATTATTTTGAAATCTACTGAGTATGTTGGAATAGGATGTTAACCTGAGCATTGAAGTGACAACATGGAATATTTGTCTTGTGATCATTTTAGAAACAAGCAAAATCTGGCACCAGAAAAGATGCAAAATGAAACAATAGGCTGAATAAAGTGTACACATTCATTTCTCTCATATTTGTCTGAATGAGTGTCAGTGTAGTAACAATTAAACACAGTTGTTTAATCTCAGTTGCTACTAGTAGAATGTAATGTAACCCTCAGGCACTGAAGTGTACAAATTAACTTTTTAGAGCAAAATGCATATTTCACAGCATTGTTTTGTCCCTAGCTGTATATAGGGTAGACCTAAATAAAGATTAAAAATTGTATATTGAACATAATTACCTGGGTAAGACCAGCTTTAAGAAAAGCTCACGTTCACACCTCAACATGACAAACAAACCCTGCATGTTCATTTTAATCAAGAAATCAAAAGAACTGTAACATGATTTTTAAAATTGCTCCTATTGTAGAATATGTGTAGTCAACACACAGCAAAGCAGATTGTAAGTGATAAAACAATCAAGAATTATGAAATATGAGAAGAAACTTTCTGAGGCTCCATGACACGAGCGAAAGGCAAAAAACTTAAAACTTTGATAGTTTACTGAGTGTGGCTGCTGCCTGGTTTATGCTGCTCTTTCACATTATTGAGAATTTACTTAATCAGACAGGGTTTCTTGATTCACTTAATTACCATTATACTTCTTTAGGGTTAAAACGGACAGTTATATTATTTATTCTTGTTTCAAAATTGATCAGTTTTGGTGCTATGTAATCTTTCTCCCTTTCCAGTCTGAACCATGTCTCCTCCTGTCACGCTATATGAAATGGCAGTGTGCACTCATGAAAAATTGAGCAGCAGGAACTCATATGATGGCTTCACAGAGCATAGGAAGCCAAAACTTTGAATGGGGGTGGTGCAGAGCTAGGTTTGCTTTGACTTTGGAACCTCCCTGAATGCAGAGAAAGTGGGTGCTGCATGTAAGACCATGCATCATAGCCCATCCTAGGGCCCGCTTTTCATCCTGGGCAGGATTTCCTTCCTCCTGATGGACACCTAGTAGACAGGTACAAAATGCAATCAAAAAGGCTAATGGAATGTTGGCCTTTATCTCAAGGGGGCTTGTAGACCTTTGCTCCTGGAAATATGTATTCGCTGGACACAAAGGAACAAAAGAAAGGGGGTGGAGACCTGTAACACCGGGTCTCTATTCGTTTACATAGCTTTGGAATTTCCTGGTAACCCCAAGTGGTGGAGCAGGGCCTATGTTTGCAATAGGTACAAGCTCGGTGTGGTAATGCCAATGAGGTGGGAGGCGCCTTCCTGGAAATTTCCTGATATTGTAGTCCAGGGCACCCCAAGAAGCTGATGGGGGGGTTTGTGCTGGCACCCTCCTTCAGATTGAAGTTGCTGTGCAGGTGTGGATATCACATGCGGACAGGATTGAGTAGATGTGATGTCTTCCACAGTTTGAAAGCCTGGCAGTGCTCACAGTCACACATGAATAAAGGCCACTTGGGTGGGATACTGGATGGTGACCAGCACCCATGGAATCTTACTCTAGTGAGGAACTCAACATTTATGGAACAGCCAGAAAATGAAATGTTTGTTTATTCCATAGAACCTTTCCTCACTTCCTCCTAAGTTTTTGTACTTTTTCCTGAATATAACCATTATTATAGGTAACGATAAATGCTTCAGTGTCTAATTGACTGCCAATGTCCCATTATAACAAGAGAACATGGTGTCAGTTAGATTTATTCCGATTTCTTTATTTCCAGCACATGATCATTTTTTCCCAGGCACACACGTTAGCAGTTCAATTCGAGAATCTTATGTAATCAGACCATTTTATTGAATATAAAATAATGTTTTTATTTTCAGATTTCTTTATTTTATATTCAACACAGTGGTCTGATTATATAAGATTCTCAAATTGAACTGCTAAAGTGTTTGTCTGGGAAAAAATGATCATGTGCTGGAAATAGATTAAAGATGTTAGTTTGCCTACATATTTCTGCTGTTTCTATTTTCAGGTAACCAGTACAATATGACAGTGTGATGAATGGAGCCAATTTTCTCCATAGTACCTTTAATGGCCCAGTAGGACCTCAGTTTTACTTCATCAGCTTATAATATATTACTCTATGACAAAATAAGCAAGTTTATATAACCCATGGGTCCCATTATGTCTTAGCTAATTAGAACAGTGCACAAATAAAAAATGTGCTGCAACATGATAAGGTGAAGAGTACCAGTATTACCACGTCTGACTTTACAAAAAGAAAATAAGGATCGACACACTTCTAAACAAATGTTCAATTTAATCTTTAACTGACATGGGAATTAAGAAAACATTCAGAGGTTTGAGAGATAAAAATGTTATATAAGCAAATGATATATGAGCAAATCCATGGTTTGTCTGATCTATGTAAATTATCAGCAAATTTGTTTCTTACAAAAAAAATAAAGATATAATGAGTTCTGTTTATGTTTATATGGCCTTTTCTTTCTGTCTCAACTCATTCCATATGGCAAAATTCACGTACCCATTTTTATTTATTTGAATTTCTTCCTTCTTTGTCCATCTTGTACCACGCATCACTTCACCAGCTGAGAGGGCAGATGTGTGAGTTCCTCTTACCTGTTCTGCCGTTATATTTGCTAAGAATTGCACAACAGCACCCTTGAGTGACTTGTCCTTGCACTTAACCGCCTTCCTTGGTCTCTAGGCGGTGAGGAATAATGTCCTGCTGATGACTCTGACTCTGTTTTCTCCTCCCCTCTAGCCTTTGTTTAGCACAGCAGAAGATCTGACACCAGCAACTTAGCAGGATGTGGAACCACAAGCACAAACACGTGTTCCAACACACCATTTACCACATATTCGAGTTCCAATGGGCTACTTCACTAACCTATCATCACTGGATTAATAAGTAATTGTGCAAGGTATATACATTATTGCAGTCTTTCAGAGGACTGAAAATTCAAACAATTAAGCAAATGTAAACCATATACTCCGTTGGCCAGTGTACCATTTTCAACAAAGATGAGATTCAACCACAGCTGTTTCCTATCAGCTAGCGTTGTGACTTGTCCTTGCACCTGCTTAAATACTTCATGCACCATTAGTTCCCCACTATCAAGCTTCTGGATGTGTTTGTCAACAAAATGCTGACCAATGGACATATGCAGTTCACTGTAAACAAAGCCTAACAGATAAGTGGATTCCTCAGAAGATTTAAGTTCCTAGTGCAAGTGCAGAAAGTGATAGTTTATAAAAGCTTTGTTTGACCCAACTGCAGTGTGGAAATTCTGTGTAGAAATGTAGTGGCATTGCCACTTTCTCACCTTGACAGAATTCAAAGATATGCAAAAAGGCTCTAATACATGATATTAAATTTCTGTATGGACTCAGCACTCTTCATCCTATTCCATAGAGTTTAATGTGGCACGCCTTCCTGCCTGGTAGATTTGCTCAGAGAGCCATAGAAGTTTAAAGCACAGAAGGAGGCCATTCAGCCTATTGTATCAGTACTAGGGCTGGAAAATATTCAGCTGAGCAACAGGGGAAAAAGATAACATTTACCCATGCAGTCTGAAAAACTAAACATACACCACAACCCGAGCCAGCAGCCATTCTTTCGTGAAAATGTAAAACAGCGGGACCCCTTTATAAAGGTTTACAAGACTGAAAATTATCCACGATGCAACGATTGCTCAAAAGCTTAGAGAGGGCCAACAAACACTTTAGTGCTAATATAAAGGAAAATTCAGGTAATAATTCTTTTAAACTCTGTGTTTTAAGGTTTCCTATACACAACTTTGAAAGTTTGGCGATTTAAAATTCAAGTCTAAATGCTTTAGAATTCAGTCAAATGGATTCCCCTGGAATGAGTCTGTTGTCTACCAATAGTGACAGAGTAGTTGGTCTACATTGTTTGTAAAAAAAAATCTCATTCATATTATTTACATTGGAGCAAAGGCAGGTAAATGGAGTTGAAGTACAGATCAGCCATAATCTAATTGAATAGTGGAACAGGCTCGAGATACTAAATGGCCTACATCTGCTCCTATGTTCCTATTAACAAAGATAAGAAACTGTACAGTATATAATGGGTTAGTATACTGTGAAGAGAAATAGGTCAGGGTTGAATAGTGAGAATGGATGAATATTCTGGAGTTTTGCTTGATTAATGCTTTTGGATCTAGTTACTGGGCTTATTGCTTTTTTAAAATTCATTCATGGGATATGGGTGTCGCTGGCAAGGCCAGCATTTATTGCCCATCCCTAATTGCCCTTGAGAAGGTGGTGGTGAGCCGACTTCTTGAACTGCTGCAGTCTGTGTGGTGAAGGTACTCCCACAGTAATGTTAGGTCGGGAGTTCCAGGATTTTGACCCAGCGATGATGAAGGAACAACAATATATTTCTAAGTCAGGATGGTGTGTGACTTGGAGGGGAATGTGCAGGTGGTATTCCCATGTGCCTGCTGCCCTTGTCCTTCTAGTTGGTAGAGGTTGCAGGTTTGGGAGGTGCTGATGAAGAAGCCTTGGTGAGTTGCTGCAGTGCATCTTGTAGGTGGTACACACTGCAGCCACAGTGCACCGGTGGTAGAGGGTGTGAATGTTTAAGGTGGTGGATGGGGTGCCAATCAAGCGGGCTACTTTGTCCTGGATGGTGTCAAGCTTCTTGAGTGTTGTTGGAGCTGCACTCATCCAGGCAAATGGAGAGTATTCCATCACACTCCTGACTTGTGCCTTGTAGATGGTGGAAAGGCTTTGGGGAGTCAGTAGGTGAGTCACTCGCTACAAAATACCCAGCCTCTGACCTGCTATTGCATACCTTCATAAGATCTACTTTAGTCTCTGATAGCTATAGAACATCACATTAGATCTTGTTTTACCTTTAATATATGTAGCAAATTTATTTTACAAAACAAGCACACAAGAAAATGCCATACAAAATAGTTATTTTTGTTCAGTAGGCAACCTTCCACCAAACTATTTGAATGGATGGAAGTTAGGTCCTATTGTGGCCATGTGATCCTCCCTGCCCAATTTTCCTTTATGTGCTGCACCCAAGTAATCCTCTATATCCAAGTGTAATTAGAGAAAAAATTTGCCCTTAATTCTCCCCCAAAGTCTGTGATACCAAGCTTCAATCAGCAGCTGGAAGTCAATCAGTGAAACAAGTAAATGTTTGCTGAACAATAATCAATCTACAACATTATGCTCAATAACAGTTATCAAGGTGAATAAATGTTTTGTGTCTTTTGTTCTGTGCTATGCGTGTTCATTCTCACGTACACAACGAAATACTAAGCTATCACTGCACTACTGAGCCACATAGTTCACACAGAAGTGGCACATACTTTTTTAGAGTCACATCTTTATGACAGTGATTTGTGTCTGACTGTAATTAAAGGTAACACCCAGGGGGGAATGGATAATATGGGAAATCGGGAGATTTCCTGAGTGCCTCCGTGATTGTTTCCATAGTGCTATATTATCGGTGCCCCCCTTTTTCTGTCAGAATCCTGAAGAATCCTGTGCCCTTTCAGGGAAGCCCATCCACTCCTGGTGACTCCAAAACTATAGGGTGAGATTGTCACAGCTTGTTGATCGATCTTGTGGTTTTTCCATTTGAGTTCCATTCTTCCCTCATGGTATAACTAAATTTAGAGATTTGCTAGTTATGTAACATTTTGCTTCCATCAGAAGCTAAAATTGCTGTTTTATCCACAGGTCATGCAATCATTGCCTTCTGCTGGTTTTTTGGACTTCTTTTAATGCAGAAGTGCACTTATATTAAATAGCAGATAAGGTAAATCAGCAAGTAGTGATCAGCTAACCTCAAGCTTGAGTTTTAAAAGCCTAAAGATTGTAGGAATGTGCAGAAGTAATGCACAGCTGCAGAAATGTTAGCCTGTACCATTTTAAACATTCAGTTTGAGATGTGGGACCATGAATTTGCATTCATGATCTATCTACATAGCTTTGCTGACCCATAAAATGGCACGAACAGGAAATTAAATTAAAAGAGATTATAATCCTTTATGTGTTGCAGGTCTGAGGTGACTACAGAATCAAAAGCTACTATGAGTAAGTGAACTGGTGCTCTGGCAGTCAGAGGAAGTTAAACCCTTTTCTAGTGGGAGGTCTCACAACTTGTCTGCCATAAATAGTGCCATCTGGCTGACCTCTCAGCCCACCTGTACAGTTGGGATCTTGTTCCAATGTAAGGTAAGGACCTAGCCGACTTTTAAAGTCATGATTATGACTTTGCACCATGCACATGTATTTTCCCGTTGTTGTTGTTGAATCCACCCACAATACTCCACCACAATACAAATGGTTGATTCAATACTGTTAGGAATCAGCAGATTTACTGAACCACTTCCAGTAGACCAATAGGCCACATTAAAAATGTCTTGGGACCAATTGTTTCTATACATAGCATCTTCCCCGAACAAACAGGAGCTATTTCCTATCTTTCAAAATAGGAAATAGCTCCAAGCAATGAATATCAATAATAAAAACAACTTGAATTTATATAACACCTTTAACACAGAAAAAAAAATTCCAAGTTTTTTTTTATTAATTCATTGGATGTGGGCGTCGCTGGCAAGGCCAGCATTTATTGCCCATCCCTAATTGCCCTTGAGAAGTGGTGGTGAGCCACCTACTTGAACCGCTGCAGTCCATGTGTTGAATGCTCTCCCACAATGCTGTTAGGTAGGGAGTTCCAGGATTTTGACCCAGCGACGATGAAGGAATAGCGATATATTTCCAAGTGGGGATGGTGTGTGACTTGGAGGGGAATAGTGGATGCATTGGTGATCATCTTCCAAAATTCTATAGACTCTGGAACAGTTCCTACAGATTGGAGGGTGGCAAATGTAACCCCACTATTTAAAAAAGGAGGGAGAGAAAAAACAGGGAATTACAGACCAGTTAGCCTAACATCAGTAGTGAGGAAGATGCTATAGTCTATTATAAAAGTTGTGATAACAGAACACTTGGAGGGCATTAACGGGAATTGGACAAAGCCAGCATGGGTTTATGAAAGGGAAATCATGCTTAACAAATCTACTGGGTTTTTTTGAGGATGTAACTAGTAGAATAGATAGGGGAGAACCAGTGGATGTGGTGTGGTTGGATTTTGAGAAGGCTTTTGATAAGGCCCCACACAAAATGTTAGTGTGCAAAATTAAAGCACATGGGATTGGGGGGAATATACTGGCATGGATTGAGAATTGGTTGACAGACAGGAAACAGAGAGTAGGAATAAACGGGTCTTTTTCCGGGTGGCAGGCAGTGACTAGTGGGGTACTGCAGGGATCAGTGCTTGGGCGTCAGCTATTCACAATATATATCAATGATTTGGATGAGGGAACTAAATGTAACATTTCCAAGTTTGCAGACGACACAAAACGGGTGGAATGTGAGCTGTGAGGAGGATGCAAAGAGGCTCCAATGTGATTTAGACAAGTTGGGTGAGTGGGCAAGAACATGGCAGATGCAGTATAACGTGGATAAATGTGAGGTTATCCACTTGAGTTGTAAAAGCAGAAAGGCAGATTATTATCTGAATGGTGATAGATTGGGAAAAGGGGAGTTGCAACGAGACCTGGGTGTCCTTGTACACCAATCGCTGAAAGCGAGCATTCAGGTGCAGCAAGCTGTTAGGAAGGTGAATGGTTGTGTTGGCCTTCATTGCAAGAGGATTTGAGTACAGGAGCAGGGATGTCTTACTGCAGTTATACAGGTCCTTGGTGAGACCACATCTGGAGTATTGTGTGCAGTTTTGGTCTCCTTATCTGAGGAAGGATGTCCTTCCCATGGAGGGAGTGCAACGACGGTTTACCAGACTGATTCTTGGGATGGCAGGACTGACGTATGAGGAGAGATTGGGTCGACTAGGCCTATATTCACTAGAGTTTAGAAGAATGAGAGGTGATCTTATTGAAACATATAAAATTCTAACAGGACTAGACAGACTAGATGCAGGGAGGATGTTCCCGATGGCTGGGGAGTCCAGAACCAGGGGTCACATTCTCAGGATACGGGGTATGCCATTTAGAACCGAGATGAGGAGCACTTTCTTCATTCAGAGGGTGGTGAACCTGTGGAATTCTCTACCACAGAAGGCAGTGGAGGCCAAGTCATTAGATTTATTCAAGAAGGAGATAGATATATTTCTTAATGCTAAAGGGATCAAGGGATATGGGGAAAAAGCGGGAACAGGGTACTGAGTTAGATGATCAGCCATGATCTTTCTGAATGGCGGAGCAGGCCCGAAGGGCCGAACGGCCTCCTCTTTCTCCTATTTTCTATGTTTCTATGAACGTGCGGGTGGTGTTGTTCCCATGTGCCTGCTGCCCTTGTCCTTCTAGGTGGTAGAGGTCACGGGTTTGGGAGGTGCCGTCGAAGAAGCCTTTGCGAGTTGCTGCAGTGCATCCTGTAGATGGTACACACTGCAGCCACGGTGTGCCGGTGGTGAAGGGAGTGAGTGTTTAAGCTAGTGCATGGGGTGCCAATCAAGCGGGCTGCTTTGTCCTGGATGGTGTCGAGCTTCTTGAGTGTTGTTGGAGCTGCACTCATCCAGGCAAGTGGAGAGTATTCCATCACACTCCTGAACTGTGCCTTGTAGATGGTGGAAAGGCTTTGGGGAGTCAGGAGGTGAGTCACTCGCTGCAGAATACTCAACCTCTGACCTGCTCTTATAGCCACAGTATTTATGTGGCTGGTCCATTTAAGTTTCTGGTCAATGGTGACCCCCAGGATGTTGATGGTGGGGGATTCAGCGATGGTAATGCCGTTGCATGTCAAGGGGAGGTGGTTAGACTGTCTCTTGTTGGCGATGGTCATTGCCTGGCACTTGTCTGGCGCGAATGTTCTTGCCACTTATCGGCCCAAGCCTGGATGTTGTCTAGGTCTTGCTGCATGCGGGCACAACTGCTTCATTATCTGAGGGGTTGTGAATGGAACTGAACACTGTGCAATCATCAGCGAACATCCCCATTTCTGACCTTATGATAGAGGGAAGGTCATTGATGAAGCAGCTGAAGATGGTTGGGCCTAGGATACTGCCCTGAGGAACTCATGGAGCAATGTCCTGGGGCTGAAATGATTGGCCTCCAACAACCACTACCATCTTCCTTTGTGCTAGGTATGACTCCACCCACTGGAGAGTTTTCCCCCTGATTCCCTTTGACTTCAATTTTACTAGGGCTCCTTGGTGCCACACTCAGTCAAATGATGCCTTGATATCAAGGGCAGTCACTCTCACCTCATCTCTGGAATTCAGCTTTTTGTCCATGTTTGGACCAAGGCTGTAATGTGGTCTGGAGACGAGTGGTCCTGGCGGAACCCAGCTGAGCATTGGTGAGTAGGTTATTGGTGAGCAAGTGCTGCTTGATAGCACTGTCGACGATACCTTCCATCACTTTGCTGATGATTGAGAGTAGGCTGATGGGGCGGTAATTGGCCAGATTGGATTTGTCCTGCTTTTTGTGGACAGGACATACCTGGGCAATTTTCCACATTGTCGGGTGGATGCCAGTGTTGTAGCTGTACTGGAACAGTTTGGCTAGAGGCATGGCTAGTTATGGAGCACAAGTCTTCAGCAGTACATCCGGGATGTTGTCGGGGCCCATAGCCTTTGTTGTATTCACTGCACTCAGCCGTTTCTTGATATCACGTGGAGTGAATCAAATTGGCAAGATGCTTCTTAGAAGCATAATCAGACAAAAATGGAGGCTGAGCAAATGACGGAAATATTTGAAGGAGAGACTAAAATCTTGGTCGAAAAGATGAGTTTTAAGAAGTGTCTTAAAAGAGGAGAGAGTAGTGGAGAGAACGAGAGGTTTAGGGAGGGCATTCCACAGTGTAGGGCCTAGATAACTGAAAGCATGGGTGCCAATGGCTGTGCAAAGGGAGTGGGATGCACAAGAGGCCAGAGTCAGAAGACCGCAGAGCCCTCAGAAGGTTGTAGGGCTGAAGGAGGTTATAGACATATGGAGGTGTGAGGCCATGAAGGAATTTAAACACAAGGATGAGAATTTTAAACACAAGGATGTGAGACTGGCCAGGAAAGTATTGGAATAGTTGAGTCTGGAGGTGACAAAGGAATGGATGAGGGATTTGGCAGCATTTGAGCTGAGGCAGTCGAGGAGGCAGGCAATGGAGGTGGAAGCAGATGGTCTTTTGATGGAGAGCATATGGGACTGGAAGCTCAGCTCAGGATCAAATAGGACGTCGAGGCTGCGAACAGTCTGGTTCAACCTGAGACAGTGGCTGGGAAGTGGAATGGAATTGATGGTGAGGGTGTGGAGTTTGTGCTGCTGCTTCATTTTGCCCGAGTGTGGGCAGGATTTGGGCGAGCCTGGTTGCTAATTGGTTAGGCCGTGGCACACCCCTGGCTATGCCTCTGCTTTGATATACTAAAAAGGGAAGAGCAGTGCTCAAAGGCTGCAGTAGTGCCTTTCACTCAGTGTAAAAGTCCCTTCTGAAAGAGTGTTGTTACGATACTGTGGAAAAGCTGGCCTGAAAATATTCCAACTGTCACTGGTCTCTCTAGCAAATCTACATGTTCAGCAGACCCTCTCTTTATGCACCTCGAACTTCTGCAATGCAGCTTCTTTTTTACGTTTGTTCAGTAATGTGTAGTGGCCAGTGTAATTTATATGACAGCATTTCATTTCATTGCACACAACTCTTGTTTATAAACGTAGAAATATTTTACGGGTTTTATCACCAGGCCACAGTTGCCCCAGTAAGTTGCTATTGTTGAAAATAAGTATAATGATTCGCACATTGAAGGGAAAGGAGTAATTTGCTTTACATGGTGATGTTTCACTGTTCCAAAGCAATGGAGCCCAATACAATATCTCTTTCCATCGGGACTCATTGCATTGAGATCTGAGCTAGTGTGGAGTTTATGCTGGAATACGGCAAAACATTTGATAGAAAAAATGATACATCATCACAAAGTCTGTTATAACGACATCCCACTGTAATCACTGAAGACTATGTGGAAGCTTCATTTGGTCTGAGGACTTTGTAAGGACCTAGTAAGAAAGTTGTCTGTTTTAATACATCTCTTCCTGAGCTGCCCCTACATTGTCCTTTTTTATTTGAACTCTACTGCCATATCTGCATGTGTGTCTGAACCTTGTCACAACACTCATTTATCATCTTAGTTGCCATGGGCAATAATTAACTTTCATTCACATCCAGTGGCTGAAGGGGTGACAACAGCAGTAGCCAGACAGTCTTGGAAGGGAAAATAGATCTACCATACTTAAGATAAAAATGCTCCAAAAGAACTGACTAAAGCTTTCACTGGTACCTAAAATTTAACAATGTGCGCCTAGTCTCTCGAATGAGTTCCGAGTCCTCACTACATTTCTTGCAGGTACATGGGAGGCACTTGTGCTTTCCTTTTCCAAGTCTCCAGCCAATGTTTATTGCCATGCCAATGCATACTGCTGTGCTTTCGTTCAGCTCTGCAATTTAATTAGTGCTTGGATGTGGAAAATCTGCAGGCTAATACAGATATTGGATTTGAGATTAGCCGAGGAATGTCATAGCTGGTTATCTGAATGACGTCTTTTGGTAGATAAAAAACAAAGCAGTGAAAAGCATTGCAGTGATCAGCAATACCATTTTCCCTGGGCAGCTTTTAGAAATCAGTCGACACTGTGTGTTGAAAATGAAGTGACAGCTCAGTGCTATTGGTGATCACATAACTGACCCCATTCAGAATTATCAGCTCTTTCCGTCAAACTTGTGCTCTCCAGAAAACAGGGGCTGATCCAGTTCCCATGTAACACTGTGTTGTAACACTTCCTGAATGAAGTCAAGGCTTTACTGGAAAGGCATGTTCCAGTGCTGTGCAAATCTTACGTAAATAAATCATATACTGTTAAATCTCCATTCAGTTACCAAAAATGAAACAACAGCCTAGAAATTTTTGTTGGTGATATTAGCCGATGATCACACAGCATGTTCCCATGACACTCCTCTATTTGTTTATTTTAAATGGTTTAATACCTCTGCTTGGTGAGCTGACCCAAAATCACAGTCAGAAGGTAAGGAACTGTAAAGTCAGAGCCAGAAAACGGCGAGCAAAACTGAGGAATTGGGGAATAGAACCAAGAAAAAAAGAAAAGACACAAATGGGAATGATGGAGACAAGAGAGTAAGAGGATGTATCTGAGAAATATAGAGAAGAAAAATAAAAACAAGTAATTGGGAGGGATAAGAACAGGCGATTGGCAATAATAGAAGTAAGGGATGAAGGATGAGAAAGACAGGTGTTTGGGAGGATGGAACTGAGAGATGAAGAAGCACAGAGACGGGTGGATGGGAGGATAGGGCTAAAAAGTGAAGAAAGATGGAGAAAGGAATTTGAGGATAGGGCTGAGGAATGGAGAATGACCAACACGGGACATAGAACAGAAAGCAGGACAGACTGAAAAAAATGAGGCAAGAATAAAATAAGTAAAAGAGATAGGAAAATAAAATCAGGGAAACCAAAATGAGGTCAGAAAGCAAAGGTGAGATAAAAGAAAAAAAGAGTGGTAATTAAAAAGAAAATGAATTGTAAAATAAAGTCACAGAAATACGACAGAGAGAGCAAGACAGTGAGCAAGGTAAAACAAAGGTTAGATGAAAAGTGAGCAAGGCAAGCCATAGAAACTGGTCACATTAAGAAAAGGCACGAGACCAGCTTGTTAATTAGTAATATCGTTCTCTTATGAATATAAAATATTTTATTCTGTAGTTTATAATACTATTGTTATATTCAAAATCAGTTTTTTGGCAATTTGATTTTATACAAATGTACATGCTTTCAGGACATGGTGTCATACAGTGTACATGCTATAATACATATTTCACTATACTTGTAGGTAGATGTAATAAGGGCCATACATAGCTATAGAGTTCTATATATTAGGATGACTGCCTGGGTCATCCATCATCCCTGGTCAGGAGGTGGTGAGAGCTTGTGAGGAGGAGGATGAGGTACTGCAATAAGTTACAGTAGCAACAGGTCCTTGTTGGCATTGTGCATTAAGAGGATTGTCTCCTCAGCAGGTAGGCATGGGGATGATCTGGTTTTGGGAGCTTGGGGTGGGTGGGCAGCTGGGTCTCAGGAAGAGGTCCCATATCTCCTGGTATTCTTTAGCTTCATGCACAGTCTGTACATTACTTGCTCTAACTGGCAGATGTCCCATTTGTTTTGTGGTGGGTTGAGTTATTGCCAGGAGCTAGATCTGTTTGAACTTGCAAGTGGTATGTGAGTGGTAGAGTTCCTTGCTCTGCTGGTAGTAGGCTGGCTCAGCATGGGCTTGGATCTGGGAGGTGGTCAGGTCTGTCACTGCTTTAGTGGCTTCTAGCACCTCTCTCCCGAAGGACTAAAGGGTGGGAAAGGACCAGAGTATTTGCAGGAGTGTGCCTTTGTGACCACAGTTCCACGACACATCTACTCGGGTCGGGTGGAACTTTTAAAGTTTGAGGTGGGTGAGGTATGTGCGGTGGAGGGTTTGAGTGTGCCCTCTCCCATTCTGCTACGGGTGGAGGTCATAAGGAATAATCTCAGCACCCCCTCCCAGACTTCCCCTGAGAGTGAACATCCCAAGTCATGCTCCAAGGAGCCATGTAGGTTTTTTGTGCTGTCTGGTACAGAGGTAGACCAAATTGAGTAGAGGGCTGAAGCGTGTCTGTGAGACAGCTCTATGTTGTAGAGGGTCAGCTCTAATGGCATCAGTTTGTGTTGGATTTAGTAGAGTATGGTGGGGTGCTAGATACAGTGGTGGATCTAGAGGTAGTGAAAGTAGCCATGCTGTGAAATTTGTTGGCCAGCAAATGGAAGGACAAGATCTGGCCTCAGTGGAGCAGGTTGCCTAACCCAGTGATGCCCTTCGCTTGCTACACCTTGAAACCACTGGCACAGAGATCCTCCAGTAGGTGACTGTTGCACCACAGTGGGGTGGAGCCAACTGGCCCTGGTGCCCACCTGAAATAAGCAAAAGCTTCATTTCAATATTGAAATGAGGGTCCTGCACTCATTTTTAGGAAATTCGCTATGACTAGTGAGAGCTTGTACAGGAGTGTTTTTCCTGACTCCGCAGCAATACTGCTTTCCCAGGACCTACATGAGGGCCGTTGCCGTCGTTGCAGCTGACCCAAGTTGGTTTACAGCAAACTGTCGAGCTGCTTCTGGACAACCGATTGTCAGCTGCAGCTCGCCGGAATTATTCCGATGAGGCCCCAGGCCTAATTTCAGACGAGCCTCGGGCCTCCAGCTTCTGGCGGGTCCTCTGAGTTGCTGATCATTTTGTGCCCAAAAACAGGCCGAAACAAATTTCTCCCCCTATAAACACATTCAAGAGATAATTGGGTGCGTGTCTGGAATGAGAGGGGAATGAGAAATACAGTGAACGGTGGGTTAATTTGTGCAAAAGAGATGGGCATTTTGGGTTTAATGACCTTTTCCTGTTCCTATAAATTCTTATATGTTGTTAAAGAATTCAGAATCAGAATCACAATCAAATGTATTTGGCCATGTAAAAGAAATGGGAGAGGAAATTTACTCATGACTCCATCAATGGTGATTTTTCACATCACACAAGTGCCCATATCACGTCACCACAAATTCAATACGCACTGTAACTTGCAGCCTTGTTCAAATACAATACCAAAAAACTGATAAAAATGCTGTATTATTCTGAATAACATTCCCTGGGTTGGAAGGTCTCATTCAGAAAATACTACAAATAAATCTGCTAATGATTGTGTTATACAGAATGTAAACACAGATAGCTTCAGTGTACAGGCTGTTGGCAGACAATCTTACTGTGAGCTGTGATGAGAAATAATGCTGACATATGTAGACAGCTTCAGATACAGGAAAGGATCTGTTAATGCAGTACATTTCACTCAACAACTACTGGAGGAGGCGTGACTGGAGAGGAAATTTGCAAGTGGAAAGAAACAGAATACCAGAGTCAGAATAGCACGTACAGTCCCAGTGTATGATCTACTGAAAGATTACCTAGTATCTTGTACCATCTTGCTTTGGTTCCTTTCACCCAATGATTATTTGTTTCTGTTATTAAATTAACTGAAAATAATTTTCCATAAATTTGAGCTTTATTACAACAGGTGATTTTAATGTATGTTTGGAGAAATATAGAGAGCATTTTAATTCACAGCACTTTTTGAAAAGTTAAATCCTGCCTTAGCCTTCAAAAGATATATCAGAATTTCTCTAATTTTGTTAATGGGATGGTTCACCATTGCTACTTCCATACCACTTGGTAATAAAAACGTATTACAAAGATGCTGTTCACCCAGACAAAAAGTAATCAATTAGATCTACTTTAATAACTGTGCTAAAGCCCACTTGTACACAGGTCTATGTGTGACAGTACTTTACTAATTTCAGTTCCTGTCTCCACGTGCAGATTTAGTAAGAGAAAAAATGTACTTTCAGTTCAACCACCAGTGCAACAATATCAATGTAAACTCTATTTTAGTGATGGAATTCCGTAGTGATACCACATTTTTGGGACTGGTTTTATACTCCTATTTTCATAAACATGGGAGTCAATTGAGTGTGAGGGCTTCTGCTTGTATATTCAACTTGGGGGTACTGGTGTGTGGGTTCTGTTGCTTCTCCTCTTCTTCCAAGAAGCATAATGGGGAATCCACAATGGCGAACCTGTTGCCCTGCCTGAAAAGGGGAGAGAGGAAATAGCAGCCCCTCAACAAATAGCACAATGGCAGATGGCAATTAGATGGCAACAACAAAAACAAAGTAAGAAGGTTTTTCGAGCACCAGGAAATGGTGCAAGCTTGTTTCTTTAAAATGACTTCTACTTCAGGGTAGTGCCTAGGACTCTGGCTGGCAGTTTTATTAAGATACAACATAAATGAGACAGTAATGATATGAATTGGGATGTATGATGTCATCAAGTCATTACTGCATCAGTTACATTTGGCTGCTGAAAAATGGGCAGGTGGTTCTGCCATCAGTACAAAGTCAAGCGAGTACCAGAGTGAGCAGCAATCCAATGTAACAGATCCCTAACCAATTTCCTACCCCAAAATACAGCAAAGGTTATGGGCCCTGACAACATCCCGGCTGTAATGCTGAATTCTTGTGCTCCAGAACTAGCCGTGCCTCTAGCCAAACTGTTCCAGTACAGCCACAACACTGGCATCTACCCGACAATGTGGAAAATTGCCCTGGGATGTCCTGTCCACAAAAAGCAGGACAAATCCAATCCGGCCAATTAGCGCCCCATCAGCCTACTCTCAATCATCAGCAAAGTGATGGAAGGTATCGTCGACAGTGCTATCAAGCAGCACTTACTCACCAATAGCCTGCTCACCGATGCTCAGCTGGGTTCCGCCAGGACCACTTGGCTCCAGACCTCATTACAGCCTTGGTCCAAACATGGACAAAAGAGCTGAATTCCAGAGGTGAGGTGAGAGTGACTGCCCTTGACATCAAGGCATCATTTGACTGAGTGTGGCACCAAGGAGCCCTAGTAAAATTGAAGTCAATGGGAATCAGGGGGGAAACTCTCCAGTGGCTGGAGTCATACCTAGCACAAAGGAAGATGGTAGTGGTTATTGGAGGCCAATCATCTCAGCCCCAGGACATTGCTGCAGGAGTTCCTCAGGGCAGTGTCCGAGGCCCAACCATCTTCACCTGCTTCATCAATGACCTTCCCTCCATCATAAAGTCAGAAATGGGGATGTTCGCTGATGATTGCACAGTGTTCAGTTCCATTCGCAACCCCTCAGATAATGAAGCAGTCCGTGCCCGCATGCAGCAAGACCTGGACAACATCCAGGCTTGGGCCGGTAAGTAGCAAGTAACATTCGCGCCAGACAAGTGCCAGGCAACGACCATCTCCAACAAGAGAGAGTCTAACCACCTCCCCTTGTCATTCAACGGCATTACCATCACCGAATCCCCCACAATCAACATCCTGGCGGTCACCAGTGACCAGAAACTTAACTGGACCAGCCACATATATACTGTGGCTACAAGAGCAGGTCAGAGGCTGGGTATTCTGTGGCGAGTGACTCACCTCCTGACTCCCAAAGCCTTTCCACCATCTACAAGGCACAAGTCAGGAGTGTGTTGGAATACTCTCCACTTGCCTGGTTGAGAGCAGCTCCAACAACACTCAAGAAGCTTGACACCATCCAGGACAAAGCTGCCCCTTGATTGGCACCCCATCCACCACCCTAAACATTCATTCCCTTCACCACCAGCGCATTGTGGCTGCAGTGTGTACCATTTACAGGATGCACTGCAGCAACTCGCCAAGGCTTCTTCAACAGCACCTCCCAAACCCACGACCTCTACCACCTAGAAGGACAAGGGCAGCAGGCACATGGGAACAACACCACCTGCACGTTCCCCTTCAAGTCACACACCATCCTGACTTAGAAATATATCGCCGTTCCTTCATCGTCGCTGGGTCAAAATCCTGGAACTCCCTTCCTAACAGCACTGTAGGAGAACCTTCACCACACGGACTGCAGCGGTTCAAGAAGGCGGCTCACCACCACCTTCTCAAGGGCAATTAGGGATGGGCAATAAATGCTGACCTCGCCAGCAATGCTCACATCCCATGAACGAATAAAAAAACATGGGGCAGAAAAACTGGGAAATTCAGGCTAGTGTCTCATCCAACTTGTCTTGGGAAAATCAACTCATGAATAATAAAATCTTAGGAGAATGCACATCCAATGAGGCCTTAGGACGTTTTACTACTTTAAAGGTGCTGTATAAATGCAAGTTGTTGTTGTTATTTCACTTTGACTGAGGAAACCTTTTCTCAATGGAGATACCTCCATCTTACAGAAAGACAGAGTGTGACAAAATCCCAGTTGCACTATAAATTGTTAAGAACTTGCCTCAGTAGAAAAAATAACTCCTTTTTCTCTTTTGGGCAGCAAAGCCACTGCTAATTTTAAGTTTTATTTCACCAACTCCCTCATTATTGTAATTCCAAGTGGAGTGTTATACTTCATGTCACCACATAAACCAGTTTCCCTATCCCTCCCCAGGAAGAACTAACAGCGCCAAGATTACAGCCCACACAATCGATTACAGCCCACACAGCCACTGTTGCCAACAAAGACAACAATGGAAAGATTCAGTCCAAACTAAAAAAAAGTCATCAAAAACAATAGACACGATCAGGTAGCAATAATGGGCTCTCTTGTATTCTACTGAGGAATTAAGGACTACAGATCAATGGAAGTCCAAGTATCCTCTTGCCTTCACTCCACGTGCACAAATCAATTCCCTGGTACAGTATAGGATGACAGCCATTGTTGCTCAAGTGTAAATAACACAAGATGAATGACTGTTATTAAGTACAATGTCATTATCTCCTTCAACAATATATTCACAACATGTTTCAACACAATCGCAATTGTAATATATTTTTAAATATTTCTTTAAATCTAAAAATATATTGTAATGCCTTTTTTCTCTCTCAACCTTTACATTTCTGCCATTCTATACAAAAAGAACCATGCTACAATGGTCTTGGCAAAGAGGACGTACAGGTAATTTGCTCACAGGATTCATCAACAGTAGCCTTAAATAGCAAGTGTGAAACAGTAATCTGGGATTATGACACTCTCCAATATTCACTTTCTCCTTTTGCGGAACTTCCTAGCCTCTGTTCCACACTCATCCCTCCCCTAATACTACAGCTAACTTGTATATGGAATCATAGGGGTGAACCCAAGTCCTTCCCTTTTGTGGCACCAATCATGCTTTTAACTTATGTTATATCTTACAAAGATGCCAAACGTGAAATTGTCAGAACAAATAATGTCACAAGTGTGTTTTACAAAAAACTAGTCTGAAACATTTAATGAATGAAACCATTATTAAAACATGTTTCACAGATTATTCAGCGCCTACTGAATTAACTTAATTCCGCAAGACAGGTCCCAACATCGTCACATAGAGGATTTCAGTTAGCTGAATATAAATGGGAAACATGGTCTGCAACAAGTAACTGCAAGTTATGGCAGAAAAAGCTGCAGTACTGCATGGCAGAAATGAAAGGCTGAAATAAGGACAGTGAGTGCAGGAGTAGAAAGATGTATAAAGGTCAAAATCATCACATCATTCTTCCTCTGAACCCTAAATTTTGTCAAGACTCAAACTGGTTTACACATTATCAACAACCTGAAGTTTTGATAGGCCCCGAAGGTTCTACCTGTCTCCTGCCATAACCTCAACAGGAAATCAGTAGAATCCTATGGGAAACAACAGAGACCTTCCATCCACACCTTACAAGGCAAAGGATAGGTTGAGGGACAGAGCCAGAGGTGGAGACTCATTGGGCCAGAATTCCCACTCCTGGGGGTCGATTTTGCAATGGTGGCGGGTTGGCAGCAGGGAGGTGAAGGTGCGCGTGGCAAACCCGCATGAACAAAACTTACCGTTTTCGACACGATCGCATGTTGATTGCTGATGATTAACGTCCTCTCCGGGTTTTGTGCCCAGCAGCCAGCCTGATTGACAAGCTGGCTGCTGTCAGGAGCTGCAACGCGAGGGGGGGGGGACGAGAGAGAGAGCGAGACGTCATCTGGCGCTGGAATGGAAGACTGGGGTGGGTGGGGTGGGGGGGAGAGTGGAAGAAGATCCGCGGGGAAGAATGGAACATCGGTGGGGAGGGGGAGAGGGGAAGATCGGGGGGGGGAGGAAGATCGGGGGGATGAGGGGAAGATTGGGGGGAGAGGGGAAGATTGGGGGGGGAGAGGGGAGCATCGGGGGGGAGAGTGGAAGATTGGGGGGAGAGATGAAGATCGGGTGGAGAATGGAAGATCGGGGATGAAGAGGGGGAAATCGGGGGAGAGAGTGGAAGATCGGGGGAGAGGGGAAGATCGGGGGAGAATGGAAGATCGGGGGTGAAGAGGGGGACATCGGGGGTAAGAGTGGATAATCGGGGGTGGAGGGGGACATTGTGGGGGAGAGGGGAATATTGAGGGTGAAGAAGGGTCATCAGGGAGGAGAGTGGAAGATCGGGCAGTGAGGGGAAGATTGGGAGGATATCGGGGGGGTGAAGAGAGGGACATCGGAAAGGGAGACATCGGACATCGGAGCAGGGTGCAAAGGTAGGTTCATTTTGTATTTTAACTTTCTTCTATGGTGTTTTATGTAATTTATTTAGTTTCTTTTTCCCTGATCCGGCCCTTCATTCCTGGTTTCACCAGGCGTGAATCAGAAGCGGTGGGCAAGCCGCCCAGGTAAGTTAAAAATCGTTATAATTACTTCATCTGTCACAGGTAAAGTGCCTTAAGTACCTCAATGAGGTACATTTGGCTCTTTAACTGTCATCCCACTGGCTTTAATTGCCAGTGGGACTTAAGTTTTCGGGAAGCCTGCGCGCACCCAGGTGGATCCCTGGGAAACTCGGAAGTTGGCGGGTTGGAGCCAGCTTCTGAACCCGAATGGGATTTCTGCAATTTTCGGAGTCCCCCCGCCCCCAATGCATCCGCAGTTGCCCCCTAAAATTGAGCCCCTGATGTGCAATGCAGACCCGGTGCAGTAATGGAAGCCAGTGCGCTGAGAAAAATTAGATGTATCGGCCTCCACAATGTTGCATATGGGTCCCACCAGTGAGCTGGACCCCCAAAAAAGAAAAAAAAAGAAAAAAGCAGCACAGTCTTTTTCTGGGGCATAAATCACTGGATGTCTTCTGGCCCTTATCTCTGCCAGCATTATCTCCACTGCAGTTTCTGAGAATCTTGGGGCCTAGGTCATTACAAACCCCCCAGATGGTGTTCCCCCTTCTGCCATCACTTTTCAATGTTCAAGTACAGCTCCAGCTCAAGCTCCAGATCCAGCTCTCTCACTCTCTCTCTCTCTTCCACTTCTCAGTCACCTGCCATGCTTGCAAACATTCAGCTGCAGCAGCCTTTTAATTCCTGCAGATTGCCCCAATTTCCCTCTCTCTCATGCCTGAGATTCTCGCCGCAATCTCTCACTGGATTGTAATTGGAACATTTTTACTGCCTACCTGTTCTGAGCAATTGAGTATTATAATCTGTTAGATTTTATGTTTCCAGCATGTGGACCTGTCTGAGCCAAATGTTCTTAAGGAGGATTCGGAACTCTTATGAATAATATCCTTTACATTCTTTATTGTTAATCTTTACCAGGGCAAGACTAATAACTTTAATAACACATCTGGAACTAATTACTGGGGACTGAATTGTGAATTGGTTTAAAAATGATTGTAATATTATTGAATAAAAATGAATTGCAGTCAAAATTATTTTCAACCTCAAAAAGTATGATGACAGCAATGGAATGCGCCAAAAGGCATTGCCATGAGGATACTTTAAATCCTTTAATGCTAATTGTTAGAGTGTTAATTTTCTAGTAATTCCGACATACTAACTGGTAATTTGTCCAACAAAATATGAAACTGTAGGGGGGATTTTAACCCCTCTTCCCAACGGTACAGGAGCTAAAATCAAATCTTTTCCCGCCCTATGTCTATCTGAAAGCCGGGCAACTGAGGCTTCTCCACAGAAGGCAGTGGAGGCCTAGTCATTAAATGTATTCAAGAAGGAGATAGATATATTTCTTAATGCTAAAGGGATCAAGGGATTATGGGGAAAAGTGGGAACAGGGTACTGAGTTAGACGATCAGCCATGATCATTTTGAATGGCGGAGCAGGCCCGAAGAGCCGAATGGCCTACTCTTGCTCCTATTTTCTATGTTTCTATGTTTCTTGTCTGACTCAAGCGGGAGCCACGTGCATTTGTGCTAATTGTGGTCCTATTACAAAGATTGGACTCCAAAGCCATTTTTATGTCCTACTGGGAGGAGCATCCGCCATGGACACTCTGCAGTAGATGCTATCGAACTAAGGCCCTCCAATGTAAGTAAAAATATTATTTTTGTGGGGCCAAGAGGCTCCTTCAGACTCGACAAAATAGTTTGGGCCACTGTCGCCCCGGGTGATCTCCCATATGCGTTCACAAATCCCTCCCGAACTCCTCCCCCCCCCCCACAACTTACTTTGCTGCTGACTGGATGACCTGGAGGCCGCCTGGCCCAAACCTGGCGAACTGCCACTGCACGCCCATTTGGGATGGGCAGTTTGCCAGCTCCATCTAAATAGGCCCAGCTGTTACAATGGACCGGGCCTCCCGCTACATCTCCCGGATGGCTTGCCCGCACATTCCGCTGGCCCGCTAATCAGGAGTTCCAATTTCTCCTTATAATGTCTTTTGAGTTAAGGTGCCACCTTATTTTGGGGGAGTCTCTTCTCACCTGGTGCTGTTGTTCCCCTTTAAGCTCCCCTTCCCACAATTTTTATCATTTCCATTGGAAGTACCAATGAAAATAACAAGCCCCAGCAAAAATCAATGAAAGATGCTTACAGTCTAAAGGATATTTTAGTTTAAAATAATAAAACATAATTACATTCAGTCTGGAAGCTGACTGGTGGTCAGTGCAGGCAGAAGCTCATTGTGATCTAGTTCTAGAACTGTGTAAATAAATACAGTTGAGGCCAAAACGCCGCAGGGCTCTTTATACTGCAGTAACGCTAGCAGGGCAGGGCAGGGCAGGACTTCTGCCTGCTGATGAAATGCCAAAATTCAGAGAATCAGTTCATTACCAGATTGATTGGTGGGCCGGGAGCGCAACTCCCATTTCACCTGGGAGTAAACTGCTGGCAGCAGGGGAGAAAGGGAGGAAATGTAAAGTGGCTACAGCTCCCATGAGGCACAGTAGGTAAATGGTCTATTTTCCTCTCCAGCTTTTGACAAGAATGTTCAACTGCAGTGATTTCTTACCAAGGGATTCCTTATACTTTCTCAAGACTTAATGGTATCTACATCAGGCACTGGAGGCTCACAAGGAAGGGTTCAATCAAATGGTGGCCAAACAAGAAGGTGAGACCAGAATTTTTTGATGCAGACTTACAGGTCCTTTTGGATGAGATGTACCAGAGGAAAGACTGCCTGCTGGGCTCACAGGGAAGGTGGGTACTGAAGACAGTTATCATGGCTGTATGGAGTGAGGTGGCAGTGGTGCTGAGTGCCACCTCTTTCACCTTCAGGACAGCAGACCAATACCAGAAAAAGTTTAATGATCTGATCAGGACAGCCAAAGTAAGAGAACTGCAACCTTCCTCTTTTCACTTCAACACCATGGGACCTCTACACTGACCACCCTCACCTCTTAAATGGAATAGCAAGTCTTCATTCATAGTGCACTGTGGTTCAATGGCTATTTAACTTAAATTTTGGAACTGCCCTCAAAAGTCCTTCTTGAATGTGTCTCCTTACAACTCCAACCTTTCATGTTACAGGGTCCTTCAAGTGCTTTTCCTCCCTGTTAAACTCTCTGCCTGCCACCAGCTGGGAGACATATTTCAGAAGCTCATCTAATACTGCTAATATTGTTTCACGAGAAATACGCATGCAATGCTTGGGAGAGGCAGCCCCCTGGCGGGGAGCCTCGGATTTAAAGCAGATAACTGAATTCGAGGGGACATAAAGTTTTGGGGAGGCAAGCCACTTTAGCAGTTGGCAAAGGTAAGCTGGCAGACCAATACCAGTTGCAGGAATGGTTTTATGAAGAGGTGGAGCTTCTGAGAAATTGCTTGAGAAAAATGGCAGGAAATCAGCAACTGTTTCCAATAAAGATCAAACATGGCTTTCATAGTAGACCATGAAAGTGAGAGATTTCCCTTAATTGCCCTAGTATGTGCATTATTCCCCAGCACAATAAATCTTTGGCCCTTTTGGGAAGAAGCCATTACCTCACAAATATTTGCATAAAGAACAAGGAGTTGTGTATTTCAGCATAATAATATCCTTTGGCTGACAATTTTCATGTTTACTTATTACAAAACGTCACATTAGACTTTTTCTACTTCTTAGCACCCTGACTACCCTGAGTGCCTACCTTCTTATTAATGCTGTGCTCTAAACTTCTTGCTTCAATGTGGTACTTCTTCACTGATAGAAAGATGAGAGGAGGGCGGCTGGGACAATTTTGTTGGAACCTTTGAAGGCTGAGGTGACACTTTTTTCAGTGAAGTTGCTATCTCTGCTTTTGGCTGCACCTCTATTGTACTTGTAAGGGTTGCTAGGCCCTGGCATAAAGCTCCCTCATGTTATGGCATCAGAGGGAACCAGAGTAAGGTACAGCTGTGTCCCTATCCTGAAAAAGCAATATCTATGACCATTTCTTGCAGCCTCTTGATTTTGGGCATGAGCTCAGTTGGGCTAATGAGTGGCTGGATAAAAGACAGAATAGTCCCAGTTAAGTCTTGAGATCTCTCAGCTATCGTGGCGTTAAGCATGTCTTGAAGGAATTTATGGAAGCAGTCACAGCTGCTACTAAGGAAGCTATTTTGTCCTCAGAACCTCCTCCTGATACCTTGTTGCAACAGACATCTCCAGCATGTTCTGCATGGTCTGCCAAATTTGCAGATGCGAGTCCAACTTATCCACTATCCCCACCATGTGTGAGGCAACAATCTGCACTGCCTGCACCTGCACATTAGATCACTGAACATTTGTCTGTTGAAAACAGGGCACTAAGATTTGGCTCCCTAGGCTTCTCGGCCGAGGGTAGTTGTTTCTCGCCCCACCGAGAAGGTACTCCTGGCTCCTCCTCCCAGCTCCTCCTGCTCACCGGTACTCAGGGCACCACCCTGTAATGTGACCCCTCTCTCTATTTACATCTTCCTGGGTAGGCGTATCTGGGTTGGTGCTGGAATTAGTATGGTGCCATGACGGAGACGGTAATCCTGGAGCAGGAGTTGTTGTTGTGCAGCTCCAGGCTGCTCTTCGGACCAGTCATTTTCAATGAGTGCATCACCTAGGAGGGTTACAAAGAGAATACTTTTAGGAGAGTAGACATGTGACTTGGAAGAAGTAAATGGGCAATGAAAGGAGATTTTACAATTAAGGGGAAGGTCTGAAGACAGTAACAACTTATTGTACTGTAGGCAATCCGCATCATTACCAACCTGCTCCTCGCAGCTCTCCATCCAACATAACCATCTCTCACCGCCTCCCCGGTATTCCTGCTGAGGAGTTGAAGAACATCCTCCTCATTGGTGCATAAGGGCCTCATGGTTGCCGTTCTTTCCCTTTTTTGCCACTGACTTTAGGCGTCATTTTCATTTGTAAGGGGAAAACAAATTGAGAAAGGCAACTTACTGACTCAACATTTAATTTCACCCACGTCTGCAGAATGCTTTTAGGTGCTGGCTAGGCATCAATCGTTTAATTTTGCAATTCTCGCATTACCATCCTTAGTCTCAAGAAGTAGGATAAGACATAGTGGAACGATGAGATAGGGGTACTAGTGTATGAGTTGTGTGGTACCATCTGAATATTCATCGATCTATTAATTTACACTGTGGGGAAAAGATGGATATGGAGGTGTATCATGCTTCTTGCAATCTTTTGGGTTGTGTATTGTTTCTTATGACTTGACTTACTTTGGCCAACCTCTTGAGATCATTGAAATGTTTCCGGCACTGTGTTGCCATTCTTGGGGTGGTCAAAGTGGCACTGACTGTCTACGCCACATCCAGGGGATGTGAAAGGCACTATATAAATGCAAGTAATGGGTAAATATTCCATTTCACAACAATAACATTCCTCATCTTGAAGCAGAAAAAATTGCCCAAAGTCTATGTTTCACATAATTCACACATTTTTAAAAAATGCATTGTTCCACCATTGAAACCTCAGCTGTACTCACACGCACAGCTAACAGGGCTGAACATTCCTCACGATACTGTCCGAGATTGCTTGAATTGCTATTACAATTGCAAAGAGCGTCAAACACAATGATCTAATTTTACAAGGCTTAGCTCAAAAGGAGCAAATCTCCTGAGCAAATGAGGCAGTACACATTACAATTTGACCCCATGTGCCTGAAGTAGAGATTTCATTCTGTGTTTTTGCTGCTTATATATATATATGCTTAGAAAGCACAAATCCTACTATAAACAAACTAAACCAATCAGAGGTAATCTGAGTAAGAATGGCTGCCATGTGTTCTGCTCCTATGTTGCCTTTGAAAATGAGATCCTATTTTAGAGTAGCCTGATTAAATGCAGTCTCATTTTTTAGATTTAACTAATTCTGTTCAGGACTATGTACTGTTCAATAAGGTTACGAATGTGTAGAGTGTTTGCTCACTTCAGAATTAAGATAGAAAACTTCATTGTGTTTCTAATCTGTAGCTCAGAAGGTTATTTTTCCTTTAATCGCTGATTGAAATAACCCTCCACCATTTATACTAGAGACTGGATTGCAAACTAGCTGCAAGGGACCAACACTGAACCCTATTTCAGATTATGACTTGTACAATTTTGATAATTTCAGGTTTAACAAATGCCAGCTAAGTAATGGTTAGAGGACATGATGTGAACCTGCTAAACATTCTTGCAATGGTATTCCAGAGTGTTACTGGCACAGTGGAGGGGAGAGGAATATGTCCATATCTCTGCCCAATTGGGAAGCTCACCAACTGGGCTGTGAGCACAGGACTCAACTTTCAATTTCAGCTTTGTAAGTGGCCAACTTTATGGACTTTGACAAACACTGGAGGTTCTCTCCTTGTCCCCATCAAATGCACAAGTCTATTACAAACTCGTAGCAAATAGAAAGAGGGAAGAAGTTGTAGTACCAACAAGCTTTGATAATGATTTCTTACCAAATACTGCAAATTACCAGGATTCCTTCAAATACATATCTAAGTATGATAGCTTCCATTTATACAAGTAAGAACATGTTTAAAGTGTAATATAATTTATGATTGTTAATTGTCTCACGCGAAAGCTAAGCCAGATTTGATCCAACAGATGATTTAATGTGCATGAGTTCCTGTATAGTGTGCCATATATGTTTATTATTACTAATTGAATGTGCATTATCTTATTCCGTATTATAGTATAGTATCTACAGCCCTGAAACTTTCATTGGGGTTTGTGTCTCTCAGTCCCCTATTTACAATCAGCGCAAACAATTGAAGACTACCTTAAACATCCACTCCCTCCACCACTGGCGCACCGTGGCTGCAGTGTGTACTATCTATAGGATGCACTGCAGCAACTCACAAGGCTTCTTCGACAGCACCTAGAAGGACAACGGCAGGAGGTGCATAGAACACCGTCACCTCCAAGTTCCCATCCAAGTCACACACCATTCTGACTTGAACATATATCGCTGCTCCTTCATTGTTGGTGAAGATCCTGGCTCTCCCTATCTATCGCCACACGGACTGCAACAGTTCAAGAAGAAGGCTCACCACCACCTTCTCAAGGGCAACTAGGGATGGACAATAAAAGGTGGCTTTGCTAGTGATGCCCATATAAGAACATAAGAAATAGGAGTAGGAATAGGCCATACAGCTCCTCAAGCCTGCTTCACCATTCAATAAGATCCTGGCTGATCTTCTACCTCAACTTCATTTTCCCACTCTATCCCCATATCCCTTGATTCCCTTAGTGCCCAAATATCCATCGATCTCAGTCTTGAATATATTCAACGGCTGAGCATCCACAGTTCTCTGGGGTAGAGAATTCCCAAGATTCACAACCATCTGAGTAAAGACATTTTTCCTTATCTCGGTCCTAAATGGCTGACCCCTTATCCTGAGACTATGATCCCTAGTTCTAGACTCTCCAGCCAGGGGAAACAGCCTCTCAGCATCTACCCTGTCAAGTCCTCTAAGAATTTTATACATTTCAATGAGATCACCTCTCATTTTTCTAAACTCCAGAGAATATAGTCCCATTCTACTCAATCTCTTCTCAAAGGACAACCCTCTCATTTCAGGAATCAATCTAGTGAACCTGTATTGCACCGTCTCTAAGGCAAGTATATCCTTCCTTAGGTAAGGAGACCAAAACTGTACACATTACTCCAGGTGTGGTCTCACCAAAGCCCTGTACAATTGCAGCAAGACTTCCTTACTCTTGTACTTCAACCCCCTTGCAACAAAGGCTAACATACCATTTGCCTTCCTAATTGCTTGCTGCCTGCATGTTAACTTTTTGTGATTCATATACAAGGACACCCAAATCCCTCTGACTACCAACATCTCTTAATCTCTCACCTTTTAAAAAAATTCTGCTTTTCTATCCTTCCTACCAAAGTGGATCATTTCAAATCTCCCCACATTATACTCCATTATACACATTAAACCTTCTTGCCCGCTTAATCTGTCTATATCCCTTTGCAGTCTCTTTGCGTCTTCCTCACAGCTTACTTTTCCACCTATCTTTGTATTGTCAACAAACTTGGATACATTGCCCTCGGTCCCCTCATCTAAGTCATTGATATAGATTGTAAACAGCTGAGGCTCAAGCACTGATCCTTGCGGCACCCCACTAGTTACAACCTGCCAACCTGAAAATGATCCGTTCATTCCTACTCTCTGTTTTCTGTCCGTTAATCAATCCTCAATCCTCTAGAACTAGAGGGCATAGTCGCAGGATAAGGGGTCAGCCATTTAAGACTGAAATGAGGAGGAATTTCTTCATTCAGAGGGTTGTGAATTCTCTACCCCAGAGGGCTGTGGATGCTGAGTCATTAAGTATATTCAAGGTTGAGATAGATAGATTTTTGGACTCTAAGGGAATCAAGGGATATAGGAATCGGGCAGGAAAGTGGAGTTGAGGTTGAAGATCAGCCTTGATCTGATTGAATGGTGGAGCAGACTTGAGAGGCCGTATGGCCTACTCCTGCTCCTATTTCTTGTGTTCTTATGTTCAATCCATGCTAATATATTACCCCCAATCCCATGAGCCCTAATTTTGTGTAACAACCTCTTGTGTGGGATCTTATCGAATGTTTTTTGAAAATCCAAATATACTACATCCACTGGTTACCCCTTATCTACCCTGCTAGTTATACCATCAAAACATTCTAATAGATTTGTCAAACACAACTTCCCTTTCATAAAACCGTGTTGACTCTGCCTAATCATATGATTTTCTAAGTGCCCTGTCACTACGTCCTTAATAATAGATTCTAGCATTTTCCCTATTACTGATATCAGGTACTGATATACCGAGAATGAATAAAGAAGAGTTATTTCATCAAAAATATCTGAGTGATTGTTGCCACTCAATCACTACCCAACACTACACCTCCCTTCATATTAAGATTGCTATTACTAATTAATCCCACACCTCCAGTTATAGTGGAACTGCTTCCACTAACCAATGCTGCACCTATCACTCGTTTAAGATTGCTTGTCATTAACCAATGCTGAACCTCTTATTGCAGTGGGATTGCCACACAAATTAGGAGGCACAGTAAATTGTGTAGATGGAAGCAGGAAGTTACAGAGAGACAGAGTCAGATTAAATGAGTGGGCAAAACTGTGGCAGATGGATAGATAGAGTTCATTGTGGGGAAGTGTGAGTTCATTCACTTTGGATCCAAGAAAGATATATTGGAATATTTTCTTAATGGCAAGAGACTAGGAACTGTGGAGGAGGAAATAGATTTGGGTGTCCAGCTACACAAATCACTAAAAGCTAGTGCACATGTACAAAATGTAATCAAAACAGCCAATGGAATGTTGGCCTTTCTCTCAAGGGGCAGGAATACAAAGAATAGGAAGTAATGCTTCAATTGTACAGTCTGAGGTCAGACCCCATTTAGAGTACTGCATTCAGTATTGGGCACCGCACCTCAGGAAAGATATATTGGCATTGGAGGGGGTACAGCGCAGGTTCACAAGAATGATACCAGGGTTTAAATGGTTAAATTATGAGGACAGGTTGCATAAACTTACCTTGTATTCCCTTGAGTTTAGAAGGTTGACGGGTGATTTACTTGAGGTGTTTAAAATGATAAAAGGTTTCGATAGGGTAGATACAGAAAAGCTTTTTCCTTTGGTGAGTGAATCAAGAAGAAGAGTCACAATCTTAAAATTAGAGCTAAGCCATTTAAGAGTGAAATTAGGAAGCACTTTTTCACACAGAGGATAGTAGAAATCTGGAATTCTCTCCCCCAAAAGGCTGTGGAGGCTGGGTCAATTGAAATTTTAAAGCCTGAGATCGACAGATTTTTGTTACGTAAAGTGATATGGATCAAAGGCAGGTAAATGGAGTTGAGGTATAGATCAGCCATGATCTAATTGAATGGCAGAACAGGCTCGAAGGGCTGAATATCCTACTTCTGTTCCTATGCTCCTATAATGCTGCACCTCCTGTTATTGTGGCTTTGCTAATCATTAACCAACACTGCATCTGTTACAGTGAGATTGGAAGACTTTTACATTCATGCAGAGAAAATTTACACTGTGCACTCTGTAGCAAAATCATAAATACTTTCTTTATCAACGCAAAAGATTACAGGCATGCTTTAGTGATAGCTTTTTAAAATTGTTTACTGGAGTTATTCTTTGAGCTAACTCTCTAGGTGTGTAAATGCATTCTTTCTATTTTCAGTTGTCAATGTTTAAAGGGCCTGTACTCCTGTATTGGTAGTTACCAGGCAGGTTCAGTTTCTAGAACAACCGGGAAGAACATGTTACAAAAACACAGCTTAAATCCCACTGCACTGGCTGCTAGGAAAGTTATTTTTTTAGATGAACTATTTTTAAAAAGTGATTGTGAACATTTTTTTTAACCTAGTCTCCAAATGTTTTTAGCTAAGGCAAGTTCCACAAAGTTTAAGCTTAAAAATGTCAGACCAAACACCGTGACAGCAAAGGTGGATAGTGAATGCACTCCATAGGATCTCATTACCAGGTCTTCTTGCAGGAAACAGCTCCATAAGGAAGACCTAATTAAAATATGAACTTCAGACAATTCCACTACAAAAATAAAAATAAGCCACAGGAAACCCATGGGGCTGGGTGGGTAGGTTAGGTACATTACAATCAAAAGATATAATTACAACAAATGTACTGAAGCATTATATGGTTAAACAAACACAAGTTAAAAATATTGTATGCATTACTGATACTAAAAATAAAGGATCGCACAGATCCAAAATTTGAAATATTATTTATCTACGCTGTGCAAAGCTTGACCAACAGGCAAGTAACTTGGTTCTTCCAACTTGGTTCTTCCTTCTCCAAAATCTCTTATTCTTATTTATTTACACCAAACAATATATATTTGTGTTCTATCTACTTTGGTGAATTTACAATATTTGACTACGATAAATTTTTATTTATTTATTTATAGAAAGGTCTTGGATTTATATAGTGCCTTTCAAGACCTCAGGAAGTCACAAGGCATTTTACAGCCAATGAAACACTTTTGAAGTGTAGTCATTGTTGTAATGAAGGATTATCCCTCTCCAAAAAAAATTTCTTCATTACTTGCATTATTAAAGAAGATTTTTTTTCTCTTCCTTACTTTTCATGGCAAATTTGTAGTTCTTACTGAAGCTATCGTTGCTCCACCAGGGAGGATTTTCCCATTGTCAAGTCTCCAGTGGTTAGGTGGTCATTTGACATGGCCTGATCTGGCTGACTGACTCTGGCTCCAAGGTTCAAGCTAACATTAAAGCAGCACATAAATAGTGACACAAAAACTATCATCCCAAATAACACCTTTAGCTAGAATTTCTATTTAACAACTTTAACTGTAATAAAACACTGAAATAATTAACTTTTGTAAATAGGGGCATAGAATACAAGAGTGGAGAAGTAATGATGAATTTATAAAATACATTGGTTAAGCCACAGTTAAGAGTGTTGTGTACAGTTTTGGGCAACCCATTATAGAAAGGACATTAAATCCGAGGAGACTGTGCAGCGTATATTTACCAGGATAGGAAACTATATTTATGAGGAGATATCTGAGATACTGGAACTATTTCTGCCAGAGCAGAAAGGCTAAGAGGAGATTTAGTCGAGATTTTTAAAATTATGAAGAGTTTTGATAGAGTCAGCAGTGAAAGACTATTTTCTCTGGTTGGGAAATTTGACTATTATATTTATGAATAACAATTTTTTTTGTGTTTTGTGGATCTTTTTGAGTGCTAACGGCACTAGTGAGAACTGGTTCAGAGAAATCATTCTTCCTCAAAGGGCAAGGGGGGGTAATTTTAACTTTTATCGCCAGATGAAAAACGAGCAATAGCAAATCAGCAGCCCGTTTTGAACCTCTCTCAATGATCTATTCCATTGAAGTAAAAGAAAATCGGGAGAGGTGTAACACAGGCTGCCGATTTACTATCACCCGTTTTTCGCCCAACGATGAAAGTTAAAATTATCCCCGGGAAGTTGAATTTACAACAGTAGAGAAGCAGCAATTAACCTACAGAGTGCTTCGGTAATCCTGCCGTATCAATTGTATTAATGCAAGTCAGTGGAAAGTAAAATCGGGTGGAGTGTAAAACAGACAGCCAATCTGATCCTGTTAGTTTCTTGCCAGCTCTTACACACACTGTTAAGCCCATTAGCTCCTCTGAGCCTGTTCCTTTGCTAATGTAATTACTGCTCATAATTTTTTTTTAAATGAGATAAACAGACAAAAACAAATGCGTGTTAAAGTTAATCCAAATTCTTTGTAATTTATTTCATTTAAAAATGTTTTTTTTTGATCAACTCAACAGGGAGGCAGGGAGGGTGCAGGGGAGGCTGAAAATGGCCTAAGAACCTGGCAAGGCCGGGGACGTGGAGATCCTGCCGAACTTAATGGCAGGACCTCGTTGACATTTTTTATGCCAAATGGTCAGCTTGGCCGATGGCCGGAAGGGAACATCAGCGGCAGGAGGCCGCAGTCAGGAACCCTCGGGGATGGTCCCCAGAAATCATGAGGGGGGGAGGGAGGCAGCGATCGGAAAATGGGAGAGAGGCCTTAATCGGTAGGGAGAGAGAGACTGTGATCGGGAGGTGGTGGGGGGAGGGGCCACGATTGGGAGGGGGGAAGCGAGGCCACAATTGGGAAGGGGGGACTCTCGCATGCCCTGATATCCACTGCCTTAAAAAAAGTATGTGCACAGTGTGTTGGGGACACGTTCCCCATATTTAACTCTTTAACTACCCCTCCCCCCAAACCCTCCCGCCTGTCGTGGGGGTGGGGGGGCGGTGGGGGTGGTAGTGGTGGTTAATATCGAGGCCATAGAAACAGCACCATGCTTAAGACTCTCCAAACTGCTACGATAGTCCAGCCAAGGAAATTTATTCACATAGTTGTTTTCTTACCCACTGCAAATAGATAAATTAATAAATACCACAGCGAATTAAATAAATCACAGCATATGATATGGGGGTGCAGCACGTTACTGTCCATCTGTTCAGCGTATGGCTTTTTATAACAAAAGGCTAATATATAAAACTTTAGTTTAATCTTTTCTTATTTGCATTATTCCTTCTTTACCAAATATCTCTGCGGCAATGCTTAGTGTATTTAAACAGAACCTATTGGTGAAACATTTTAGATTCAGGAATTTTATTCAGAATTTCCTTTAAACCTGAATAATGGTACCATCCTTCCACAACTTGCTACCTATTTTGTTTATATGAACATCCTTTGTTTTCGGTTTAAACAAATAAAAAATGGGCAACTACTGTAAACATTTAAACAGTAATAGATACCCTGTAATATTTTCAAAGCTGTCAAGGTCAGCTGCAAATTAATTCAATTGTTTTGTTGATATCTAAATTGTTTGATCAGATCACTGCATACACTTTCTGGTACCTTTTAGTTGCTGTGCAATCATATTTTTCTTATTACCCACTTTTAGAGCTTAAAATATGCCTTGTGCATAATTTTATGAACCTACCTATTGTTAAGTTAATCACAAAAGACAATTTTTCTACAGATACATGGGATTATCTGAGGTCATTGTTAGTTCATATATTTTATGAACTAAATTTTGTTAGTTTGTTCTACAGCCAAAAATCACTGATTTGAAAAGAGCTGCATGAATACGGCTTCACATGTTATGCTACTTCCTTCTGGTTGGTTCTGAAACAATTATTTTCTGCATAATGCTTGCTCACATCAGTTACTATTTTTACTATTTTGTTAATTTTGTTTTTAAACTCAGGATTTCTTCAGATGACCTCTGAAAAGTGGCCAAGATAAGTAGTGAGACTAACTGTTGTGTAGAGTAGAGACCTTCCTACTGCTTCCGAAAACTGTCCATGGTCGGAATGGGACAGTTTTCATACCTGAGAAAAACATCAACATGAATTTGTGTGAGCTCCCCTGATAGTTAGTGGGTAGATGGTGTGGTACTGAGTCATACAAACCAGATGATTCCAGATTGGATCCTCGATTTGTGATGAAATGGTTCTTTTCAGTTGGGACAGCAGTAGAGACAATGGCCCTAAAGATCCATAGGATATGAGCGTGGTAGTTACACCAGGATCATGCTTGCTATGGAACTCTTCCACTGACTTAGTCAAAGTTTGCTGAGCCAGGGGTCTCCAGGAGAGGGCATTCACACCTTTGGCCCCTTGCTGAAGACTCTGGAAACCAGGGAGAAAGATGACCAGCCTGATGTGGCCGGAGACCAGTTCTACCGCGCAGCAAGCAAAGGATTGTGGCCCCAGCAGTTCCCTGTGTCGGGGGAGGGGTCACTTTAAAAATTAAAAAAACAAATTTGCGTTCCCCCCATCTTCAGGGGTCCAGGACCCAATCACGGTCTGGTCCCAACTCACTGGGACTCACTTGCACCCTTCAGGAGGCCAGTATGCTTCATCTCACTTGGTACACTAGCCTCCAAACTTACGCTGGGTCTCACTGAGGCCAAGAAGTGGGGACTCCCAGTGTAGGGACCTCCTGGCCCTGCCTCTGACACAGTGGACCTTGTTTGGGGCAGATGGAGGTTCTACTCCAGTCAAGATCCATCCCTGGAAACTACCCGCACAGGCCAAGACCTGGTGTTCTGGTTTATTTCCAGATTCTGCTAGACTTATGGCTGGAGTACGCCGGAAGACCCACACATTTTTGGGGCCAAAACAATTTACCTCAGTGACCATTCATTAGGGAGAAAAAAATTGGCTAACGAGGGGAAAATTCATCCAGGGTTCTTCCTTCAAATCACTATACATTGACCCTTATTTGCATTTGTCCATGTGTGAATGCCAGATGAGGACAGGATTAGGATTCACTGTGATGCTATCACTTGAATAGCCTAATGGCACTTAGCATCTAGGTTCACACATAAATAATGGACACTTGCATGAGGTATTGGGATTCATCTGAGATAGAATTTTCATGGTGGTTTCCCCGACCTCCTGCTGAAGTTAGAGCTGGAGGTCGGGAGAACCCCCATAGAAATGACTGACATTGGTATCGATGGATCTATACCCAAACTTGAGTCAGTGTCCTCAGGAAAGAAGAGAGAAAATTCTAAAACTAAAAAAAAGACAAGAAATTTCACCAGTCCCCCCCTAAACTATGCACTCATACCGGCTACACACCCTTCTCACATGACACAAAACCACTATTTCAATGCTTAATAATCTAGACTCTCTCAGCAATACAGTAAAGACAATTTCCAGAATTGGACCATTTTCTCTTATCTACACCCTATCCCACTTCAGTCTTTTCTCCGTCCTGTGACAATGGGGTAAATTTTAACTTCGAGCCAGGAAGGGAGCAGGGGGCAAGGTGTTCATGTGCGAAACCCAGAGAGTAAGTGCAGATCGGGACCTCAATGAGGCCAATCAATTTTGACAGGCTGGCTGGCTGTCAGGCAGTAAGGTCTGCTGTAGCAGGCCGCAGCCAGGGATCGGACGGAGGGAGGGAGGGATCATGGGCCGAGGAGAAGATCAGGGGGGCCAGGGAAGAAGCTCAGGGGGCCAGGGAAGAAGATCGCAGGTCGCTGGAGGTCGGGTGAAGAATCGGAGGTAGGTGGGGGTCCACCATGGGGGGGGGGGGTGGGGTGGCGGGTCAGCTGATCACAGTGTTCCTGTCGGCCAGGTGAGCTTGTTAAGCCTCGATGAAGCACTCCTGCTCCTCTGGGCCCACAAGCAGTGCAATAAAGGCATCCTTCCCACCCGCTTTCACCTGACGTGATTCAGAAGCGATGGGAAACCCGAACAAGGAAGGGAAAATTCATTTTTATTGTCCAATGCACAAAGTATTAAGTATCTCAAGTATCTCAATGAGGTACATTGCCCTTTTCAGTATTGGCCCGCCAGCTTTAAGTGGGGGTGGGACTTCCTGGTGTCTGCTGTCTGTACACATACAAACTTGGGTTAAACCCAGAAGTGGGCGAGTTGAAGCCGGGAGGATGTCCTGCTCCAAAAACCTGTTATTTTAACCTCCACCTGCTCTTGGGGATTAAAATTTACCCCAAGTTGTTCCATCTGTTAAGGGAAACTCACTTACCAGCGAATCAATTGAGAAACATTACACTGAGAGTTTAACAGTACCTATTTTTTTTTATGTCTTTGCATTCTGAAGTTTTCATTCAACTTTTGAGTTGAACTTTCACTAAAAAGATGAATTTTGCTTTTTTGACTAATACTCCTTTGGTCAGTGCTTTTCTATGCTTTCATCTCATGTTACTCCTTCACTGAAAATATGCCATTCTACATGCTCTTCCTCCTCCGTTCTGCTGTGTTGAAATCAAGAGGTAGTATTTCTGTAGAGTTCTCTCGATCTCCCATTGTAATTTCAGCAGAAGATCGGCAGAAACAACATAAATGCTTACACTGTTTCTCTGGGGTTTTCCCCGATCTTCTGCCAAAGTTATGGCAGGAAATTGAAAAACTCCATGGAAATTCTACCCCCAAGTCTCATCACACTGTCTCCAAATCTACTTCATACTCCTCAAACCGTGGAACTCTTTCAATCCCTAAAATTTTGAAGCTTTTAAAACCCAAGCTTGATGTCAACTACTTGCTATTTTATTTTTTTTACTCTTTTCAATTTTGGTGGTGCTCTCCACAATGAGCTTTGGCCTTTCAATTTTATCAAAAAAATAATTAAATTAATGCTGAGTCCTAGAGCTGTAAAACAATAACAACAAACAGCAAGTTACAAATGAAGAACACTATAGTGTATTCACTATAGCGTTCTTCACCTACAGAAAGACATCTGACATTTTAAAGGCTGGAAAAAAAAATTGGATGGGGAATAAGGAGGAAAAATGGAACACAGAAAAGTTAGGGGGTGGGGCATGGTTGAAGAAGTTTTTTGAGGCTTTTGAAAGGACAGAAAAGGTGGCAAAGAGGATGGATTAGGAAGAGACTGCGTTCGCAGTTTATGGGTCCTCTCCCTGTATTGTGTTCCTCAACTTAAAAACAGGTTCTATTGAGAAGTAAACCATCTTCAAATGTCTTCTGCCACAGCATGCTGAGAAATTGGCTTCTATTCTTGTGGCCCTGTATGGTCTAATTAGAAGGAAGCCAGGCAAACTAATGTGTTAATTTTATAAGTCTGGACAAAACAATCAACCAAGTGCTAACAAAAACAATTAACATGTATCAGTGGACTATCAAGACACATTACTCTAAACAGGATAGCCCTATCACAGACAGCACTGATCAGATACTACAGGTGGCAATTGCCATTATGGAACCGGCTATTCATTGTTCAAGCGCCTCAGTCTTGTAGTTTGACTTCCCAAAGGAGAGACTGTATTGCAACGAGTTTTAGAAGTGTAAGGTTTGGACACTTTTGATATAGTATTGATATATGGTTCTGACCTAGTTGTGACAGATGCAGATGCAAAACACAATTACATGGGTGTGACCCCTATGTAATTCTAATAGGGATTGGGCGGCTATTCCCTCTGACAAGAACTTCCCTATTGCTTTAGAGGTCTGCAAAGAAAAGTTCAAAGAACTCAACTGACTGGTTTGTCTGTCCAACCCTTCCATGAGCTGATTCAATGCTTCTGTGTTATTTGAACTGATTGTTACAACTGGCTGCGGTAAATGATTTTATCTGTGAATAAACCTGTTTGATAATTTAGCTTGTTACTGAGGTATTTGGCATGATTGATATTAATCATCCTCTGAAGAGATGTAGACGTATAGTAGAAATCCTACATTTAAATTCACAAACAATAATTAAGTCTATTGTTTATCATTGCATAAATCCCAGATTACATCTGATTAAAATTAGGTTTGTCTCCAAATTTCACTTTTGCTCGCACATCCACACACCCTCTCAGTCTTTCTACCATCTACAAGGCACAAGTTAGGAGTGTGATGGAATACTCTCCACTGGCCTGGATGAGTGCAGCTCCAACAACACTCAAGAAGCTCGACACCATCCAGGACAAAGCAGCCCCTTGATTGGCACGCCATCCACCACCCTAAACATTCACTCCCTTCACCACCGGCGCACCGTGGCTGCAGTGTGTACCATCTACAGGATGCACTGCAGCAACTCGCCAAGGCTTCTTTGACAGCACCTCCCAAACCTGCGACCTCTACCACCTAGAAGGACAAGGGCAGCAGGCACATGGGAACAACACCACCTGCACGTTCCCCTCCAAGTCACACACCAGCTCCACTTGGCAATATATCGCTGTTCCTTCATTGTCGCTGGGTCAAAATCCTGGAACTCCCTACTTAACAGCACTGTGGGAGAACCTTCATCACACAGACTGCAGCGGTTCAAGAGGGTGGCTCACCACCACCTTCTCAAGGGCAATTAGGGATGGGCAATAAATGTTGGCCTTGCCAGCGACGCCCACATCCCATGAACGAATATAAAAGCCACATACTCCCTCTTTCCTCCCACACACTTGCTTCAGTTCAGAGGAGGCGCAGGCTTGCCCATTGGAGCTAAATTTTGTGTTGAGCATGAGAAAAAGCATCTGGAAAATCTCGAATAGTAGACAGGAGACAGCCTGTAGTGATTTCTTATTTTTAAGATAATTTTACATCGGAATCAAAAGTTGTCATTAGCTTAACTTAGATTTCAGGAGAACAGCATTCATCAGCTGGCTCCCTGCTAAATCAAGTTCCCCTTCCCGGTGCCAAAATCATAGGCTGGTAGTTTTCTTGGAGCCATAATTTTGCCATAAGTACGGCGGAAAACCGATTTATGCACGTAAATGGGGTTTCCGCCACACTTCTGGCAAAGTTTTGGTGGCAGAGCAGGAGCAGCTCTGAGGGAATTCTTGGCCATAGACTGTTTTCATAAGAACATAAGAAATAGGAGCAGGAATAGTCCATACGGCCCCTCGAGCTGCTGCACCATTCAATAAAATCATGGCTGATCTTCTATCTCAACTCCACTTTCCCATCCTATCCCCATATCCCTTGTTCCCCTAGAATCCAAATACCCATCGATCTCAGTCTTGAATATACCCAACAAATGAGCATCCACAGTCCTCTGGGGCAGAGAATTCCAAAGATTCACAACCCTCCAGGTGAAGAAATTTTTCCTTATCTCGGTCCTAAATGGCTGACCCCTTATCCTGAGACTATGAACCCTAGTTCTGGACTCTCCAGCCAGGGGAAACAGCCTCTCAGCATCCACCCTGGCAAGCCCTCTAAGAATTTTATCCATTTCAATGAGATCACTTCTCATTCTTCTAAACTCTAGAGAATATAGGCCCATTCTACTCAATCTCTCCTCAAAGGACACCCCTCTCATCCCAGAAATCTGGTGAACCTTTGTTGCACCCCCTCTAAGGCATGTATATCCTTCCTTAGGTAAGGAGACCAAAACTGTACACTGTACTCCAGGTGCGGTCTCATCAAAGCCCTAATATAATTTTAGCAAGACCTCCTTATTCTTATATACCAACCCTTTTGCAATAAAGGCTAACATACCATTTGTCTTCCTAATTGCTTGCTGTGATTCATGTATAAGGATACCCAAATCTCTCTGACTACCAACATGTCTTAGTCTCTCACCTTTAAAAAATATTCTGCTTTTCTATTCTTCCTACCAAAGTGGATAATTTCACATTTCCCCTCATTATACTCCATCTGCCACCTTCTCACCTACTCACTTAACCTGTCTATATCCTTTTGCAGCCTCTTGGCGTCCTTCTCACAGTTTACTTTCCCACCTAGCTTTGTATCGTCGGCAAACTTGGATACATCACACTCGGTCCTAAGTCATTGATATAGATTGTAAACAGCTGAGGCCCAAGCACCGATCCTTGTGGCACCCCACTAGTTACAACCTGCTATCCCGAAAATGACCCGTTTATTCCTACTCTCTGTTTTCTGTCCATTAACCAATCCTTAATCCACGCTAATGTATTACCCCCAATCCAATGAGCCCTAATCTTGTGTAACAACTCCTTCTGTGGCACCTTACTGAATGCCTTCTGAAAATCCAAATATACAACATCCACTGGTTCCCCCTTATCTACCCTGCTAGTTACATCCTCAAAAAACTCTAATAGATTTGTCAATCACGATTTCCCTTTCAATTAGCCATGTTGACTCTGCTTAATCATATTATGATTTTCCATGGAACTTTAACTTTAATTAGCAGTATGTTTTAAAGTATTGCTTGTTGCCTGTCTCAACAAGCCTAACAGTGAACAAAGTTTCCAAATGGTTACTGTACAGTCAACACATGCTCCACGTGACAACAAAGAGAAGTGGGCAGCAAGCCAGGAAAAGCAGCAGTAGGCCACTAGAAGTGGTGAAAGGAAGCAGGCAACTGGCCGGTGGGGAAAAGCAGAGATAGACTGCAAGAGGCAGTGGAGAGAAACGTGTGGCAACCTGGATTAATTAGTCAGCCAAGAAAAGCGATGAGGAAAAGGTACACTGTGAATGGCAGCAAAGATGAGTTGGTGGCTGTCAGGGAAGAGGAGTGCGAGGACATGAGAGGCTGTGCATAGTACGGAGTGGGTGTGAGAGCCAAGTAGCATAGCAAAGTGGTGAAGAAAATTGGGGAGACCAAGGTAAAGCTAGTGAGGCAGTAGAAAAAGAAAATGGTGGTGGAGTTGGGTGACTGGTGTCACAGCATTACCACCAGTGGGAAGATTGAATAGCAGGCGTTACAGTGTTATCTTTTTAAAAGTAATAGAAGCAGTTGCACTAGAGGCATTACCTCTACTAAATCATGACAACAGGAAATAAGTGTAACCAACAGGAAGTCTCAAGAATTTTAATGTAATATGTATTACGAGGGGGGATGGGGGGAGGAACCGCAGTCTTTTTTTAAGAAACATTTATTACCCTGAAGTAATGGCACCTGGAACTATCATAATTGCACAGTCACGGCAGGCTGAATAAAATATTAAATGGACGGGGTAAAACATTTAAAAGGTAGAGCAGACAGTAGTGAATGGGAGAGGTGAGAGTTTGGGTCTTGAGTCTGGCTGACAATTTATACTGGCAGGTGTCCAAATTATCTCTGGCTCAGACCTATCCCTGATATAAGTCTAGTTGATCTCAGTGCAAATTTGGAACAAGAGAAATAGTTGTACATCTTCTGGACAAAAGAGCCCAATGCTTTATTCCAGTAGCACTTGGGTAAACAGATATTGCAATCCTGTTATAATTTCTTATTCAGGTGCAAACATTTTATTGTAGCTATTAAAATGTTACTCAAGCTTCAGTGCAACTGGAGTAAACCATTTATCTGAGGTACTATGAGAAATATCAGGCAGATATTAGATAAACAGATGACGTGTCATAGACAGCAGTGAAATATAAATATCTTCACAGGTGAGACTGGCATGAAAAATCAAAGTCTGTTGTGGCCAACAACAACAACAACAACAACTGCAACTGCAACTGCTTGCATTTATATGGCACCTTAATGTAGTAAAATGTCCCAAGGCACTTCACAAGAGCGTTATTAAACAACATTTGACACCAAACCACATAAGGAGATATTAGGATGAAGAGGTAGGTTTTAAGGAGCATCTTAAACGAGGAGAGAGAGGTAGAGAGGCAGAGAGGTTTAGGAAAGGAATTCCAGAGCTTAGGGCTTAGGCAGCTGAAGGCACGGCCAACAATGGTGGAGTGAAGAAAATCGGGGATGTGCAAGAGGCCAGAATTGGAGGAGCACAGAGATCTCGGAGGGTTGTAGGGCTGGAGGAGTTTACAAAGATAGGGAGGGACGAGGCCATGGACGAGGCCATGGAGAGATTTGAAAAGAAGGGTGAGAATTTTAATTTAAGTTCGAGGCGATAGTGGGGATTTTTATCATTCCTCAGTGCTTGGCATAAACTATTCCATTTAGATATCTGTAGTTATTTCAACACGAAAAAAAGATAAATTGAAATTAATTTATTAACGAATGAGTTGAAGTTGATACCACTTTACAGGGATGTTTTAAAAAGCTCATTTTTTAGTTAGCGAAAGGAGTAGTATAAATGATGCATTACAATATCTTAAACACAACATAAACTCCTAACAACTAGAATCATGAATCACAGCCAAGCTCACAGCTTGCAGCCGAACATGAAAAATATCAAGGGGAAATTCAACTAGCTTTCAATCTACAAACTACGGAAGGGGAAGGATATTCCTGATGTGTCCAACGTACCTAGTCAAAACATCTTTATTTTAGTAACGCTTGTAGGGGTAGACTGGCTAAATCCACTTCAGTTAGCACTTGATTGGTATTCCTGTTAATTATAAGTTAAATGCTTGCTATTAATTCTTATTTTTCAAAACAAATAAAAATAACAATTTAGCTTCCTATTAACTCAGTTAGTAAAGACAACATATAGCCGAATCATATAGAATAGAAGGTCACAGGTCCAATTACGAGTTTATGATTTTTGCTATTCTTTCTTCAGTTCTGCCACTTCTGTTGTTTTTTGCTCTGTGAATGATTATCATCTTATGTCCTGCACTTTAAAGTGTGTCACTGATGGGTGCTAAGTAGTTCATCATGGTCCAGGGAAATCGTGCAATTGCACAGAACTGGAACATCACACATTTGCAGTAGCCCCAAAAACACTGCAAAAAATAAAATCCTAATACATCTATTAGAGATTTGGGAGGGAACAAAACACAGACTGAGGCTGGCAAGAGAGGGGAGGCCCATTATGGGCTGAGGACTCCTGAAGAAATATGACAGCAGAAGTTAGGAAGCGACAGGGCCAGGTCAGGGAATCAACATTTTCATGCAGGAGTCTCTAACCTATCAAAGAGAGAGATATTAGTGCAGATTTTCTAATTCATGCCCACCCAACATGCAGTGCTCTGACCCTGCATGTGTTTCTGAGGTCAGCCTATTGTAATATTGAGGGTGATTCCAGGCATTAAAGTCAGTAAGCTTGTGTGAAATAAAACAACTTTTGAAGGAGTGCGGGAGGCTAGAGTGTTGTTTGTTTCTCGAATGGGGCCAATGGGGTTGTCCTGGGGGAGCAAGGCAAAGAAAGAGGTTCTTCTAAGGCAGAATTCCACAGGCCCTCAGTAAGAGCAGCCCCGGGATAATGGGAGGAGGTGGCCTCCAGTATGAATGCTATCTCCATCATGCTGCAGACATGAAAGCAGTGCAGAAAAAAGTTGAATGAACTTACCAGGTTAGCCAATGTAGGAGAGTGCACTGTATTTTTTCATTAATGCACCTTAGAATTACCTTCCCTCACACTGTCTTAAAGTTTTATTAAACTTTGCCATGAATTTCCATGATTCTGCCCCACTAAATTCAGCACTGAAATGTACAAAATGGACACAACAGATTTCTGCCCCATTTTCGGGTCTGTAATGACCATTTTAGACCCAAAATTGGTGGAAAATCTTCCCTATTCAGAGGTTTTGCTTTAAGTTTGTGCTGGTCATCAATAGAATCAATTCTGTTTCTGGTTGATAGAATGGAGGGTATCCCAAACTAGCATATTAACTCTGAAGTCATATTGCTCACTAGATAACAGTTTGCTGTGATTGAGATGTTGCAACATCTTCAAATTCACTGTGGTTTTTAAGAGCGTTGGCATACTTGGCAGCACGGATACCAATTTATAGATTAATCCATTTTAGTGAATAGATGTAAAATTTTCTGCTTTCTACTCAGTCCAATAACACAGTTGACAGGTGTAAGGAATCTTACAACATCAGGTTATAGTCCAACAGTTTTATTTGAAAATCACAAGCCTTCGGAGGCTTTCTCCTTCATCAGGTGAGTGTAGGATTCCATGGAATGTACCGCATATATAGTCAGAGAACAATGCCTGGTGATTACAGATAATCTTTCCAACTGCCCGTTGTCAAGGCAATCAAAGGAGTCGAATAGTGTTCAGACAGAGAGACATTACATACAGGACTACTGAATATACAAACGGTCAGAACCCAAAAACAGATAGAGAGAGAAACATCCGAAAGGAAGAGAGAGAGAATAACCAGTTGTATTAAAAACAGATAACTCTTTTTTCGCTGGTGGAGTTACGTGTAGCGTGACATGAACCCAAGATCCCGGTTGAGGCCGTCCTCATGGGTGCGGAACTTGGCTATCAATTTCTGTTCGACGATTTTGCGTTGTCGTGTGTCTCGAAGGCCGCCTTGGAGAACGCTTACCCGAAGATCGGTGGCTGAATGTCCTTGACTGCTGAAGTGTTCCCCGACTGGGTGGGAACCCTCCTGTCTGGCGATTGTTGCACGGTGTCCGTTCATCCGTTGTCGCAGTGTCTGCATGGTCTCGTCAATGTACCATGCTCCGGGGCATCCTTTCCTGCAACGTATGAGGTAGACAACATTGGCTGAGTCACAGGAGTATGAACCATGTACCTGGTGGGTGGTGTCCTCTCGTGTGATGGTGGTATCTGTGTCGATGATCTGGCATGTCTTGCAGAGGTTGCCGTGGCAGGGTTGTGTGGTGTCGTGGACGCTGTTCTCCTGAAAGCTGGGTAATTTGCTGCGAACGATGGTCTGTTTGAGGTTGGGTGGCTGTTTTGAAGGTGAGTAGTGGAGGCGTGGGGATGGCCTTAGCGAGGTGTTCGTCGTCATCGATGACATGTTGAAGGCTGCGGAGAACATGGTGTAGTTTCTCCGCTCCGGGGAAGTACTGGATGACGAAGGGTACTCTGTTGGTTGCATCCTGTGTTAGTCTTCTGAGGAGGTTTATGCGATTCTTCGCTGTGGCCCATTGGAACTGTCGATCGACGAGTCGAGCGTCATATCCCGTTCTTTCGAGGGCGTCTTAATTGTTTTAATTAATGAGTTACACAAATTAGGGGTCTGCTCTGTGGGCATGTGATCAGGCACACGTGATGAGCGCGACGTTCATTCTGCGCACGAAAATGCACTCAAAGCAATTTCTATCTCAACCTGTCTTTTCTCCACAGGTGCTAACAGACGTGCTGTGTATTTCCAGCATTTTCTGTTTTTGTTTCAGATTTTGCAATTTTTTTCTTTTTTTGTGAAAGTTGGACTGTCGGTAGAAAATACTAATAAAATGTTTGGAGACAATAAATGGAGTGTGTTCAGTCTCTCAACTTCTTCAGCACCTCCCTTACATGACCACCCGCTCAGTTTTTGACCCAGGTTTTACAATCTTACTGCAATGTAGGATTTTATCAGTTTTCCTTTATATTGCCTGACTAAAAACATCATTTACAAATATCTTTAAAATAATGAAAATTCGCTGCAGCCTGACTCTTCTGACTTCCCAAGGAGAAGTTTCAATTTTATTAAGTCAGTTTATGCTGAGCTGTTGTTGGCAAACAAAGTGCCTGTTTTACATCAGAAATATCTTTGCAGCACTTAATAACCTACAGTGTGCAGCCAGCCTGCCTCCTCCAGAGTGTAATTTAGGAGTTTTGTATAGTAACTGACAGAGATATGTCTGGAGAGGCAGAGCACTAATTGTCTGGATGGAGACAGCCAGTCTTGACAGACAACCGTGCTCTCAACTGGATAATTTAAGGACACACCTCAAATCTGCCTCAATCCTGCCCAACCCCCATTTCAGCACAAAGCCTTAAGCAATCTAATCCCCAATCACATCAGTTTCAAACTAGCCTCCTAACTCTGTTTAGGATCCTGAGAAACTTGAAATTGTGAGGATTCTGCTCTTTCTCCTTTACTCAGACTGTAGGCGTTCTTTACTAATGCACCTTTCAAGCCATATTAAGAACCCATTTGTTTGCTTTCCACTTGTGTAAGCAATAGCAACACTCCCCTTTTCAGCAGGGCCATTACACTTAACTGAGATCTCATGCTAAGAAACCCAATCTCAGACCCTGAGCTAGTTGTCCTCATGCTTCCAGTTATTTGCGTTGCTTTTAAAAAAAAAAGCCTCTGGCAGGTTTCATCTCCCTATGAAACACATCCGGCTCTGTTCTATTGTCTTTCTCTCACACGCGCATCATTTTGAGCGACCCAGAAGCACAGTGTTTTTAAAGTGGCACTACTTCATTAAAAAGTGTTTGGAAAACTTTGTTTTGCTTTGGGGACTAAGAAGTGTCAAAAGCAGTTCATCACTTTTGACATTGCACACAAATCGTGATGACGTTTTATAAAAAACAAAATTCATATCATTACACTCTGTATTTGTAAACCAAAAAATGGCAAACCCTTTTTCATGAAGATGGTGCCCCTTTGCAGCAGCTTCTTACTTCAGGCAAAACAAACAAAAAAAAAATCATTCGTCAAACATGCAGATTAAGTGAAGATAAGCTGGAGACATCAACTGCATTCTTAGATTTGTATTTTTGCTATAAGCCCTATGGCAACAAACAGGCCTTTGTGTTGTGTTCATTCCATTTCTTACTTGCTATACTCAAGAACCAAAACAAAATATAAACAAATGGACTCAAGAACAGAGGATATTTGTGGCAAAGAGCTAGTCTTCCATAACTGGCAATAAATGGCTGATAGTGAGTGACAAGGTACTCCAGATTCTTTATCAATAACATGGGTGAAGGTGTCAGATGTGCCCTTGTCAAGCAGTGTCTTGTGCTCTACCTTCTGCCTGGCTTGCTGACAAAATCCTCTATTAAGCAAGATTGACAGATTCAGAGAATAAAATAAATTACAAATAAACTAGTGAGCTCCTCTTCACATTAACCAATGTCAGTGAAAGTTTTGGCCCTAGCTAGTTCATAGCTGCAAATGCATAAATTACGAGTGACAGACCCTGACAGATATGTTCCTAGGAATTATATTGGAATAGGGCATAGATTCAGAATGATCAAAACCTGGCTCGGCTCAAACTGACGTATTTAAATGATTCTCAGAGGTCAGTTTTCCAATTGATTAATGGTATTTTTCTTTATCTTCCTTGCTTCAAAGCCTGCTTCTTACTGACTTTCCATATGCATGACTCGCTTATCAAACTTGCACTACTGAGCTTTGTCACTTTTATTGTTATATAAAATCAGCATAAAAGAAGCAATGACCCGTGCTCTCTTCTCGTGAGAATACCACAAAATTGATTTGTGAACTGAAAACAGCGCTGCTCTGTGAATAGAAACTGGCAGCACAGTGCAACACTTTGGAGGCACAACAGATCACACTGTGGAGTAGTACAACACTGAATTTTTGATTTCAGCTCTGTCACTGGAAGAGGTGCCAAACAGGGGCCAGGTATATAGAGAGAGAGAGAGAGAGAGAGAGGGAGAAAGAGAGAGAGAGAGAGGGACAGAGAGAGAAAGAGAGCGAGAGAAAGACATAAGGCATAATTTTAACATGGCGGTGGGAAGTCAGCGGGTGGGTGAATAGTCGCTTGGGAAACCTGGAAAAGTTTCCTGCGTGTTGACTCGAGGGATCGCGACTAGAATGAAGGCCCTTAATGTTACTTCCAGGTTTCACGTCTCCAAATTGCGCAGCGGGCCTACTGCGCACCCGAATGACGTGCTGGGAACTGGAGTACTTAAAGGGCCTTTGCAAGCATGGATTTTGAAGGAAAAAGGAGGAATCTTCAGAGATGCATCGTCACAAATGTAAGGCAGCACCCCGTTTTAGCGACTTCTCTCTTGAGTTGCTACTGGCTTGGGTGAGGAGCAGGAGGGAGATACTGTACCCAGCTGATCAGAGGAAGCGCCCTGCTTCTGTCACCAAGAAGGCATAGCTGGAGATGACAGAGGAGCTGAGCAGCAGGAGCATGGTGGCAAGGTTGTGGGTACAAGGCAGGGAATGCTTTAATATATAACCAGGTCAGGAAAAATGAGTACAGTTACTGATTCACCTACATCCCCTCCTCTCACTCTGTCTTCCCAAGCCTACTCCATCACATTACTCCTCACACCCACTTAAGTCTCACTGTCAACTTATCTTCATGTTCTATGCACTTCCTCAGCTCCCCATTTCCGAACCCACCATTCCCACTCACCCCAATCCTGATGCAATGTGATGAATGTGCCTGATACTCACCCTCTGATGCATCTGCTTTATTGGCAGCCTCAACCAAAGCAATGCATCCATCAGGTGACCACGTCACCTTGACTCACTCACACGTCTGTTCTTTCTCCCCTTGCAAGAGAAGAGAGCGCAAAATGCACAGGAGAGGAGTAGGACTGGAAGGGGGCCACCAGAAATAGTTCGCCTGACAGATGCGAAGGAGGAAGCATTGAACTTGAGCTGTACGGTTGAATGCCTGGCCGTTGGAGATAGCGAGACTAGCAACCCACAAACGGCTGGTGACAGAACTTTAACATCCTTCACACACATCATGAATTGATCATCAATGATTGACGTGATGAACGCCTCAGTACGCTCTCTGCAAACTAACTTCTGCGATGATTTTTAATATTGCTTTATGTTGTCTTCCAGCGCCTTCATGGATTGATGACGAGGCAGGCGCCATGGAAGAAGGCGATTCCTCAGACGAGCCTAATTCCTTTGAGGGCGCATCATCACATCACATCCAGCCATGCACCAGCGCAGATACTGGCACTTTGGTGGGTCCACGAGCAGACATCGCTGGCAGGGCCAGCTGTGGAGAGTCTGCATCGGGGGGCACTCTCCTCTCCAAGCTCTGCTCAGCTGGACCCAGATGATGAACCCCGGGGAACTTTGTTGCGAGTGAGAATGATTGAGGCACAGCACCACCTTTGCAAGGTAATGGAAAAGGTGTCATGCACACTGTTCACAATAGCAGATAGGATGGAGAAGTCCAACTCCATCGCTAGTGGATTGGAGGCGCAGTTAAGTGTGGGGATGTCTTCAATGGAGAGAGTGGCAGCCTCCATTGAGCTTCAAGCTCGGTTCTCAGATGAGTCCATGAAGGCCATGACAGCGGCTGTGTGGACTCTGGATGCCAACATGTCTGACGCCTTAAACGGGTGGACAGAATCTCCTTCGTGGCCTTAGAAAGCGCCACTTTCCCTCATCAGCCTGCTGTCCAGCAGAGTGGTGGGAGTGATGTGGCGCTGACCCGGGAGAGGGATAACGGTGAAAGCGGACATGGGAGTGGGGACTCCACTCAAAGCACTCCCACGTCTCACCCATTGCCCCCCTCAACCAGTACCTGCAATGCTGCCTCCTATCCCGATGTCCGGGTCTGTCTTTGCGCAGGTGGAGCAGTCTTTGGCGGGGCCCTCATGGGCGTCAAAACCCAGAGATCGTAGGCTGAAAGCATCTAAACAGTCAAGGCATGAATCTGAGAAACCTGCCACTACCACTGCTGAAGCCACAGGGGATGCACCATGTAGAAGCGCCAGGAAGAGGAAGGCTAAGATTTTGGAAGGGTATGCACAAGTGTGTCTCACAGAATGGCATGTTTTTCATTTATATTTGTTTTTTGTTAAATGCACATTAAATGTTATGATTCTCACCACCACTGCCATGTCTTGTCCATTCTTGAGTCCCTTTTGTGAAAGCACCCTATCATGTGCTTCATCATGAACGCCAAGACATATTAGGCTCGTGTACATTGGATGTATGTGTGGTAGAAGGACTGTTTTGTGCAAACGAAGTGGGGGGTGGGGGGTGAGGGGTGGGGTGGGAGGCTGGTGTTGGTGGTGGTTGTTCCAGGCGGTCTGAGTAGGTCACTATCCTCACTTTGCAGATCTCATTATGGGAACCTGTTAGATATGAGTGAATCCCTGGCATCACAAGCAGCCATATGCGCCGCCTTCGTCCTCATCCTCCGCCTCCTCCTCATTGTCTTCTTCAATGTTTCCAGCAGATGAGGATGCTTCACGAGTGCCTTCGAGCTCCTCCATATGTAACCCTCTCTGCTGAGCGATGTTGTGCAACACACGACTATTATTCAGCACACCCTCGCTGGTGAGTACTGAAGGGATTCCCCAGATCGATCCAGGCACCTGAAGCACATCTTCAGCATTCCAATGGCTTGTTCAGTGACAGACCTGGTGGTGATGTGACTGTCGTTGTACCGCTGCTGTGCCTCGTTGGTGGGGTTTCTCACAGTTGTCATGAGCCATGTCTGCAGGGAGTAACCGTGGAATAGGGCCGGGATGTTGGACTCACGCAAAATGAAGGAATCATGGCAGCTGTAAGGGAATTTGGCACACACTTGTAGAAACCTCTTCCAGTGGTCGCAAACCAGCTGTGCATTGATAGAGTGATATCTCTTTCGGTTGATGAACAATCCTGGCTCGTGTGAAGGTGCTTGGCTTGCCACGTGTGTGCAATCATTTGCGCCCTGCACCCGTGGGAAGCCAGCCAGAGAGTAGAAACCCACTGCTCTCTTAGTCTGACTGATGTCGTCGCAGGGGAAGTTGGTGTAGTCGGATGCCCTGGCAAACAAGCCATCCGTCACCTGTCGTATATACTTATGTGCAGAGACCCTGGAAATATCACCGGTGGCACCCTGGAAGGATCCAGAGGTGAAGAAATTGAGGGCAGTGGTGATTTTAACTGCGACGAGCAATGTGTGGCCAACAGGTCCAGCTGAGAGGAGCTCTGCATGAAGGAGCGTGCAGATATCTACAACCACCTGGCGACTCAATCTCAGCCTGTGCAGGCACTGCTCCTCAGAGCAGTCCAGGAACCCAGCCTCTGCCTGTAGACCCTCTCATGTGGGTAGTGCCTCCTGCGACCTCAACCTCTCCGTTGGTCCCCTCTCTGCCCTTCTCCAGGTCCTTGTGGCGCACCTCTCTCTTGTGCACCTGCAACTCCCAGAATTGTACGCCGTGCCTGCCGCGGATGGTGGTGTGCCTCCTCCTCAGATGTATTGCTGAATAAATGCATTGCAACCCCCCATCCTGATGTTGTCAGTTTGAGGGGGTCCAAAATGTAGATAAATATGTCTGACACAAGAATTCTCAGTGTGAACAAAGAAATCTCAGTCTAAACACAAAGAACTCCCAGCTAAAGGTTTGTCTGAGTGAACTGAGTGCCCAGCTACAAAAACTCACCTTTTATTCACATGTGTCAATCACTGGTTTAAAGGTCCAAATGATGGTCAGCTGCAACTCACCTCCATTTCCATGGCATGTTTCAGAGGCCATGGGAGATATGTTCAGGGAAAGTTAAAGTCATTTGTGTAACTCAATACACAAAAAGTTAATCCCCATAAGTGGTTTAAATGCCTAAATTGGCCCTTTAAATATCGACCTGCCGGCTTTAAGTGCCGGCGGACTTCCGGGTGTCAGAAGCACGCACGCATCCAAACGTGTCTGGGCCAAACCCAGAAGTGGGCATGTTGGAGCCGGGATGCAGTCCCACTCCGATTTCACAGAATTTTCACTGCCCATCCGCCCCCAACCTGTTCTTGGGGTTAAAATTTACCCCATAGAGAGAGAGAATCAGATAACAATCATCTGTGGGCGCTTACACACATCTTAGCCATTTAGGAACATACAGTCTATTCAGCCACTGGTTGGGAATGATGCATGGTGAAAAAGTACTCAGAAGAGAACAAAGGGAAGACAAATAGCACACAAAAAATCTCTCAAGAAGTGTAACAAAAAGGCAAAAGTATTATGGATACAGGAATTTTTGATTTGCAGGCCAGCAATTTATGCTTAAAAAACACAGTAGTAATTTTGGAAGATCAAACATGGCATGTAAATTCAAGGTTACTATGATTTATACAGCAACAGTGTTTTCTGTGACCTTCAGAAACATCTTCATAGCAAAACTTTTACAAGCAGATTGTATCTTTGAAATACCACAAAGACATCTTTATTGTCAGAATATTGGTAAACTTTCATGTTTATCTGTACTGAGGTAGCATAACTGTTATGGTAACATTTTTAGCTGCTGTAAATTTATAGCCATGGTTGCATTTTCTTCTCAACTCCCTACACATAACATGGATACTATCTATAGATACTTATTTGGTTTAGCTGTTAAATCCAATCACACAAACTTTTCCTCTTTTAGCATTTCCTTTCCTAGCTACTACACTCCCTTTACTTTCACTTCAGAGGTCCTAATGGCCTGTCTTTTACATAAATTGCATGGGATAGGGAAGCTTTTCTCTCCCCTGTGGCACAAGAGGTTTCTGTTTCTTCTTTTTTGTTTGGATATCTAATTGCTGTTATAATGTTTATAAATAAACTAGGAAAATCAGCCCATCCTCTTGATTACAGAATGGCACGTGAGACGAGAAGGCCTATAGAATGAAACACAATGGGGGTAATTTGAACTATAGACGATGGTGCAAAACTTCAATGAAAATGAAAATTGGGAGAGGTGTTTAACAGGTAGCCGAGCCGATATCACACGTTTTATACCACTATCGTCCAAAATCAAAGTTACCCCCAATAACTAAGGGTTAAAGTGCATTAAAATTTCATATCCAGTCATGAATAGAGGTGGACAAATAACCAATTAACGGGAGGAGGAGGCTTCATGAACATCCCCAACCTCAACAATGGCGGAGCCCAGCACGTGAGTGCAAAAGACAAGGCTCAAGTGTTCGGAACCATTTTCAGCCAGAAGTGCGGAGTGTTTGATCCTTTTCATCCTCCTCCTGCGCTCTCCACCATCACAGAAGCCAGTCTTCAGCCAATTCGATTCACCCCACATAATATCAGGAAACGGCTGAGTGCACTGGATACAGCAAAAGCTATGGGTCGCAACAACATCCCAGTTGTAGTGCTGAAGACCTGTGCTCCAGAACTAGCTGAGTCTCTAGCCAAGCTGTTATAGCACAGCTACAACATTGACATCTACCAGACAATGTGGAAATTTTCTTTTTTATTCATTCATGGGACGTGGGTGTCGCTGGCAAGGCCAGCATTTATTGCCCATCCTTAATTGCCCTTGAGAAGGTGGTGGTGAGCCTCCTTCTTGAACCGCTGCAGTCCATGTGATGAAGGTTCTCCCACAGTGCTGTTAGGTAGGGAGTTCCAGGACTTTGACCCAGTGACAATGAAGGAATGGCGATATATTTCCAAGTCGGGATAGTGTGTGACTTGGAAGGGAATGTGCAGGTGGTGTTGTTCGCACGTGCCTCCTGCCCTTGCCCTTCTAGGTGATAGAGGTCATGGGTTTAGGAGGTGCTGTCGAAGAAGCCTTGGCGAGTTGCTGCAGTGCATCCTGTAGATGGTACACACTGCAGCCACAGGAAGCCGGTGGTGAAGAGTGAATGTTTAGGGTGGTGCCAATCAAGCGGGTTGCTTTGTCCTGGATGGTGTCGAGCTTCTTGAGTGTTGTTGGAGCTGCACTCATCCAGGCAGGTGGAGAGTATTCCATTACACTCCTGACTTGTGCCTTGTAGATGGTGGAAAGGCTTTGGGGAGTCAGGAGGTGAGTCACTCGCTGTAGAATACCCAGCCTCTAACCTGCTCTTGTAGCCACAGTATTTATGTGGCAGGTCCAGTTAAGTTTCTGGTCAATGGTGACCCCCAGGATGTTGATGGTGGGGGATTCGGCGATGCCCCGATATGTCCTGTCCACAAAAAACCCAATCAGCCTACTCTCAATTATCAGCAAAGTAATGGAAGGAGTTATCAACAGTGCTATCAAATGGCACTTACTCATCAATAACCTGCAGACTGATGCTCAGTTTGGGTTCTGCCAGGACCACTCGCTCCAGACCTCATTACAGCTTTGTTCCAAACATGGACAAAAGAGCTGAATTCCGGAAGTGAAGTGAGAGTGACTGCCCTTGATATCAAGGTAGCATTCGACCGAGTGTGGCATCAAGGAGCCCTAGTAAAACTGAAGTCAATGGGGATCAGGAGGAAAACTCTCCAGTGGCTGGAATCATATCTTGTATACAGGAAGATGGTTGTGGTTGTTGGAGGCTAATCATTTCTGCCCCAGGGGATTGCTGCAGGAGTTCCTCAAGGCAGAGTCCTAGGCCCAACCATCTTCAGCTGCTTCAATAATGACCTTCCATCCATTGTAAGGTCAGAAGTAGGGCTGTCTGCTGATGATTGCGCAGTGTTCAGCTCCATTCACAATTCCTCAGATAATGAAGCAGTTCATGCTGGCATGCAGCAAGACCTGGACAACATCCAGGCTTGGGCTGATAAGTGGCAAGCAACATTTGTGCCACACATGTACCAGGCAATGACAATCTCCAACAAAAGAGAGTCTAACCACCTTCCCTTGACATTCAATGACATTACCATCACTGGATCCCCACCATCAACATCCTGGGGGCTGCCATTGACCAGAAACTCAACTGGACCATTCATGTAAATTTTGTTTCTTCCAGAGCAGGTCAGAGGCTGGGTATTCTGTGGTGAGTGGCTCACCTCCTGACTCATCAAAGCCTCTCCATCACCTACAAGGCACAAGTCATGAGTGTGATGGAATATTCTCCACTTGACTGGGTGGGCGGAGCTTCAAAAACACTCGAGAAGCTCAACGCCATCTAGGACAAAGCAGTCCACTTGATTGGCAGCCCATCCAGCACCTCAAATATCCACTCCCTCCACCATAGATAGTGCACCATGGCTGCAGTGTGCACTATCTATGGGATAGGCTTTATAAGGCTTCTTCGACAGCACCTCTCAAATCCACAACCTCCACCACCTAGAAGGATAAGGGCAGCAGGTGCATGGGACACCATCACCTCTAAAAGTCATGCACCTTTCCCCCTTGGACATATATCGCATTCTTCCATCGTTGCTGGGTCAAAATCCTGGAACTCCCTACCTAACAGCACTGTGGGAATACCTTCACCACATGAACTGCAGCGGTTCAAGAGAAATGCTCACTATCACCTTCATAAGGGCAACTAGGGATGGGGCAATAAATGCTGGCCTTGCTAGTGATGCTCATATCCCGGGAATGAACTTTTAAAAATCATAAAATACGTCTATATCTCATCATGTTCAGTGTAACAGGTGTGTTTAACGTGTTTAGTAATTCTAGGCTTGAACTTTCTCCAGCCCATCAAAAAATTACAGTTGCATTACAGTGAAGGACACATTTTAATGAAGTGCTGGAATCTCCAGATCATGTTAATCATTCAGCTGAACAAATAGTTTAAATCAGTTTTTTTTAGAGAATGCCCTTTATCACCATCTGGATTGGAATCTGCTAGGGAGCCATAAATAATTGCAGGTTACAATTGCAGTCAGAAATTAATTGATTATGTCAACATACAAGGTTACTAGGGACCCACGAGCAATGCAGGTTACACCCAAAGCTGTGACACAACTGAGTATTTCAACATTAATGGTTACCAGAGAACCATGAGCAATGCAGGTTACACCCGAGCCACAATTTATAACTGAGCACATCAATGAGTAGGGCTACCAGTGAGCTATGAACGATACAGACTGTGGCCATGCTATAATACATAACTAAGCACACCAACAGGCAAGGTTAGCAAGGAGCAATGAATGATACAGGTTACACCCAAAGCCATAATTTAACTGAGTACTTCAATAGGCAGGGTTATTGTACTACAAAAATTCTCACTTTGTAGTTGAAAGATCACAACAGCCATGGATGTCAGTAACACAAATTACGAAGAGGTTGAACGTCAAACCTGTTAGACAACATCTGTGTCATCGTGGTTTGCACAGAGATTTTGAGTTAGGTACACCATATAGTAATGAAACATGGGTTGGCACAGCGGTGAATCTCATGATTACTAGATACTTATTTTCAAAAGTCTTAAAAATCTGTGCAACTGTTTAAAATTCAGTGGGAATTTAAAGCACACAGAAGATGTAAAATTACACTGTGAATCGAGATTGAGAAACGCAACCCTGCTTTCAGATTCTAGGAAAGCTCATATTGAAGAAAGGTTAACAAAACCATATCACCTTTTCTAACATGTTGAATAAAGTGACACAGTATTAGTGGTGAGGCATTATACTACCTAAAGGTTTCAGTGAAGTGACACGTGCTGACCGCTCAGACTTCTTTGCAAGACAAAGGAAAAAAAACAAAAAAACTTATGATGACTGTTTAAACTACGATATGTGCACATTTAACAATGAAAACTGAATTGTTGGCCGTATATAGTTGTCTAACTTGAAACACTAACATCCGTGCTTGGCCCTTGCTGGTTCTCTGGTGAATTTTCAATCTGAACTGTGCAAACAGTGCTCTGTTAATATTCCCAATGGGAGCTGTACACTGGGAAATACATGTTTAGATTGAAAATAAAACACACAAAGCTGTGCTCCCTAACAGTTTATACTGGAATTCGTCCTTATATAAATTCTATTTTTAGCATGCTGTTGCTTATCAAGGTTGGAGATGGCAGTGCTGGGAAATGGAACATTTTTTAAAATTTTGGCACCCAGTGCCAGTACTCCCAGGTTACATATAATATTGGCTGGATACATAGTAAAGCTCTCTTTACTCAACCCTGACAATGTACCTTAACCTCAACCTCAGAAGAGCACTATCCACTCCATCAGTGCAAATCTTTCCACTTCCCACACCAGTCATCATTATTGCTTCTCTGAGTGATATCTACAGGATAAATTGCAGTTGGGAGGAGGAAGGAAATGCTGGGTGGGGCAGTGGGTTAGTACATTGTCTCTTCCTTTCTAGGATACAGGGTTGAATCCAGTCCAGATTGAAGGGAGGAAAAATAATTTGTGCAGTGTTAACCCAGTTCCCAGTGGGTGAGGGTGCACACTACATGGCTGTCCAAATTATCAAATCTGAGGCAGTGAGAGACCCAAAGCCTTTCCTGCATTCTCCTTCATGTCCAGTTACAAATTGTCATTATAAAGGCCTGAGAGCCAGGTATGTGGCTGCCTTGTCCTCCAGGAACAATGCACGACATAAACTGAAGTGAGAGGAGAATACATTCAAAATGAGGTATAAAATGAATTTATAAACAATAATAAATAGTAAATACCTGTCATAATGAAAATTGTAATTTGATATTTGATTACAAATACGTCAATGTTAGGGCAAGGAACAGTGGCGGGATTAAAGATTGGGATGATTATAAAATAATGAATGCAATAATTATGCATGATAAAAACACGCAGTTGGTTTCAAGGGTGATAGTAAAGATTTTTTGAAGTACATCACGAAAAAGAGTGGTAAAGGAGGCAGATTTAAAAACAGATTTAGCTATGTCAATAGTAAAAATAAGGATGTGGCCAAAGTTCAAAATTAATATTTTGCTATAGTCTTCACAGTGGAGAAGGATGGTGCAATACCAGAGGTACAGGGAAGACCAAAGATTAGGGGAGGAGAGGAATTTAGAGATTAATTGAAACAGAGAAGTTGTAATGTGTGAAATAATAGGATTGAAGCTAGACAAATCTCCAGGCCCATATGGTATCCACTCGAAGAATTAAAATAGGTGAGGAAATAGGGGTACATTCGTTATAATTTTCCAAAGGTTGCTGGATTATGGATAATACCAAAAGATTGGAAAGTAGCAAATGTTACACCTCAAAAGAGGAAGGGATGAACCAAGTAAGTACAAGCCAGTAAGTTTAAAGTCAATAAAGGGAAAATTGCTAGAATCCATCACCAGGGAAAAAGTACTTGATTACTTGTAAAAGTATATGCTGATTAGGGAGAGACAGCATGGCTTTCTGAAAGTTAGAAAAATTAGGGAAGAGTTTTTGCTTTGATTGTAATGCCACCAGTGTGGGGAGGCAGACTGCCTCTCTATCTGCCCCTCCATTGATCACTGTAAATTTTCTAGGGTCAACCTTATGTAAATTATTTTGATAAGGTTCTGCAAAAGAGATTGCTTGCTGAAATTCAAGCCCAGTTAATTGAAGATAGTTCTTTGGTATGGATAGGAAACTATTTGGGAGGCAGAGAGCTGGGATCATGGGGAATTTCTCAGATCAAGGAACAAGGCAGGATTGCTGGCCACAAATGAATTGATTTTCCGTCCATATTGGGAATTTAGATGTAGATGCCAGGAGGCAGTGCAGGATTTTCTCTGTGTTAAAGTGAATTCTTGAAATTACCCTCATAATTTCTAGTTATGTTTGGGTGTGAATACAATTTAATGGAATGCCCAAAGGTAATGCAACTGTTGCAAGCCACTATTGCCTGTTGATCAAGGTTTTGTTTTCTGGCCTGCCTCAAAAGAAGTACCACAGGATACATAGCCCAGTCCTTGCTACTACTATTTAACTTTACTGAAGACACAATGGAGGCAATTTTTGTCTTGTTACTGCCCAGTCCGTGCTCAAAAGCCGGGTGGTAGCAGAACCAAATCAAGCGGTGGGTAGACACGCCGACTTATCACTTTCGGCGTGACTATTGCCATCTACATTGTCATCTGTTCCAGTTTTCAGGCAGACCCGCATCCTAGTGGCCAAAGCTCCGCCTGAAACAGGCTGGAGCCTCATGCAGAAATGCAAATAGGGGACAAGTGATGCCATTTAGACTTTAACGCCAGTTTTGTCTCTGCCCATTTGACTACTGCCAGTTCCTGCTTCTGTCCACCAACCGTAGACAATACAAGTCGGAGGGTGGCCATTTGGAGCAAAAGTTAAAGGGATCCACAGCTGCTGTTAGGCAAAGCTGAATAGAGATTTTAGCAGTTGCTTGTGGGTTTTCCACCTTAACAGATCTGAAATCCTATGTAGTTGTTGCTGTAGGTTCTGCAGTCATGATGCCTCCTGCTCCACAGTGTTGCTTCTTTCTGTTCCTGACGCTAACTAGATTTCTACTTTGAGTTGCTGTAGGCCCTTAACAAGTAGCCGCACTGCCTGACTTTCTGCCTACAATTCGGTGAGCTGCCTATAGGCAGCATGTTTCAAATATAGCGGACAAAAATTATGCAGATTTCAGTTCATAGGAAACATTGTTTTGCTTAGGTAACCAGTCATCAAACTAGTTATGCAACCACACCTGAAGAAAAAGGTGCAATGTTCTGTATTATTTGGTGGTGTGTAATGGAACATGCTATCCTTTCTATATACAGGAGAGAATTTCTGAATCTAAATCACTGATGCAGATTAGAAACAATAGTAGTCCCAACACAAAACCCAAGGGGCATTACACTCAGTACTTCCTACAACATAACTCCGTTCATAGTCAGTGGGTGGAAAATCTAACCCGAAATTAGAAATCTCTAAAGATCGCTAGTGTGGCCAGCGAATAAAGTCATAAATTCACACTAGTGCGACAGGGGCAGCTCGTCTAAGACAGTTGTTAAGGCATCTTTTTGGGGCAGAGACCTGGATTTTAATTGCCAGCGGGTTTTCGGTGGGAAACCGTGCTCACGTGTTACTTTGCCACCCACCAGCGGTAGAATAAGACATGTTTTAATGGCCAGGCCTCATTAAATCCTGCCGGCTGACTTCCCACCCATTGCTGGCGGGAAGTCGATGGGAAATGGCAGATAATCACACAGCCCAGAGGCTGTCTGCTGAGAGTAGGTAAGTTGGGTCGTCCTGTGGGAGTCCCGTAATCGGGAGGGGTGGGCCTGAGGCCTAAGCTTTCCATGTGAGACCCAGAGGAGCAGTCCTGCTCCTACTGACCCTGCAAGAAAAGGAAAAAAATATAAAAACTTACCTTTTTGGGCTTCATCATGCTGGGCAGGCCTGGCAGGAAACTCACTGCCGTTTCCTGCTCAGGCTGCATAGTAAAAATTGTAGTTGGGTCCTGATGACGTCATAGGGACCCAACATGCATATGTTAAAAAGGACCCCGCCGGCTTTGGGTGGGTGTCTTTGCCGCCTGTTCAGGACAGCAGGTGAACATTGGAACCTGTCAGCTCCTGGTGGTTTCAGGGCAGGTAAGTAATGAATGACTTTAACTGCCTGCCCACCCTGTTTCTGCCAGGCGGGTTGGGTTAAAACCTCCCCCAGTGTTTCAAGAGCATTACATAGAATATACAGGACAGAAACAGGTCATTTGGCCCAACAGGTCCATGTGGGTGTTTATGCTCCATACGAGCCTCCTCCCTCCCTACTTCATCCAACCCTATCAGCATATCCTTCTATTCACTTCTCTCTCCTGTGTTTATCTAGCTTCCCTGTGGGGCCAATAGGAGCAGGACTGCTCCTCTGGGTCTCACAAGGAAAGCTTAGGCTTCAGGCCCCCCCAACCCCTCCCGATCGCGGGACTCCTGCAGGATGACCCAACTGCCGATTCCACCACTTGCCTACTCTCAGCAGACAGCCTCTGGGCTGTGCGATTATCTGCCATTTCCCATCGACTTCCCGCCAGCAATGGGTGGGAAGTCAGCCGGCAGGATTTAATGAGGCCTGGCAGTTAAAACAGGCCATGTCTTATTCTATCGCTGGTGGGTGGGAAAGTAACACGTGAGCACGGTTTCCCACCGGAAACCCGCTGGCAATTAAAATCCAGGTCTCTGCCCCAAAAAGATGCCTTAACAACTGTCTTAGAAGAGCTGCCCCTGTCGCACTAGTGTGAATATAATCCCTATGAGGAGGAAAGACTCCACAAAAAGGATGAACTAACCATGGCTAACTAAGAAAGTAAAGGATGATATCAGGTTAAAAGAAAAAGCATACAACATGGGAAAGATTACTGGTAAGCCCGAAGATTGGGAAAACTTTAAAAACCAGCAAAGGATGACTAAAAGAATAATAAAGATGGAGAAAATAAATTATGAGAGTAAACTAACAAGAAATATAAAAACTGACAGTAAAAGCTTCTATAAGTATATAAAAAGGAAGAGGGTAGCTAAAGTAAACATTAGTCCCTTAGAGGATGAGACTGGGGAAATAATAATGGAAAACAAGGAAATGGCAGAGGAATTGAACAGATATTTTGTATCTGTCTTCATAGTAGACGACACTAATAACATACCAATAATAGTAAAAAATCAAGGGGCAAAGGGGAGGAACTAAAAACAATCACTATCACTAGAGGAAAAAGTACTAGGTAAACTAATGGGTCTAAAGGCTGACAAGTCCCCTGGACTTGATGGCTTGCATCCGAGGGTCTTAAAGGAAGTGGCTACAGAGATAGTGGATGCATTGGTTGTAATCTTCCAGAATTGACGAGATTCTGGAAAGGTACCAGCAGATTGGAAAACCGCAAACATAACATAACACCCCTATTCAAGAAGTGAGACAGAAAGCAGGTAACTACAGACCAGTTAGCATAACATCTGTCATTTGGAAAATGCTAGAATCCATTATTAAGGAAGTAGTAGCAGGACATTTGGAGACTCATAATACAATCAAGGAGAGTCAACATGGTTTTATGAAGGGGAAATCATGTCTGACAAATTTATTAGAGTTCTTTGAGGAAGTAACAGGCAGGTTGGATAAAGGGGAACCAATGGATGCAGTATATTTGGATTTCCAAAAGGCATTCGATAAGGTGCCACATAAAAGATTACTGCACAACATAAGAGCTCACGGTATTGGGGGTAATATACTGGCATGGTTAGAGGATTGGCTAACTAACAGAAAACAAAGAGTCGGGATAAAAGAGTCATTTTCAAAATGGCAATCTGTAACTAGTGGGGTGCCGCAGGGATCAGTGCTGGGGCCTCAACTATTTACAATATATATCAATGACTTGGATGAAGGAACAGAGAGTCTTGTGGCCAAATTTGCTGATGATACAAAGATAGGTGGAAAAGCAAGTTGCGATGAGGACACAAAGTGACTGCAAAGGGATATTGACAGGTTAAGCAAATGGGCAAAAATTTGGCAGATGGAATATAATGTGGGAAAATGTAAAGTCATCCACTTTGGGAGGAAAAATAAAAAAGCAAAATATTATTTGAATGAAGAAATACTACAAAATGCTGCGGTACAGAGGGATCTGGGTGTCCTCGTACATGAAACACAAAACGTCAACATACAGGTGCAGCAGGTAATCTGGAAGGCAAACGGAATATTGGCCTTTATTTCTAGGGGGATGGAGTATAAAAGCAGGGAAGTCAAGCTACAACTGTACAGGATGCTGATGAGACCACACCTGGAGTACTGCGTACAGTTCTGGTGCCCTTACTTAAGGGAGGACATACTTGCATTGGAGGCAGTTCAGAGAAGGTTCATTAGGTTTATTCTGGGCATGGAAGGGTTGTCTTATGAGGAAAGATTGAACAGGTTGGGTCTATACTCATTGGAGTTTAGAAGAATGAGAGGAGATCTTTTGAAACATACACGATTCTGAGGGGACTCGATAGGGTAGATGCTGAGAGGATGTTTCCCCTCATGGGGGAATCTAAAACTAGGGGGCATTGTCTCAAAATAAGGGGTCATCTGTTTAAGACAGAAATGAGGAGGAATTTCTTCTCCCAGAGGGTCGTGAATCTTTGGAATTCTTTACCACAAAAAGCTGTGGAGGCTGAGTCATTGAATACATTCAAGACTGAGTTAGACAAATGTTTGATCAGCAAGGGAGTCAAAGGATATGGGGAAAGAGCGGGAAAGTGGAGTTGAGGTAAAAATCAGATTAGCCATGATCTCATGGAGCAGGCTCGTGGGGCCGAATGGCCTACTCATGCTCCTATCTCTTATGGTCTTATGGCCTTCCCCTTCCTTAAATGCATCTATGCTAGTCACCTCAACTACTCCTTGTGGTAGCGAGTTCCATGTTCTAACCACTCTCTGGATAAAGAAGTTTCTCCTGAATTTCTTATTGGATTTATTAGTGACTAACTAGTTCTGGTCTCCCTGCAAGTGGACACATCTTCTCTACGTCTAGCCTATCAAATACTTTCTTGATCTTAAAGACCTCTATCAAGTCACCCCTCAGTCTTCTCTTTTCTAGAGAGAAGAGCCCCAGCCTGCTCAATCTTTCCTGATAGGTAGAACCTCTCAATTCTGGTATCATCCTAGTAAATCTTTTTTGCACCTCCTCCAGTGCCTCAATATCCTTTTTTATAAATGGAGACCAGAACTATTCATAGTACTCCAAGTATGGCCTAACCAAGGCTCTATACAAGTTAAACATAACTTGTCTGCATGTCAATGCTATCCCTCTAGAAATGAACCCCAGTGCTTGGTTTGCTTTTTTATGGCCTTATTAACCTGCGTCACTACTTTTAGTGACTTGTGTATCTGTACCCCCAGATACCTCTGCTCCGCTACCCCATTTAGACTCTTATTATCCAAGTAGTATGTGGCCCCCTTATTCTTCCTACCAAAATATAATAACTCACACTTATCTATATTGAAATTCATTTGCCAGTTACACACCCAATCTGCAAGTTTATTAATGTCTTCCTGTATTTTGTCGCAATCCTCCATAGTATTAACTATACCCCCAAATTTGGTGTCGTCTGCAAATTTTGAAATTATGCTTCCGATTCCCGAGTCCAAATCGTTTATATAAATGGTGAACAACAGTGGTCCCAGCACCGATCCTTGTGGAACACCACTTCCCACCTTTTGCCAACCTGAGGTTCAGGATGAATAACAATGGATTACAGGATTATCACTAGATACAGGTAAGTTATCGGGACATTACACCTATTACTACCGGTTACATATAGGGCATCGGTGAGTTATTGCATTACTGTTGGTTATGAAGGGAATATGCCTGTTATCAGTATTACTATTAGTTATCGGTGCAATTTCAGTGAGTTACCATTAGTTACTTGTGGAATCGAAGTTCCTCCCATCTCCTGCTTTACGCTCTGTGAATGGCTCCCCGCCCTCAGCTTTCCCTCTTTCCCGCCCTTGGTTTCCCCTCATCCCTGCCCTTGGCAATCAGCTCTTGTGTACCTGAGCTGGGAGCATTTGATGCTGACACTGGGTGAAAAAACAAATCATTTGATCTTCATTGCATTAATGAGCACAAAAAAGTTACTCCAGAACAGAAATTCAAAGAGCATCTTTCATTCACTCTTTATTTAAATCAAGTATACAGGAATTTCTAGTTGAGATGCCTGATTATAACTGAACTTGAACCAGCTGCTTCCTCAATTTCATCAAACTAACCGAGAAATGCAGTCAGCTGGCTACTAATTTAGTGAAGATCATGTGAAGATCATGTGTTTTCACAATAAAAGAGTTTTGCTTTCTGTAAGTTAATGGATTGTTGGGTCTGAATTATAGATATGAATATGTAGGTATATGATCCAGAGTTGAGACCACTGCTCTATAAACAGCTCCAAACCAATTGGGAGACCCCTACATGTATGCAATCCATCCCATCCCCATCTCTTACTTTATTTACTATTCACAAGGTGTTTCCCCCATCATTTCAATTCCTGGGAAATAGCTGAGGTCTCATAAGAGTTAGTTGACCACCCAGGTGAGGACACTATTGGAAAATAGATAGTGCATGTTGCTGGACGTCCATCATTACAGTTAAGTATCATTGTGATAGAAGGAAGTGCAATTTACAAAAACTTTCAGAGGATGCAGGGGGATTGAAATGCATTACATGTAAGAAATTAAACAAGTCATGAATAGAAAAAGAAAACTTAGGAAGATAAACCTTGCATTTGAATCAATCCACACTAGCATAGTAAAAATTAAACTGCAATTCCAAAGGAATTGAGATGCATAGGTTACAAAAGGGATTAAGAAGACAACTTGAAAGTTTAAAGTTAATGTATTCACATCAGCAGTTGCACTCTTGGCTGCTATTCATAGAATAACTGTAGTAACCAGAGAAGAGCGCTCACATTTCTCATAATCTGATAAAGTTGTCTACTCGATGCTTTAAACTAGGCATGAAAATAGTGAGGCCTGCTTGTTAATGGGGTTTGACGTATTGATCATAGAACGTGAATCTTGAAATAATTCTTACAATAATTAGACTAGATTATGATTTTCAGAAATGGATGGAATGACATAAAAACTAATGGTTCTATTATAAATTCAACGTCATTTAGTGTATTGTATTATAAAATGGTGTGGTAATAGTAAACTGTCCATGCTACTGTATCTTCACCTTTAGTTTCTTCAAAAACAGTCATTTGACTTTTATGCAAGAGAGATAAATCTTGTAAACATTCCACAAAGTGGTGGCATGCAGGGAAACAGCTGGTCTAAACCCATATGTTTAAATTTCACAGCACATTGGATTAGACATGTATGGTTATGCCTTGCAAAGAAACACCTTTAATGAAGGGAAAATATTTGTAAATGATTTCTACATAGATGTCATCTCCCAATAAAAGGATATAATTATTTTCTTGCATTTAAAAAGCAACATCTTGCCTTTGCTTCTTTTGGTTTCATTATTCTGTTTTCAAAACTATTCTCCTCACAGTGCTTCTGAAAACATTTATTTTGACAAGTGTATGGTAGAAACCTTGTCAGTACTTTCCTTTGTGCCGGAAAGGAAGTTTAGTACCATGAATTATTTATATAAGAGCCGTTTTCCTTCACTTCATTTCACCATCAGATTTCATATGTAAGTATGCCAAGACTTAACAAATATTGGCAGATAATCTGTATGCCGCAGGCCTGTGAGAAGCATTTTGAAAGTGGTAGGTCCATGTCACAGAGTTTTTCACTGGAAATTTGTCTGCTCCTCTTTCTCAAATTCCCTCTTTTCCTCTCACCTTACTTTTTGCCTTCATCTTCCACTTTTTCCCCCTGTTCTCTTTATGTAATATTCCATTGTTCTTGGATCATTTTTCAGTTTTATATCAATAGAATTCTTTTCTGGAATTTAAAAAAAATAGTAATATTTTCCCTATTTTCTGTGCTGTACTTTTTCACCTTTTTATTTGAATCTGTTTTTTTATTTGAAATTTTGTCTTAACGTGGTTTCTATTTTTCTAGTTTGCCAGGACATGTGGAGAGCATACTCTGTCATACAGAGCATCATATTCATGAGATAGGGCTGAATAGTTTCTGGCAAACAAGACCTTTCTGATGAAAGGTCATTGACCTGAAACGTTAACTCTGTTTCTTTCTCCACAGATGCTGCCTGACTTGCTGAGTATTTCCAGTGTTTTCTGTTTTTATTTCAGACTTCCAGCATCCGCAGTGTTTTGCTTTTGAAGACCATAACTATATCTGCTTTAGTGGTTCCTATAGGTCTGGCCACACCCTGTTATGTTTGTTACTTCAAACAGATCTATCAACTGACAAACTTTCATCAAACTGTGGTTTGTTAAAAAGATTTTTGAATAGATGTTGAGCATGATTTTACTTGCACTGTTTGGGTTCGCACTAATGTTGGTGTGAACTGCAATCTGAAGTGCTGAGAGACTTTATTTTGCATCATGAATTGCAGATTAACATTACCAAATCAATATTTAAAATGTCATTTGAATCTATTACCACCAGATGTTTGAGCTGTTGCCAACAACTTTTGAAGTTACAAAATTACAGCTTGTACAGCTTTTTACTGAAATTTGACTGTAGTATTAGGGGTGATTGAGTTAAAATGACATCTATTACAACCTCCAACATAGCTATTGGCACATAACAAAAAAGTAAAATTGCAGGTTAACAGGCCAGTGATAATTTAGGTCCCCTATTTTGTCAAGGGGCCATAAATTGGACAAGTGCATACTTTTGAGGTGCACTGGTACCTCAGACAATTAGCATGTGGATTTAGACCTGCGTTTTATTTGATGGTGAGTCCCCAACCTTATTTGTGCCATTCAGAGAGGTGCAGAATAGGAGCTTCCACTCAACAGCAACAACTTGTTCTCAGAGACGAATGGAAATCACCAGGTGACTCACCACTTTCACACACCTCTGGGGGGTCTGCAAATAACAGGAAAAAGCAGACCAAATACAGAAAGAAAGATCTGGATAAAGTTGGACATTAAGCTGACAAGTGCAGATGTCAATCAATGTGGAAATCTACAAGGTGATGAGAATGAGAAAAAGAAATAAGTAATGAGAGTGTAAGATGAATGGCAATAAACTACAGGATATAGCACAAGGGAGTTCTGGGAGTACTGATGGATAACTCAGTGAAACCATCAGTACATTGTGTGACAGCAGTAAAAAAGAAAAGCTGTATTACGGTGGGGACATCCTGACTTTGGAGAGGTTACAGAGGAAGGCAACTACTGACATCCGGGATTATGCACCAAATCGATAAGGACACACTTGAAAAGTGCTGAATGTTTAAATTGGTGAAAAGGTGACTCGGGGAGACCTTATTGAAGTTCTCAAGATTTTAAGGGATAGCGATAAACTATACACAAATAAATTCTTTAATGAATATGTGAAATAGACTATCCAGGAAGAGAGAGGAGATAAATAGTATCAGCAAATTCAAGAGGGAGTTGGGTAGTCTTTTGCTGAAAGATACTATTGAGAGGTGTAAGAGAGTATTTTTTAAACCTTTGGCACCAGCTACGTAGAACACAATTATTTTTCCTGATCCTATGTTCCTACCACACAGATTGGTATTAGCAGAGGCCTGGCAGCAAAGTGCCTGGCACCCTTTTCCCTGGATGTGGAATAATATGTAGTATAGGGAAAGCCTAAGAATGAGGAGTAAATAAAAACATTAAAAATAGAGAGTAGAAATTGTTCCATTCAGTAATTTTCCCTATGCAAAGCTCCTTCATAATAAAATAATTCTAATTCGATACATAAATTGCCATAAATAGCCATAACTCTTATCTGAGATTCACAATATTTCCTTTCCAGGTGCACATACCTTGTTTATGGATTTTGGATTGACCCTGGATCACATTTAGTAAACAGTAGCCAAAAGTTTTTCTGATCATCGCCCGATTTTATGTTGCTAATCAGGTGGATGGTAGCGGGAAATGAGATGGAGTTCTATAAATTAGATGCTTGTTCACTTCAGTGCCCACCCCATTTTCCTTCCTAATTTCTGGCACACTGCATTTCCCCCAGTTCATGATAGCATTCTCCTTCCCCGATCTCTCAGTTCAGACTGGCCACCCCGTTTACAGCTTCTCCTCACTTACCCCACTAGGAGCTTCTCCCAGCTTCTCTCCTCTTCCCCCAAAGCACCGTTCTTAGCTTCTGCCCCTTTCCCCTCCCTGTAACATCTTTTTACACCTTCTCTCTAATGCCATCAATTTCCCCATTCCTCTCCATTTTACCCTTCCCTCTCTCCTTCATTGCCATCAAATTTCCCCTCTTTCATTATCATCTATTCTCTTTTCCTTCCATTTTCACTCACCCCGCCATCCATTTCCCCATGCCACACACTGTATCCTCTCACCTCCCTTTGCCATCAACTCTGCCCCTCCCCTTCTCATGAATTTTCCCCTCTCTCCTCCCATTGCCCCCTCCCTTTCCTTTTCATTCATTTTGCCCCATCCCCTTGTTATGCAATCTGCCCTCGCTTTTTCCCTCAGGTTCTGCCTTACCCCTCACATTCTGTCCAATCCCCACTGCCTTTGCATTGTCTCTCATCTTCTTCCTTGCATTCTCTGCTCTCTCACCTTCCTCTTGCATTCTCTTCCCCTCCTTGCATTAGCACCTCTTCCTGCTCCTACCCGAGTCCTGTGGCTAATGCACTGGAGAGGTCATACTACTCCTCTTTCCACACTTGATTGCCCTCTCTATGCTGGAGACAGGAACTCCAGTATATAGGGATGGCATTGGGACCATTTAATAGTTTCATTAGTATACACTAGTCAGTTTCTTAGTAAATTAAATGTTTATTGATATGAGAAAACGTGCCTACTAGTGCCTGTGCGCCTAAGAAAATGAGCGCAATTTGAAGAGCCTTCCCTAACCAGCGCAATCGGTGGAATCTCACAATTTTGACCTGGGGGCATGGCCGATTTTGTGGGCGGGCCCTGATCCAAGTGAATCAAATCTTGAACCAGCGTAAAAGATCGCGGAAAACACTAACGTAAGTGTCTTGGGCGTAACTCACTTATGTTTAAAATTCCCCGATCTTTTGTGCTGGTTCGGCCGATTCCACCCGGATTGCACTGATATTACCGGCGTAAACAAGCAGAAACTCTAGCCCCTTGTGTTTTCCTGAAGTTTCCTTGCTACTCTATGCATTTATCTCAGCTAGCGCACTGTCCCACGTGCCAAATGTGTCTGTTTGAGGTCACCTTCTGTTCCTTCCACTGTTTAGATAGGAGCTCTAAAAAGGCTTTACCTGTTCTTTTTCTGTTAAAAGTCAAGACATAGGAATCTAGGAAGAAACTCATCAATTGCTACTTAGTGAAACCTTGACAAACAACCCACTACCCCTCCCCTCAATGCAGGATCAGTGCACTGAGATGAATTGCAGAAGAAGCAATTTTAGGAGCACATGTAAAATATACTGACAACTCTGTTGATGCAAATGCATCAAATTACTATACCTTAATCCATATTTAGCTCATGTTCCAGCTATAATGCAAGTGTTCTCCAGTAGGTCTGTTGTTGACATGCAAGCTAACATTTAGCAAATTTTGGAGAGGAGAAACAACTGTGTGACAGTACCTTTTTTAAAGTGTACACAAGGTAGGTTATTTTCAGAATGTCATCTTATCCAGCATAAAATGTTTCTAGATTGTCATAAAGCAGGTAATATTTGCAAAACTGTAGATATAAGAAAATCTATGTTGGTTGGTAAAAGGATTATTGATCAATATCAATGCAGGCTTTTTACTCATGATAGCACAATGAATGAATTAAGAATCAAAGGTTACATCAGTGTAGGTGTAATATAGATTATGTTTAGTTGATAAATGTGCAAAATAGGTGTTCTGAAATATTAGAAAACCATTTTGTAACAGTGCGTAGGTAATAGCAGAATAACCAACGGAGTTAGAACATAATGTCCTGGAATTTCCTGGAATGGCGATGTACGCCATTAATTACACCATTTCATGCCCAATCTTCCTGTTGCAAACTTACTCCAAAATTTCCTGGAAAAGTAATTTGAATATGGCACAGCGAGCATAATGGCGAATTAGGGACCTCAGAAGCAGCACAGCCAATGGCTTATCCCATCTGCATTAATGAACTAAGTAAACAGATCAATATTGGCATGACCTGAGTCATAGAATTCTGAATTACAAATCCTTTCACTGCTGCTGAACTTGATCACTTGCAGAAAATTGTCGGCGTTATGGACACACTAAGCTTTCAGGAACATATCAAGTCACAGTTATTTATTTACTTTTTTACCATTTATTTAGAAGATGCTACTATTAATTTATGCTACCTAAAAAGTCCCAGATTAAACAAACCAGTGGGGGGGGGGTGAACACGACACGCCCCCCCCCCTTCGCCATCTTACCATCCTGCACGAACCGTTTCCACTGGGTGGGGTGGGGGGGAGTTATAATCTACCCCATTATGTTGAACAGAAATTAGCAAAGTAATTTTGCCAAGCACATAATGGAATGATGGGACAGTAAAGGACCCAGTGTTATCCAAGCTTGAAATATTTAGGGGAGAAACTATAATATGCCACATCGAGATAACAAATGTATTAGCCCTATATGTGATTAAACTACATGACTGGTGCATGCAAGAGGAGCACAAATGCTGTTGGGCTTCACTGCCTTCTTGATTTAGTACGTGCAAACAAACGAGAAAGGGGGTGGAGCTTATCCTGTGAGTCGTATCTAATCAAGTACCAATAAGAGGTGCAGCTAAGCCAGGTCATTTTAAAAAATCTTACTCCACTGTCAACAGAGGAGAAAAAGATATGAGAAAAAGAGCTGGAAGCTGAAACAATTTGATCATACACTGCAGCTTCACTTTTACAGGTGAAAATGTTGAGTGATCCTAAACCCACTTGAGTATTAACAATCTCTGCTTTCTTTGGCAAATGGTAACATTCCAGCACAACAGCAGTCAAGTAGCACCTCTCCCAGCTATTACCCGATTACATTAACTAGTTTCATGTGTGCAAAATTGTGTACAGCAGCATTTAACCCCTGACAGTAAATAATAAGGAATTAATTAATTCAATTGATACTTGACTGCTGGAATTTTACCATTTCTCTTGCATGCCAATTTTGTACAGATCCCTGAATTGCTTGGATCAACTGATGTTTTATACCTACTTTTTAAAGGGTCACTAATCATCGCAGAAGAGGGTTTGCCAAATCTTTTCAACAATGTCTGAACTGAATATGTCTAATGTGGATTAGATCATTTATATTACAGATTGTGTCTTTGTAGTGAATCAAAATATAAAATATATTCTTTCAAAATTAACAAAAACAATAGCAGATGTCACATCTGCTGCGGTGCAAACAATGCCGGCAATCAAAACAGTGACGTAGAAATTTGGTTCTGCAGCGCCTGTTTCTCGGGTGAGAAACGGGTGCTGAAGGTTCCAATATGGCGTGCACTTTGCGCGCACTCAGTCTGCACCACGTGCAATATTGGTCAGGGAACCCCCTAAATCAGGTGCCAGGACCACTGCCTATGTAAATTGGGGGCCTAATGCCTGTTTCAGGCCTCTTTCAGGTGCAGCATATTGTGGTCAGTTTTCTCAGGTGCACAGCATCCAAACCAGCAGTCCTTAAAGGGGCCTCTGGAGGCTGTTACCAAAAGGGTAAGTACAATATTTTATACTTAATTAAATGTGGAGCCAGGAGCTGCAGCAGTGATCTTCCTGGCTCCACATTAAAACTGCAGGCTGCTGCTGGCCCACGCTCGACCCCTTCTGATTGCCTCACTTCCTCTCCTTGATTTACCTGCTACCCTTGTTTAGCTGCCAGCCAGCTGATCTCGCTCCCCCCCATTGACCAGCAAGCTGCCTCTGGGGAATTGACTGGCACTCACAGCTCACCGGTAATGTACAAATTCAGGCACGATCCAATTTCATGATTGCAAAACAAGGCTTTTGGTGCAATTTCAGGAACTCAGCCTGTCTGAAAACACTGTTGATTCCCTTTTAAAGAAGCCACTGAATCAGAAAATTATTTGTAATCTTAAATCTTTAACATACCTGTTCAAACTGAAAATATTCAGTGAATACAATGCTAGAAACCTGCATGGCTCTTTGTGATGTCAACAATCTTACAGTTATAAAAGGAGTCAAACTAAGTTGAATGGGATTTCAAAGCTAAAAAGAACAAGGACTTCTAATTATCTTTCATCGGAACAAAACATTTATTTTCTTTGGATTTGGTTATCTTTCTTCATTTTCTTTCTGTTATCATTTAGATGCTGATGTCAGCATATTGTTCTAAAAGATGTAAACGGGATTAAACTAGATAGCATCAACACAGTGTGATAAGGCGAATGGTCTCCTTCTGTGTTCTAATTTCTATATTTCTGTAAGAGGAAGGCTGTAAGCTCTTCTGAGGTTGCCAATGCCAACCAACAAACATTATCAAGTGTAAACATTTCTGTGAGGGGAGGGGAGGAATCTCACTTCATGATCAGGTGACAGTTGATGTAAACCATTGAACTTCATGGTTGATGTATCTGAGAGTTAGTACTCCTGGAAATCCACACCATAGACACGTTCTTTAATTTGACTTTTTCCCTTCCTACAAGGGCATCATACCTCCAGAAAACATCCTTCATTTAGGATCAAGAGGACTAACAGTAGACTGTTTGTGGGACCTTGTTATGCACAAATTAGCTGTCCCATTTCCTACAGGTGGCCTACAATAAGAGCCATGCTGCCACAAGAAACGTCATCGAGCAGACAATCAGCGTGCTCAATCAACGCTTCTGCTGCCCAGACCATTCAGAAGAAGCACTGTAGTACAGCCCTGACCGTTCAAGGTTTGTGGTCGTCTGCTGCATGCCGCATAACTTTGCGATTATGAGGGGCCGCCTATTTATTGATAATGAGGGACTCTGACTAATTTTACTTCTTAATTTTGCCCATATAATTAGGTATGTGCTGTCTGCGGAGCATCAAGTCTGGGCCAGAAAGCAAGCCAGACGAATTTCTACCCCACTGTCTCTCGGGTTTCCTTGTATTCAACTCCGAACTATTACTCAGTGAAATCTGCAGTAATGTTAAAATGGAACCATTCAGTCTGATTGTCATCACACATCAAGGTAAGCGGTTGATGCCCACACTGACAGGCTGCTGCTGGCACAATCCTATCTAAACCCAGTCACAATGTAATAGAATAAAATAAATATATATATTATTCTCCTGCCATGAGATATGAAAACAGATAGCAGAACTTTAAGAACATAAGAACATAAGAAATAGGAGCAGGAGTAGGCCAATCGGCCCCTCGAGCCTGCTCCGCCATTCAATAAGATCATGGCTGATCTGATCCTAACCTCAAATTTAAATTCATGTCCAATTTCCTGCCCGCTCCCCGTAACCCCTAATTCCCAATTTACAATCATAATGCTGGAGGGAATCAAATAGGAACAGGAGATTCAGAATGTAACAGCATATCTTAAAAGTGGAAGGTCACTAGAGGAATAAAATAAAAAAGCATCATATATTGCAAGGAATAAAAGAAACCCAGGATTGTGTTGAATCATGTTAACAGGCCTCCAGACAACTGCTATTCTCTGTAGTTTTGATGCGGAAATTCAACTGTAGCTGTCAAAAGATTGCAGTTTTAGAAAATATCACACTACAATATAATTCAGAAGGACAACAATGACTAAATGAAAACTGTATACATGGGACATTGGACTTTCCAAATACATCAGGGAATACTAAGGGCTTGTTTAGACTGGTGTCCCAAATAAGTCCTTATGCATTTTATATCTACTTTAGTCTGTGTTTAAGCTGGAAAGAGAAGCTAGTGAAAGTATGTTATAAATGGCAAAAGATTTTGGCAAAAGGGCAAAAATTAACAAATAAGTTACAACTTGTGCAATCTATTCTTCATTATGCTGCACAATTTACAAAGTGTTTGTTTGAATTAATGGAAACAGCAAACTTGAGATAACACAAAGTCTGTATTATATACTTCAGACCCAGTTGATGTAGTTGGACAGGGGAGCTCCACTTACAATGAGAATGCAGTAATATCTCAAAACAATTGCAATCAACTGAATAATGCTCCTTTTTCTGTAAAATAATTTAAAGTGCTAAACTTCCAGACCCTGAAAATCCATGGGCCTATGATTCCAATGTAAGTGCCAGGATCTGCCCACTGGGAACCTCCCCTGCTGACCCCACGAGGAGGAGATTCTATCACTTCTGGCAGGTTGCCTGCATCACTATGGGCACAATGGGTGCCTGCCAGGGTGGAAGGGGGAGGGAGCTGTTGATAGATCTGCAGCAGTCCTAGCTTTAGCATCAGCAACCTGCAGCAGTTAGTGAAAGGGGGAGAGGCTGATCGGGCTGGACTGCAGGCTGAAGTCTTTGAGCATCCAGGACAAGACCCAGGTCTATACCACCAGGTGGGCCCCAAATCAGCCACTATACAGTCATGTATGCCTGCCTTCTCCGGGTATCCCTAATGTACCTACGACCCAGCCTAATTCCCAGGCCTTCCTCCACATTCCTGGTGGACTTATGCAGGGAATGTGCCGGAAAGGCCCACGGATTTTCACGGCCAAAAGTTTTGCCCAAAAGAGCAGTGAAAAGAACCTCTTTCCTTCTCAGTTTATAGGTCGCTTCCTCTGTCTATGGACTGACAGAATCTCTTAGGGTGCATTTACACTGCTGCTACTGGCCTGAACCAATAGCTGCAGTTCAGGTTCCACTCAGGAAAAACCTGGCTGCATCTTTAACCACCCCGTCCAGGAGAGAGAGTCCTGCGCCTGCCTAGATACACAAATACACAGAGTTCTGTTCCAAGAGTTCAAAATTTAAGTTTTTAGAGGGTGAAGAGTGGAGAATATAGGCTGGGTTGGTTTGAAAAGTGCCCAGGAGATTCAGTGGACCCCTTGAGCATTTTGTAAACCAGGTGTGACACTACTGGATTTACAGTCCATTCGTTGTCAACCAAAACGATGTGAAACTACCTTCTGCGGATTTACACTGCAAATTTAGCATTGGTGTGAACTCAATATTTGTTTTGCACCAATATTAAACTTGCAGTGTAAATGCATTCTTAGTTATTCTTTGTAAAATTGGTCATTCAAGTTCAGCTATAGGAGCTAGCTAGTTTCAGGATTGAAATTCTGTTCACAGTCAGTATCAGGTTAGATCCTAGCTTGAAGTAGCACTACCTCCTTTAGATTAGATGTCTTGAAATTAATGTCAAGAATGTGAGTGGAGCAATTTTATATTGATTTGATTGTCTACAGTAGTTGATTTTGAACCTTTTTCTAATTGGGAAGCCAGTCTCAATATAGCTGATAGTAAGAATTTTTTCTGTGTCAAACAAGATTTCACGATAAAAGAATTCCACTATAGTACAGTAAATACTTGTATAATTCAAAGACCATTGATTTTGTAGAATGTGATTTAAAATTAATTAAAAATTGTTAATATTTGGCAACAATAATCATATTCCATTATATTCAGGTAGTATTTTACAAATTAATGGTATAAACAAATGATTGAATAATACAGTTAAAATGGATTAGAATGATTTAATTTCCTTGGATTTTTCTGTTTAATGTGGATTAAAGCTTATTTCCCAGATCTTCTGGTGGGTTCTTTAAATAAGAACCATCGGCTGGTGGTAAGGGTAGCAGTGCGGAACTTTCAATCTGAAGTACTCCCCCTAGAAACACTGTGGCATGCAAACATTGCCTCTAACCCCAACCCTAGCCAGTACTGAAATCTTTAACAGTGTCAGAGTGCCAGGATCAGGAAGGATGCCAATTCTGACTCAACATAACAAAAGCCACCCGATGACAATACTGAGTGAGGCTTTTGTGGCCAGGAGACCCGACAAGATGGTTTTCCAGCAAATTGCCTTCAGAATATTTGTATCCTTTTGGATAGGTGAAGTTGTAAGCTTTTTTAAAAAAAAACTGTGCTTGTGACATTGAAAGTACTTACCTCTCAATGAATTTTGTTCTCCGTTAATAATTAAGGTCTATCAGCAGTCATAAAATCTTACAGTCTAGTATCAAAATACAGTTAGACCTTGGCTAACAAATTCTATTATTATAAAGCTCCCAATATAACAAAAATATTTACCCATGTCCCAGTTAAAACTCCATTATGGTCAGAGGAGCTCAGACAACCTTCCCACCTCATAAAAAGAACTATTTTGTCAGTTCCTGGGGGTTTACAATAACAAGCTCTGCTGTATAGCGGCTGTCTGTAATTACTATTTTGTACTGAGTTTGATGGGTTATAAAACATGTCTCCAAACCACTCTCAGTGAAGACCTGGCACCACAAATTGGAAGTTGCTAGTTTATGATGACCGATGGTATACACACTGTACTGGTGCCATTTCAATCATCATCACATACAACATGTGGTTTTGGTTTCAATTTATGAAAAGGAGTAGGATTTGTGTACATTATATTTCACCACAGTGACAGACTGAGTGTTTCATTTGGTGTTATTCAAATTCAGTAAAAGTTGTTGCAGCCAAAACTAGCTTCTTTCAGTTTATCTCAAAGTAAAACATCTCAGAAAGAAATATAACAATTCAGTTAAATAAAATGTGTGGGTAAACTCCTTTATTATAAGTTCTATTATCACAGACTTCTCTTTGTGAGAAGACTTTTTTTTAGCCCCAAACAACAGTAGAAGAGTTTAGACCTCGATCAGATGTTGCCCCTGTCTTGTTGGTCAACGTGACTTTGTAGTGATTAGATTTGACAGTATAAAGGTTAATCAGAGTTAAGATTTTATGAGATATGTCTAACTGGTTATTACATACCTGGGGGGCTCTTTTTTAAACCACTTTTCTCCCCTCCTGTCCTGCAAGTAGTGACTCATAATGGGCGACAGTTCCATGGTTGGCAGCAGCTCTCCGGTACCTCACTCAAGTGGTCGTCTTTTGTGTCAGCCGAGACAGTGAATGTTAGCAGTCTATTTTGCCATGGCTGGGGTATAGGCAAACACAGAAAGGTCTAGTCTTGTCCTCACTTAATGTCTGTACATATACACTTTCTAGCAGGACTTATTGGATATCAATCAGGATTGGAAATTTTGGTTGATTTCTGCCCCCTTTTTTAGGCCAAAGATGCCAAGCATTCATGTTTCATGAAGTCATTGTTTTCTGCTTGCCCGCTATGTGGATTAAAATCAGCACTGACAGTTCCTGGCTTCTCAACCTCATCACTGATTCGGGTTCCTACTTTCTGTTGTTGCTGCTCCAGGTGATTGAACACCACTGCGTGCTGTGGATAGGGATTTTGGTGACAGTTTTACAAGATCAAGAAGCTCTGCCTAGAGCATGCAGTGGTGTTCAATTCTCTGCAGCAGCAGCAGGAGGTAGAGGTGAGAGCAGTGCTGAAGAGGACAGAGAGCCAGGAGCCCCAAGGGAGGGGGAAGGAGCCAAGAGCATTGCTGAGGTGGGGGTGCAGGAAGAACGAGGATGGGAGAAGATTGCTGGCATGGACTGGTGAGGACAGCAAAATGCCAGCATCCATGGAGCGGAAGGGGGAAGAGTGCCTGCTTGAACTGTGAGAGGGAGTGAGGGGGAAAGGAGAGTCACAGTATGAACTGAGAAGTAGAAGACTGTCAGCATGGAATAGGGGAACAAGAGTGCCAGCTTGAATTGAGAAAGGAGATGGAGAAGATTGCCAATATGAACTGGGGTGGATAGGAAAAAGAGTGACAGCTTGATTTGGGACAGGAAAGGGAATAGAATGTTAATTTTTATTGACGAGGGAGAGGAGTGCCCACAGACCCACGTCACGTCCCCAGCAACCCCATATAAAAAGATTATGGGACATTTAGCTAAGGTCTAAAGTTACTAAAGTCAGATTTCAAGCAGCAGCATTGCAGAGTGCCAATGAAGCTATTATTCCTGAAGCTTGTGTTGAGTTTATTTGGAACAATGCAGGAGGCCAAAACGCAGAGTGGGAATGGAAGGAGGAGTTAGTGTGGCAAGCCACTGAGATGGCTGGACTACACTTTTGGACAGAACAGATGTCTTTTCTCTTTACAGATGCTGATGTACATGCTGTGTATTTTCAGCATTTGTAATTTTTTCCTTTTTATTTGTACTGTTTGATTTACCGTCACTTCTCTTCCTGGAATGCCAGCCTTGCAGAAGTTCTGTATCCCAAACCTTTGTCTTTTTCTCTTTCTTGAAAAGCCAATGTTGATCAGTTTTGAGTCTGGAACAGTCAAAGTGAGAAAACAAAGTCTCACTTTCTAAGGTTAGTTCTAGCCAATTAGGGATTGTTGACTTGTAAAGCAAATTTAGCCTGTAATGGGTTGAATTACATAGTTAGTTATTCTGATGTTATGAGGAGTGATAGGAAATAAGTGACTTTTTCTTGTGAACAGTATTCTGTTCATTCAAACATTTCATGTAAAATAAACCAGTTTTTTGGTTAACAATGGAGCTAGAATGCTTTTTATTCCACCTTCTGAAAAGATTAGAGAAAGCAGATGGAATGAAATCATAGCACACGGAATGAAGAGAAGTTGGAAATAAGAAGTCTCACTGTAAAAATATATTCTGTTCATTTATATATTTCATGTAAAATAAACTAATTTGTTGGTTTTTAATTGTGTTTTGTCTCGCTAGAGTGCTTTTCAGTCTGCCTTCAGTGAAGGCAGTAGAAAACACGTGGTGACATGTATGAGATTACAGCAAGCAGTGTGTGTAACAAAAATTCTATGTTACAACTCCTGGGCCATTTAATTTGATATTGTGCAGTAAAGCTACAATCTATACTGCAGGGAACACAAAGGCTGCTTATGGGAGCAACCAGTTTTGGTGAACTTGGGAAAATATCTAGAGAAAGACCTATGGGGCCCGATTTTAGCAGGCGTGCGGGTTCCCGGCGGGTGGTCCATCGGGAGCGTGGAAAACGCGGATGGCTAAATGAGTGTGCCCCCCGCGCGATCGCGGGATAATTGATGCCATTAAGCCGTGGTTACGGGTTCTCCGCTCCCCAGCTGCGCACCGGCGGTCTGCGCATGCGCATTGACGTTAGCGCGATGGTGGAGCTCTATTTAAAGGGGCAGTCCACCAAAGCCCCTCCAGCTTCAAGCAAGAGGCATCACACCATGGAGCACCCCAGGAGTAAGGCTGCACCACGGTTTTCGGACATCGCGCTCCAGCTGTTTCTGGAAGGTGTGAGGAGGAGGAGGGACACGCTGTTCCCGACTGACGGACGGAAGTGCCCTGGCTCTGCCACCAGGAAGGCATGGGCAGAGGTGGCGGCGGAGGTCAGCAGCAGGGCCAACACCACCAGGACATGGGTGCAGTGTAGAAAGCGATTCAATGACCTCACTAGGTCCGGCAAAGTGAGTACACTAACGCACCCTCCCACAATCCGTCTCCAACATCACGCCAAACACCTCACAACCCCTTCTGCACAGCCACCACAGCGCACCCGCAGCAATCCTCACAGCCACTCAACTACCATCCTCACCGTGCCTGCACGTACCCACCGTCCCTGTCCCCACTCGAACACTACCACACACCCCAATCCCCATGCAATTGTATGGGCATGTGGCACACACATCCTCCCATCCATCTGCCCCACGCTCAACCCACCCACACCGATGCTTGAGGCATCTCACAATGCAATCTGCACTCACTCACGCATCTGTGTTTTGACTTGACAGGAGAAGAGATGCAATAACGCCAGAGAAAGGGACCGCACCGGAGGGGGCCCGCCACACCTGCTGGTACTGACGGACGCAGAGGTGGAGGCGCTGGATATCAGCCGCATGCAACATTGCCTCTCCGTGGCGGATGGAGAGTCTGGGGCTGCAGAAACGGCCGGTAAGGGAAAGCTGACACTCAGCACTCATGATCGCAAATGACCTTAGCATCACCTGGCATCTGCCGCACCGCAACGTTTGTGCACATGCCTGATATTGCCCTCTGTTCTCTTGCAGGGCCGTCTGCGAGCGCCGTGTGTGAGGAGGGCGATTCGTCAGAGGACATGCCGGTCTCTGAGGGTGCATCGTCACATATGAGCCAACCATCCACCAGCGCAGAGACACACACCTCGGTGGGTCCCCCTCGCCAACTAGTTGGGGTTGCACATGGTGAGTCACCGCGCACGTGTGAGCATGAGCAGACCCTGGTGGCAGGGGCAGCCGTGGAGGGTCCGCATCGGTGGGAGCACTCATCTCCAGGCTCTGCTCAGCCGGACCCAGATGCTGAACCCAAGGGGCCACCAGTCAAAAGGAGAGTCGTTGAGGGGCACCAGCACATTGCCGAGGTACTGGGAGAGGTGCCACGCGCATTGTCCACAATCGCGCAGGTGATGGAGGAGTCCAACTCCTGCATGCGGGCATTGGTGGCGCAGGTACAGGAGGGTATCGGCGACATAGTGTCGCGGGTAGGTGCGGGAACGTCTGCGGTGGAGGACAGGCTAGCCTCCCTCGAGCGTCATGCACAGCTCAACATCGAGTCCATGCAGGCCCTGACAACGGCTGTTCGGATTCAGGGTGAGCAACATTCCGCCGCCATAAACAGGCTGACGGATACACTAGAGGTGGCCTTGCAAGGCCTCACACATGCCATTCAAACTGTCGTCCAGCAGGGTGGAAGGGGTGATGTGGGCCGAGGCCATGAGAGGGATGATGGTGAACGGGGACATGGAAGCAGGGACGCTACTCAAGGTGCCCCCACGTCTCACCCGTTGCCCCCCTCTCAACCAGTACCCGCAATGGTGCCTCCTCTCCAGGTGGCACCTCCACAGACTGCTCCTCCAGGTGCAGGAGGAGCAGTCTGTGGAGGTGCCCTCACGGGCACCGAAACCCAGGGGGCGTCGGCCCAAAGCATCTACCCGGTCAGGGCACGAACAGGAGCAACCTGCCACTACCTCTGCTGGAGCCACAGGGGTAGCACCACGTAGGGGTTCCCGTAAACGTAAGCCAAGGGTGTTATAAGCACAAAGGGAATGCACCAGGGTGTCTGTTAATTTGTAATGTTTTTGTTTATAGTCGTTCACTAAGTACAGAGTAAACACAATCGTTCTCACCACTCCTGCCACCTCTCGTCCATTCTTCTGCGGCTTGTGCAATAGGTCCCTTCCGTGCGGGCCATCATGACGACGGACACCTGGTCCCGCCCATTGGGCACACTACAGTGGGTGCAGGAGTACTGGCACCACTCTTCTGTGGAGGGGGCTGGTATGGCCCCTCGTCTGTGCACGTGATGAGATGTGAACGCCTCAGACTGTCTGATCCTAGGAGAACCGTTGACATATGAGTGCCTCCCTGGCCTGGCGAGCATCCCGGTGAGCCGGTGTTCGGCCCATGGGTCGTTCCTCATCCTCGTCTGCGTCCTCCTCCTCTACCTCCTCCTCCTCCTCCTCCACCTCCTCCTCCTCATCGTCGTCCTCAATGTGGGTGGCGGATGTGGATGGGGCCTCCTCCAGCGGCACCCCTCTCTGTTGGGCCATGTTGTGCAGGGTACAGCAGACAACTATAATTCGTCCCACTCTGAATGGCGTGTATTGGAGCGCTCTCCCAGAACGATCAAGGCACCTGAAGCGCATCTTGAGCAGCCCTATGGCCTGCTCAATTGTAGACCTGGTAGCAATGTGGCTGTCATTGTATCGACGCTGTGGCTCGGTGATGGGGTTCCTCAGAGGTGTCATGAGCCACATGTGTAGGGGATACCCCTTGTCGCCGAGGAGCCAGCCGTTGCCGGTGTTGGGTGCGTGGAAGAGGGGCGGGACAGTGGACTCCCTGAGGACGAAGGCATCGTGGCAGCTGCCGGGGTATCTGGCGCACACGTGTAGGAATCTCTGGTGGTGGTCACAGATGAGCTGGGCGTTCATGGAGTGATACCCCTTCCTGTTGATGAACAGCCCTGGCTCATGTGGAGGTGCCCGTATTGCTATGTGGGTGCAGTCGATTACACCCTGTACCCGTGGGAAGCCAGCCATGGCATGGAATCCAACCGCCCTCTCCATCTGGCTGCGCTCGTCCATGGCGAAGTTGATGTAGTGCGAGGCCCTGTGGAACAACCCATCGGTGACCTGCCTTATGCACTTGTGTGCAGATGACTGACAGACCCCGGTGATGTCCCCGGTGGCACCCTGGAAGGAACCGGATGTGAAGAAGTTGAGGGCAGTGGTGACTTTGACGGCGACAGGTAAGAAGATGCTGCTTGGTCCATCCGGGAGCAGCTCGTCATTAAGGAGGCTGCAGATGTCGGCGACTACCTGGCGAGTGACTCTGAGCCTCCGTATGCACTGCTCCTCGGAGAGGTCCATGAAGCTGAGCCTCGGTCTGTAGACCCTGTGCGTAGGGTAGTGCCTCCTGCGACGCATCTCTCTCTGCGGTTGCCCTCCCTCCTGCTGTGCAGGTGGGTGTGCCACAGCACCGTGTTGGGGGGCTCCACGTCGCTGAGGCAGATGGCGTGGACTGTGAGGCTGCTGGGGCTGGTGATGCTGTTCGTCCTCCGAGGATGTCGAAGTGGCCCCCATCTGGCAGGTGTAGGTCTGAGGGGTTGTGCACGGTAGGTAGGTGTCTTCTCGCACTGGGGCTGCGGTTCCACGTTGGTGTATCTTCTGGCTTGGAGGGGGGTGGTGGAGGGCAGGTGTTGCCCTATGTGACGGAGTGGCCTCCTGCATTGGTGAAGGGTCTCCCCCCCCCCGCCCCCCACCGTGGCGTGCACCTTGGCAGCTGCCACAGGCTGCTGGCTGCAACACGTCCGTTTGGAGTGAGACTGTTTCCCCCAGTATGTGAAACAGTCTCGGTTAAAGGTAAAATCCCACACTTCCTAATAAGACAGCTGAATCAGGTCATTTAATGACCTGAAATAGCTAGATAAATACTGTCAAGTGACCTCCCGCTGGCTTTAATTGCCTGCGGGATTCCCACCAGCGGGGGCTGGGCACGCACCCCCGCACGTCAGCGCGGAACCCGGAAGTGGGCGGGATCGAGGCGGGATCCGGTTCCACTCCGGGTTTTCGCGATTTTCGGGGGCCCCCCCGCCGGAAACGCACCCGATAGTGGGTGCTAAAATCGGGCCCATGAAATTTGTAACATACTCCTTGACAGGTCGAAAAAAAAATCACTGTCAGGTCTGTGTGTTAACATGATCAATTTTGTGAGAAGGCAGAAATTAATGACTGCCTTGATACCACAAAAAACAATTACTACACATTAATGCTTATTTTCACCCAGTAGAATTTTACCCACCAGTCTACACGTGCTTGCTGATGTCAGCAATTTTGTTCAAATGAATATAAACACTCATTTGAACAGTAAATGATCTTTTGGCTCAGCCACAACTCATAGGAATGTGTCTTTTCCTGCTCAGGCCTTTCTATAGGTGTTCACATAAGGCAACCGTGAAAGCTAAATGGGAACTGTCATTTGCCGCGCAACCCTAGGTCACTGATAAATGATCCAACCTGTGCAATAAACTGACTTCTAGGACTAAGACACTGATACATTGCTGTGATCATTCCTTCCCAGAATGAGGATTGTATGTTATCTTGGTCATGTAACTGAAGAGCACAACTAATTCACTAATATTTTACTGCTGGCAGGAGCCACTTGCAGTGATGCTTTTCATCAGAAGCATGGTGATCTGCACTAAAAACAGCTGAAATTTATTTTTATTAGAAAAGCCTTCTTTGCTCAATGTAATACCCTCTTCAACTTACAGCCTGCCACCAATGGCAATCTTAATTTCGGCAGCAAAGTAAATAAGGCAGCACTGCTGTGGGCAGAGGCTTCAAGAACCACCTAAGGTGTGGGTTTCTCAATCTGAGAACAGTAGCTTTGTTTAATGTCATTTATATACATTGTGACAGGAGGGATGGCTGCCATTTTCTCTGGCCATGGATGGAGCTCAGCCTACCTGTACAGGCTAGCAATGCAGATTTTCACTTGCTGGCCCATATATACTCTCCTCATCCACTGGGGAAAGTCCAACTGCCAGAGTCTAGAAATCCATTTACACTACAAGTTTAGTGTCAGTACAAAGTGGTTTCCACTTTGCACTAATACTAATTTTGTGGGTTGTAAATCGGGTCTCAAGGGCTGAAATGACTGAAATGAAGCAGAGTGAGACTCCCTGCTCCAGGCAGTCTCACTCCACTTCACTGGAGCATCAGGTTGGGCCCTAACTTTGGATTTAGGTTGCAGTTACACTATAACTTCAGTGTCAGTACAAAGCAAAACAAGAATTAAAAGGAAAATGAATCTTGTTTTAATCAAGTAATTTTTGGTGTTATTTCTTTCTCACCAATGGCTTGTAAGGCAACCATATCATCATTTGTAACATTTTTCTGGCTTTTGAAAAAAAAATTTGGAGAATTATAACTGTTGACCTCTACATCGAGTAATAGACATGGAACATTTAGATTCCCTGATGACTTGGTAAGTAAATGCACAATATGATGTGACACTGAGCTGTACAGACAGTGAAGGTCCCAAGTTCAAACCATGATCAGTAGTGAGTTGACCAATCTTAGCAGGGCAGCAGAGGGACTGCTGCAATTGAACCTCAGTATTCTCAAGTTAGGGAGAGTTTAAAAAAAAAGCTACGTTCCTGACCTGATCACCATCCAGAGATTACGAAAACATTGGGCCCGATTTTAGCACCCGCTACCGGGTGCGTTCTCGGCGGGGGGGCCCCGAAAATCCCGAAATCCAGGTGCGGGACCGGATCGCGCCTTGATCCCGCCCACTTCCGGGTACACCGATGACGCGCCGGCGTGCGCGCGCAGTCCCCGCTGGTGGGAATCCCGCAGGCAATTAAAGCCAGCGGGATGCCACTTGAGAGTATTTACTTTGCTTGTTCAGGTCATTAACTGACCTGATTAAGGGACTGTGTGTGATTTTGGATAAACATGGGACTGTTTCACACACTGGGGGAAACACTCCCAGTTGAAATGGACGTGTTGCAGCTGTCAGCCTGTGGGAGCTGCAAAGGTCCATTTGACAGGTGGGGGGGGGGAGACCCTCAGCCATTGCAGGAGGCCGCTCTGTCACTTGGGACAAAGTTTGGCCTCCACCACCCTCCTCCTGATGGTCGAAGTCACCAACCTGCACACTTACCCCGGGGTCCGGAGACATGTACCTACCTTGCGGACCCCCTCAGATGTACATCTTGCGGATGGGGGCCGCTGTAGCTGCAGTCATGACCTCCTTGGAGGGCGAACAGCATCACCAGCCTCACCAGCCTCGCCATCCACGCCGTCCACCTCTGACACGTGGAGCTCCACAACAGAGTGCTGTGACACATCCACCTGTACAGCAGGAGGGAGGGCTACCGCAGAGAGAGATGCGTCGCAGAGGGCACTACCCTCGCCACACGTTCCGCAGACCGAGGCTCAGCCTCCTGGACCTCTCTAAGCAGCAGTGCACACGGAGGCTCAGAGTCACTCGACATGTAGCCGTGGACATCTGCAGCCTCTTTCATGCCGAGCTGCTCCTGGCTGGCTCGTGCACCATCTTCTTACCTGTCGCTGTCAAAGTCACCACTGCCCTCCCGAACTTCTGCTCCACAGCCTTCCAGGCTGCAACCGGGGACATCCCCGATGTCTCTCAGTCGACTGCGCAGAAGAGCCCTGCAAATACACCTACACCCACTCTGCAGTGACACACTGGGTGGCATCAGTGGTGGGTCCTCATAGGGATACCCAGGAGCGGGCATTATTGCACAAACTGGACAGGATTCGCGAAGACATGGCAGTAGTGGTGCCAATATAATGTGTGATGTGAGTTGTTCTTTAATTCAATATAAGTAACAACCATGACAAACCCTCAAACACCCTTGTGCATCCCCTTCATGCTCACGACACGTTTGCCTTACGCTGCCTACTGCACATATGTGATGCATGCCCTGTGGCTGGAGCACAGGTGGTGGCAGGTTGAGTGAGGCTGGCTGTGAGAGAGATGCACGAGAGGGTGAGTATGGGATAGAGCCATGAGATTGTATGAGGATTGGGTTGCGTGGTAGTGGCGGGGTGAGTACTCGCGAGGTGAGTAGGTGCAGGTAAGATGAGGATGAGGTTTGAGTGGGTATGAGGGGTGATGTGACAGAGTAGTGTTGGCAGTGCCGAAGGAGATGTGGGGTGGGGGCAGTGTTGTGGCAGACGGAGTGTAGGGGAAAGACTACGTGTTCTCACTGTGGCTGACCTACTGAGGTCATTGGAGCACCTCCTGCACTGTATGCAGGTGGGCGATATGTTGGTGGCGCAGGTGACCTCCTCTGCCACCTCGAGCCAGGCCTTCTTGGTGGCAGAAGCAGGCTGCTTCCTCCCGCCCGCCGGGTGGAAGATCTCTGTCCTCCCCCTCCTCCTCACCCCATCTAATGATACCTGGGGTGAGGCATCATTAAACTGGGAGCAGCCTTCCCCCTGGGCTGCTCCATGCTGTAATTTTTGCTGTTTGTGGCAGCATCTGTCAGTGGAGGACTGCCCCTTTAAATAGAGCGCCTCCAGCTGACAGATCTTACTGCGCATGCGCAGCCCGCCCGACGCGCAGATCAGCAGCGGGGAACCCGGAGGAGCAGGTAAGTGGATCCAATTAGTGTGTTGCCTGCTACGATCGCGCGGGCAACCCACTAATTTCACCGGGCGCGTTATTTACGCGCCCGCTGGCCCACCCGCCGGGAACCCGCATCCCTGGTAAAATCGGGCCTATTGTATTTGTGGATGCTGGGTTAAGAAAGGCTGCGAAGGGTCTTCTGACACCCCCTGTTCAGGGTCTCATATGCTGGAGGTCTTTTGCTGTCCATGGAAACTTACTTCAACATAACATATGAGAGCTTAACACTGAAAAGATGAAAAAAAATCACTCAACATGCTGGGTTAATGGATATATTTACTGACATTGATTTTTGTCACATACCTATTTCTTGGTAAGTTAAAAGTGCTGGCATGAATGTGATGAAGTAAACAATGACACCTTACTTACCCTGGTGGAATTATACTGATAAGTAGACTGTGGATCTCCTGTTTTCGCCACATAATTTCATGCTTAAATGCTTGGACATGCACAGCAGTGCTCTGAGCTTCAGAGGAGACTCGAGTGTAAATTGTGTGTTGTCATATCTGCTTCAATCTATCTACTGTGGTGAGTCTACCGGCCTAAGAGTGATTGGGCTAATGTTGGTAAGTGGAAAGGACAGTTCACAATGCGTATAAGGATGTGCATTGGTTCTGAGTCACTGCGGCAGCTTCTTCTGTTATACTACAGAACTGGAGTGTTTGTGCCAAATTTTATAATGCGAATCAGCATGCTCAAAACCGGCACAAAAAAATCTTAGTATAACAAGGGTATTAGCAAGACTCAAAAACTCTTCATTGCCAGTTCCAATGATATCACTAGCATTCACCATTTAAAAAAAAGGATTCAAATCTGAACAGAAAATGTTTCAGTTTGGGATCTATTGGTAGTACTTTTGTGTCTGAATCAGAAGGTCATGGGTTGAAGCCCCATCGCACAACTTGAACACATAACGTAGGCTGAAACTTCAGAACAGTATTGAGGGAGTACTAAATTGTTGGAGATGAAACGTTAAACTGAGGATGTATTCGGTTGGATCAATGATCCCATGACACTATTAGAAGAAGACCAGGGAGCTCTCTTGGTGTCCTGACCAACATTTCCCCCTCAACCACCACCACCAAAATATTGATTAACTTGTCATTCATCTCATTTTTTGCTTGTGGGACTTGGCTGCTATGTTTGCCTACATAACAAAAGTCAGTGCACTTCAAAATTATGTCACAAAGTGCATTGAAAAAAAAGGAAAGGGTTTTACACCCAATTCTTTGCAACTGTTTGAGTTTTAAAAGGGTGTGGACATGTTTTCCACGTTAAGAACAAACTTTTCTTTAGCAAACAATTGGTCTTAAGAGGACACTCACTATAAGAGCAGACACAACAAAGCTTTGAGAGTAGAAAAAAAATTAGTGCCAAGATATGGATCTGCAATACATACACAGTGATATCTACATCTTCAAAGACCAGTAAGAAATACCAGCTTTTCTCCATTTAGGAAATATGCGAAAAAATACCTGCAATATTTGTTGACAAAAGAGTAACTGAGACCAATGTAGACTTTGGTTCAAAAGCTATTTTTTAGCACTACACGTACTGAGATTATTGACTTTGGCAGCAACACTGCATTCCCTCCACCCCACCCACACACACACGCACACACACATATGCACGCACGCACAGTAACTGATAGGTTAATAAAGACTTTACCATTAAAATGCTCTATATCATGCATTTTGAACCAACAAGTCCATCAAATATTTTCCGACTTTGTGAATCATTACACAGAAATTATTTGCATTAGTTTGTGAGGCATAATGTAATTATGGAAATATTCTGAATCATACATTCATGTTTGTAGAATTTTAAAATAATACAATTAAATTGCACTTTTCTTTGTAATAATGATTAGCATTTACAAAATTAAAGATTATTTTCTCCGGACAACCTCTATTGGATTATTGTGTGGTGTTAAAGGTAAGTGTGCGTAAAGCTGTGACTGTGCCAAACTTGTGCCATTATGACAAAAAGCCAATACGCTGTAAATTTAATGATATAGGATGAAGCCATTTCTGTTAACCATGAAGGGGAAAAGAACCAAATGTTGTTTTTAATCACCAAAGATGTGTTTTCCTTTATGTACTGGGAATGCATTACTGTAGCTCACACCAGTAATTAAAGGGACCTCATTGTCCTACTCCAATTTTTTTAGAAATTGCAGTTTAAAAATAAAGCAGTTGATTCATGGTTTCCTCTTCAAGAAAATGTTGCTATATGTACCTTTGAAGCAATGGCTGACGTTGCATTGATGACAGCACCAAAATATTAGTATACAAAGCAGACAAAATTATTTCAAAAATATCAACTTTGGCACTTGCAACAACATGTGATATTCATTATCAGCACAAAAATTTAATAACTTTCCTTTTCATTTTGCATTGGACTAAGGATTTGTTCACATCAATGACTGGGGAACACATTTTTTTGACTGTTAAAAAGAATGAAATATGACCTGATATATTCTGTGATGTATTCTGTCACACAAAGAGTTAAAAAATTGGTTTGGACTAAAAAGTGTAACGAAGGAGGAAAAACAAGTCAGCAAATAATAAAGTGGTGTAACACACCTTGTCGATGGACTGGCCCATGATAAAAATCGTATTGGTGTTGAGTTTCATGAGCTCTTGCTACTTGCTTATGAGTACCAGAGGCAGATAGAGTGAAATTGGAGTAGATCATAGTTTGTGAGCCCAGCCCCAGATGAATGAAAATAGATTGGGATCTGGTTGCAGCAGGCAGACAGCAACAATCTATCAACAGCAAGTTCACTTACAAATGAGGTTTTGTGCATTTTCCCTTCCTTGTTCTGATTTGCTTGACCAAAGTAACTAATCAGGAATGGCCTTATTTGGACAAAAAACATGTCATGCTTCAACTTTCTATCTTGGGTTTTATTTAGGATATAATGAGAATGACTGACCTGGCCTTGGTTTTGATATTTGACTTGGCTTGATCTGAACTGGCTTAAGCAGCATTGAAGTTAGAGCTCAAAGAGGAACTATTCAGAAGGAGTAAGGGATTCTAAATGCTTACTCTTTTATAAATAAAATATTTTCTAAATTTGATTGATTTTATTAACTTATTTTGATGAAGTATCTGCACTGTTGATATCAATAGGATCAATCTGCTTGCAGACTGATTCTAGATCATCTTAGTCTCCAAACACTCAGTGAAGATTGAAAAAAATAAAAGACTATCAGATGATCTTGACACAAACTGATCCTACTGACAGCAGTGTTAAGGAGTGAAAAAGAATGATCTCGACCTGAATTTCCAGGCATCCTCTACTCAGAAATGTACAGATCCAGAACATGGACAATCCTAGTAAGTTGTATTAATGAAGCAAGCAATTGATAAAAAAAATATTAATTAACTTGAACTTATCTAACTTATGAATCCTAGCAGTTACTTCATTACTATCATTCCCATTTAAAATTTAGAAGGCCAAAATCACTTGCCAATGAGAACCAAAAGACTGACTCAGCTCAAAGTCTCCAGTCTTCCCAAAACTTATTTTACAATGAGGAAAAATACTTTTCTGAGCCTAATTCAAACAATGCTCAGCTTTGGCTTGGTTTGATGAAAGTGGTCAAAATCATATGATTTAAGTTCACTCTAAACATATTTAATAACAAATGGAATTTCTCGTACATTCCCAGCTCTATTCAGAATTGGCAACCATTCTGAGTGAATCAATCTATGTAAAATGAAAATGACTTAGCCAGTCTGTCGTGGATAATTTTATAGTAATTGCAATCCAATGATTAACACATCCAAATGAATCCAAAACATACTTTAGATTATTTTTGTCAATTGTAATTGTTAACGACCACATATTTTTATAGTTCCAGAAGCTACATTGTTACTATTTCCATCCTCAAATCAATACAACGAGCAATACATAATGCCACACAAAATATCAAGAGACAACTGGGAGCAATTATGTATTAGGGGCATCCAAGAGTATGAGGAGTAAAAGTGTATTGCAAAAGAAAGGATTTCAATTGATCATTTTTAATTATACTAAGAAGTGTACCTGAAGAATAACTGCTCTCCAAGAGTATCTTTATACAGTGGAACCCCTGTTGTCAAGACACCTTGGGACTGAAAGGGTATCTATAACTGATTTGGTCATAACTCTGACGTGTCAGTATAAACATAAGAAGATTATGAAAAAGCATTTGTTTCACTTATTTCTGCAAAACAATATGCTTTCATTCAGTACATGTCTAAACTTATCAAAAGAAACAAATTACAGCTTAGTGTAGCAAGCACTAAAGTGCAGTATGTTACAGGATACTTTTAAGTTCAAAAACATGATCCTTCGACCACAAGATGCTGGCTGTTAATATGTAGAGTGTCCATAACTGTCAGAGACCATGGAGTAAATTTTAACCCCGAAGAACGGGTGGGTTGGGGGCGGGGGGGGGGTGGTGGGCAGTAAAAATTTTAAAAGTTTGGAGCGGGAACGAATCCCGGCTCTAACCCGCCGACTTCCGCGTTTCAACCAGACGCATCTGGATGCGCTTGCGCTTCAGAAACCCGAAAGTCCAGCTAGCACTTAAAGCTGGTGGGATGACATTTAAAGGGGCAATTAAGCTATTTGAAGTAGTTAAAGGAATTAAATTATAGTGTATTGAGGCAGACAAACGATATTAACTCTACCTGAATGTGTCTCCCGTGGTCTCTGAAACACGCCATGGAAACGGAGGTGAGTTGCAGCCGGCAGGCATTTGGGCCTTGAAACCAGTGATTGACACGTGAAGAAAAGGTGAGTTTTTGCAGCAGGGCAATCAGTTCTCTCAGATAAGCCTTTTGCTGGGAGTTCAATGTGTTTAGACTGAGATTTCCTTGTTCACACTCAGAATTCTTATGTTCACACATATTTACCTGCATTTTGGACCCCCTCAAAATGATACCATCAGGATGGGGGACGCAATGGATGTATTCAGCAGTAGATCTGAGGAGGAGGTGCATTAGCATCTGCGGCAGGCACGGCGTGCAGTTCTGGGAGTTGCAGCTCCACAAAAGGTGCGCCACAAGGACCTGCAGAAGAGCAGGGAGAGGACCAATGGAGGGGCCGAGGTCGCAGAAGGCACTACTCTCGTGAGAGGGTCTACCGGCAGAGGCTAAGCTTCCTGGATCTCTCTGAGGAGCAGTGCCTACGAAGGCTTAGATTGAGTCACCAGGTAGTTGCAGACATCTGCAGGCTCCTTCATGCAGAGCTGCTCCTGGTTGGGCTTGGTGGGAACGCATTGCCCGTGGCAGTTAAAGTCACCACTGCCCTCAATTTCTTCGCCTCCGGATCCTTCCAGGATGCCACCAGTGATATCTCCAGGGTCTCTCAGTCGTCTGCAATTAAGTGTATACGACAGGTGATGGATGGCTTGTTTGCCAGGGCATCCGACTACGTCAACTTCCCCATCGACGACATCAGCCAGACTGAGAGGGCAGTGGGTTTCCACTCTCTGGCTGGCTTCCCACGGTTACAGGGCGCAATTGATTGTACATAGGTAGCAATCCGAGCCAGAAATGTTCATCAACAGAAAAGGATATCGCTCCATCAATGGGCAGCTGGTTTGCGACCACCAGAAGAGGTTTCTGCAGGTGTGTGCCAGATTCTCTGGCAGTTGTCATGATTCCTTCATTCTGCGCGAATCCAACACCCCGGCCCTCTTCCACGCACAAGACAGACTTCACGGATGGCTCCTTGGAGTCAAGGGATACCCCCTGCAGTTTAATTCCTTTAACTACTTCAATGACATCTGTGAGGAATCCCACCAGCGAGGCATAGCAGCGGTACAATGACAGTCACATCACCACCAGGTCTGATATTGAACAAGCCATAGGAATGCTGAAGATGCGCTTCGGATGCCTGGATCGATCTGGGGGAGCCCTTCAGTACGCACTAGCGAGGATGTGTAGAATAATAGTGATGTGTTGCGTCCTGCACAACATCGCTCAACAGAGAGGGTTACCAGTGGATGAGGTTCCACGCACTCATGAAGCAGCCGCGCCTGCCATCAACATTGAAGAAGTCGAGGAAGAGGAGGAAGAAGAGGAGGACGATGATGGGTAAACCATCGGCAGAGCAACGTCTCACCTGGCTGTTCGTGATGCCAGGATTCAGTCATATTTGATAGATTCTCATAGGGAGACCCGCAAAGTGATGATAGTCAAGTACACAGGCCACCTGGATTGACCACCAACACCAGCAAACCCCCCCCCACCCTCCCAGGTTGCACAAAACAGGCCTACAACCACACATGCACCCATTGAAAATGCACCCAATGGGTGGCATCAAGTCTCGCCGTTCATGATGAAGCACATAAAAGAGTGCTTTCACAAAAGGGACAAAAGAATGGGCATGACGGGGCAGTGGTGGTGAGAATCATAACATTTAACGTGTATTTAACAAAAAACAAATATAAATGAAAAACATGACGGTTTGTCAGACATCCTTGTGCATACCCTTGGTGATTACAAAACCTTAGCCTTCCTCTTCCTAGTGCTTCTATGGGTGCATCCCCTGTGGCTTCAGCTGTGGTAGTGGCAGGTTGCTCAGATTCATGCCCTGACTGTTTAGATGCTTTCGGTCTACGACTTCTGGGTTTGGAGCCCGTGAGGACCCTGCCAAAGACTGCTCCATCTGCACCTGTGCAGGGGCAGACTCGGTCATTGGGCGAGGAGGCAGCATTGCAGGTACTGGTTGAGGGGGGGAGGCACCGGGTGAGAAGTGGGGGCGCTTTGAGTGGAGTCCCCACTTCCATGTCCTCTTTCGCCATCATCCCTTTCCTGGGCAAGGGCCACATCACTCCCACCACTCTGCTGGACAACAGTTGGGAGGACATATGTGATGCCTTTTAAGGCCAATGCTAATATGTCTGTCTGCCTGTTTAAGGCGGCAGTATGTTGTTCACTCTGAGTCCACACGGCCACTGCCAGGGCCTTAATGGACTCATTTGTGAGCCGTGCATGAAGTGCAATGGAGGCTGCCATTCCCTCCATCGCAGACATTCCTGCACTTGCCTGCACCACCAGTCCATTAATGCTGGAGGTGGACTCCTCCATCCTCTGCGTCAATGTGGCGACTGAGCATAGCAAGTCTTCCAGTACATCGCAAAGGTGCGTCTGTACCTCTATCATTCTCCTTTTCAAGGATGGTCCCCGGGGTTCAGTACCTGTGCCAAGCGGAGCAGAGCTTGGAGAGGAGTGTGCCCACCAACGTGGACTCTATACCGCTGCCCCTGCCACCGGTGTCTGCTCGTGCTCACTTGTGTGTGGTGACTCACCAGATGCCAACCCAAGTAACTGACTCATAGGACCCATCGAGATGTGAGTATCTGCGCTGGTGCATGGTTCACTAAGATATGATGGTGCGCCGTCAGAGGCAGGGAGCTCCTCTGAGGAATCGCCCTCATCCACGTCTTCAGTCCTTGATGGCCCTGGAAGAGAACATACAGCAATATTAAGATTCATCGCAGAAGTAATGTTGCGATGAGCATACTGAAGTCAATCACTGATAACATCAATCCATGCTGTGTGTGAGGAATGTTAAAGTTCTGTCACCAGATGTTTGCGGGGTGCCAGTCTCAGCATCCCCGATGGCCAGGCACTCCACCGTTCGGCTAATTTCCAAGGCCTCCTCCTCCGCCTCTGTAAGGGCCTCAATTTGTGGAGGCCTCCCTCCAGTCCGACTCCTCTCCCTTGCATTTTGCGCTCTCGTCTCCTACAAGGGGAGAAAGTGCAGACATGTGAGTGAATGTGGGTGACAGGGTTGCCCGATGGATGAATTACTCTGGGTCAGGCTGACAATAAATGAGATGTATCAGAGGGTGGCTAACAGACAGATTGATCACATTGCATCAGGATTGGGGTGAGTGGGAGAGGTGGGTGCACAAATCGGGGTGGGGGTGAAGAAATGCACAGAAAGTGAAGGTAAGTTGACACTGAGTCTTAAGTAGATGTGAGGAGTGATGTGATGGAGTAGGTTTCGCAGGGCAGTGTGAGGGAGGTATTGTTCACCACAGAATGCAGATAAATCAGTAACTGTACTCACATTTCCTGACCTGGTTAGGTCATTAAATTGCTTCCTGCATTGCAGCCAAGACCTGGGCACGTGCTCCTGCTGCTTACCTCTTCTGCCACCTCCAACCATGCCTTCTTGATGGCAGAAACAGATTTCTTTCTCCTGTTAGGTGGGTATAACACCTTCCTCCTGCTTATCACAGCAGCCAGTAGTATCTCAAGGGCGGTGTCCAACAACCTGGGTGCTGCCTTTCCTCTATGATGTTCTATTCTGTTTTTTACTCCTTTCTGCTTCAAAATGCATTGTTGGAGTGGCCCTTTAAATAGTGGGCTTTAAAGCACGTCATGCGGGTGCGTGAAACCCAGAAGTTGAGTTAATTGGCTTCAATTGAGTCGTGATCGCTCGGGAACACGCACAAAAATTTTTCCTGGGTTCCAATCCGCTTGTTGACCCCCTCCTGCTGAGATCCCGCCTCATTGTTAAAATTTAGGCCCATAACTCTGAGGATGTACTGTACTCCTTTGAAAATGACAATTATGGATAACTGTTCATAAAATTATTGCCACAGTGGTAATTAAAAGTAAAACAAAAGATAAACCTCTGTTCATGAACTAAATAGAAAATGTAGAATAAAGGGTGTTCAATTGTTTTTAATTATATGAGTTGTAATTTTATTAAATTAAGTCAGCCAATCTATTTTTCAAATAATTCATGAAGATTATTGAGCAGGTTTAGCAGCAAAATAATGGTTTACCTAATCTGCTGTGCTTGTGGCAAACATGTGTTGGAAGGTTATAGTTCAAATGAAGAGAATATTAATATTTAATTATAAATTAAAATGTTTCAAATTATGATTAATACATTTATTTCTTATTTTTTTCTGAACCTGTTCAAAGTACAGCAATAAAATAAATTATGTATCAGATTCAAAGTCTGTAGAAGATGCCACATACCAATCTCTAAATCACACATATGAATATTTAAATAATTTAACTTGCAATTTCATGCAAATGATGAGTTTAGCCTTATTTAAATGTAAACTTTGACACTACCCTAGGAAATAAAGGAAAAATAATGAAGAATGGGGTAGCAGAAGGGACAGGGAAGAATTGAATTTAAAGGAAAATACTTCAGAGTAATATCTAAAATATCCAAATGATAAGAAATGGCAGTTTGCAGAATCATTATTAGTTCTTGCTGGACCAGTGTAACATAGGATCTCTTGGTCTGTAGCTTCACAGTCCAGCAGGATTTGTTGTGCAAGCTGTCATTTTAAGTCTTCACAGAAGGCTGCTTTTTATCTTTATAAATGTGTACTGTGAAGCTTTAAGAATTCAGAACATAGTATTCTTCATTTCACTTGCCCTATTTCACCTTTTGTTTCCAGTCTTTATCCATTCAATGGCACTGATTAGCTGCTTTAAACAAAATATGAGAAATTAGTTTAAGATCAAAATGAGAACATTTTGAGTAAAATTATGAAAACAAGGCTTGCACAATAATTTTAAAAGGTACGCCATGGGGTTTAGGGTTAAGATTGGAAACGGTTGCATAAGCTCCTCACTGCTGATATGAAACTAATAATAGCAGGGTTAAAGCTGGATAACAATTACAAGTATTCACTGTCTCAGCTTCCATTTAATTGGCTTACTGAGTATAGTGCAAGTTCTATTCAGATCACTTCCTGACTACCTCTTGCTCGCCCACACCTGTTGAAATCCCTGGACAAAACACTCTCACAGGTGCACAAAAGTATGCTTTGCTTTCTGGTTGAAACATATTATGGACCCTCCTCAAGGGATTATTTGGCAGGCATGGGAACATGCTTGATGAAAATTTGTTCAAATCTTGCTTTCCATTCTTTACTTGTGATTCACAATTGAGATGGGCATACTTTCCATGTATTAAGTGAGTCATCTCATTGATGCTAACTCTTTAATAAATGAATGAATGAATACATTTAAAACATTTAAACTAAAATGCTAAAATGTTTTTAAACCTGCTTTTAATTGGGAAATTGGCTGGTATTTGTATATAATGAGATCACCACATTATCAAAAGAATACCATTTAAAAATATATCTTGGCAAAATTTGCAGGGAGATGGGGAAAGAGCAGGGGAATGGGACTAATTGGATAGCTCCTTCGAGGAACCGGCACAGGCATGATGGGCCGAATGCCCTCCTTCTGTGCTTTAAAATTCTATGAATTGTAACGTGCATGTTGTAAACCCCTCTACTAAATGTGCTGAGACATTGGCCCTTGTTATTGCAGGACAGAAAAACAAAGACCATAGGAGTTCTATTGGCATCCCACCGTAGCTCCAGCTGGAGACTGGTGGAAACCCCCACGGAAACAGAGAAGGCCTAGTTATGTCAGGTTAAAAAACAAATCCTCCACTGGCCCCCTTGAAGCTGTGGCAAAGTTGGGGAGAAGCCTAGACAACTATCCATCCTCTCTACTCCTCACAGGCACGTGTCCATCTAAATTTCTGGATGCATGAAACAGGCGGGAACCAAAGATGTGCCCAAAGTGGCACTTGTGCCCACGTGCCCCATGCAAATGAGGCGCCTTCCCGTTGATCTTACAAATTCTGGCAGGGGTCAGTATTGGAGAGCACTGTCAGGCACGGTTTAGTACAAGTGCTGGGATTTCAGCCTTGGAATAGTGAGGCCAGACACTATGATAACAAGATCTGCATTATTTGAAGAAAAACTTTGCAAATCACAAAAAACATGGCTACCAAATTTGCTTCTTGAAGTGGCAAAGCAAAGGTGGAATGTGGGTTTATACAGCATGAAGTCTGATTGCAGCTGTATTGCTGGGGCTGGCACTGAGTAACAAGCAGATGCCTCGCCATCTCACCTCAGACATTCCTCCTGACCCTCCTAATGGTCAGTGAGAAAGCTGTATAACCAAACACCAGGGAGCAGGTTGCCTGTTTTTAAATCCTGGCCACAGAAGTTTTGCATAATATGCGGAGATGAAAGAAGATACTATAACATATAATTTGTATTATATTTACATTGCCCAGACTTGCAGCTGATGTAACACTGTTTCTAAGTAGCTTGTTGATCTGCTCTACAATGTTTGCCCATTGTCCTTAGTACCGCACTATTTAATTAGAAAATGTTTTGACAGTTACTACTACCTCACAAAGAGGTATCAAAGAAATGCTTCCCAGTTACTCTGTAGGACATTTAGAGGAACTCTTTCAAGACCTTGTAATAAACCACTTCACAATCACCACAGTCCACTGGGCACTGTAATGCTGAGCCTAGCACATTTCTAATAATTAATGATGGAATTGGGTGACAACATGGTTGTATAACACAACTGTGCCAAAACAATGTTTACATCCATTTACATAACATTCAAGCAGAAAGAAATAACCAATGCACTCTTATGCATTGTAAAAAGAAAGCAGTTGTGTAGAAAGAAACAGTAAGTTAACCCTCCTATTGTTTTTCAATGGGTGTTAGTTTGACCTTTGCCTCTCCATTGAGAGCTAATAGAAACTGGAATTTACTTAATAAAAAGTGTTGAGCTCTTACATTTGCAATGGTTCCTTGATACATTTTGAGGATAGGATGTTTTTAAATATAACTTCACATATGTCCAAAAAGTTTGACCTTACATATACATCCATCTTGTGGAAAAATAGTATTTTTAAAAACACTTGAAATTTGGCAATTACCAAATTCTAATATATTGCTCATATTATTTCTCAGCAATCAACTGCAGTCATTTATACACAAGATAATTACAGATGAGGAAGGTCATTTGGCTTACCATTCATCCATTCAGAAAGAACCAATTTGGCAGTATCTAATTGCTTCTTAAATAATTCCAGGCATTTCGCCTTCACCACTGTAGCTGGGAATTCATTCCATGTATCAATCACCCTCTGCATGAAGAATTTCCTGATATCAGTCCTAAATTTGCCTTTTACTAGTTTGAAGCTGTGTCTCTTTGTCCTACTCTTACAATTTAGTTTAAAGTAATATTCCTTGCAAGTCTCTTTGTTCCTACTTAGTTTAGGTGCAGCCAGTCTTTCCTGCACCAATCCTCTCTAACTATGACCATCGTGCATTATCTCTCCTCATCCTCCTCGATCTCTGTTGCCTTTGACACGATTGATTACAGCAGCCACCTCCACTGCCTCTCCGTTGTCTAACTCAGTGGAACTGCCCTTGCTTGGTTCCATTCTTAGCTATCTGATCATAGCCATGGTGTCTCTAACAATGGCCTCTCTTTTGACCCCTGCACTGTCATCTTATGAGTCCCCTGAGGATTTATCCTTGGCCCCTCTCCTCTTCTTCATCTACAGCCTTGGCAACACTATCCGCAGACATATGGTCAATTTCCACATATAGGCATACGACACCCAGCTCTACCTCTCACCACTTCTCATGACCACTCCATGGCCTCTTGCTGTGAGACTGCTTATCCAACAACCAATTTTGGATGAGTCATAATTTCCTCCAGCTAAACAGATTGAAAGGCTGGCTGGCTGTCGGGCAGGACAGCCTGCAGTAGAAGGCCGCAGCCGGGGACTGGAGAGGAGGGAAGGAGAGAGAGATCGTGGTTGGGGTGGGGGCGGGGGGGGGGGGGGGAAGAGATCATGGTGGGGGGAAGAAATCACTGTGGGGAGGAGATCGCAGGGGAAGAGATCGTGGGGGGAGAGACATTGCTTAGGAGGGGGTCTGGAGATTGCAGGAAGGTGGTCTGCTGATCGCAGGGAGGGAGGCAAATCATGGCAGGTTAGCTTGGGGGGCTGGGGGGAAGCACTCCTGCTCTTACTCGCCCACAAGCAGTGCTGGAAAAGCACTTACTTGCTGGATCCGGCAGTTCTCGCCTCCCTTTAGTTGCCGGGTTTCCTGAGCCCTGGGAATCCCAGCCCGCAGCCACTAAATCCAAATGGCTGCTAAAATCTGAGGCACGTAGCCTCATTAACATATTTAAATGACTGACCCGCCTCTCAAGAGCAGGTCACTCGCCGCTGTCAACCCGCCTCGGTTAAACCGGAAGTAGGCACGTTCGCGACAAGTTGGGGTCAGGTTTCACATTTTTAAGAATTTAACCACACTCCTGCCCCTCTCCCACCCATCCTGAGGGGTTAAAATCTTCCCCCCCCAATGTCTGTGTCTGACTCGATGTCCACTTTTATTACTGCGCCTTTGTTTAGTGCCTTAGCATGTTTTTCCATATTAAAGCGTTGTATAACTACAAGTTGTTATTATTGTTGTTGCTCTTGGTAGATAATTCACCATCCTGTAGATATTGTCAAACATTGCTATTTGCTGAGCAGATTCCACTACGGCTACAATCTCCCTGTGACTTACAAATTGCGTCTTTGTCCAGGCTATTTTCTCTGGTTTTTGAGCTACCCCCTCTTATGCAAACTTGCTTCCTTCTGCATTGTTGAACAGTGCATGGTATCTGTTTGTTATCGTAAACACTTGAGCGGTTTCACAGGCTTCCTTACCTTTCTTGCTATTTTTACTAACAGATGTCTCCATTTCATGGCAACCACATGTGTCTGGTTGTGTCTGTCTCCAGCTACAATCTCTGATGATTTGCCCTCAAGATCCAATACTAGCCATTTCACTGAGCAATGGTGCTTTGCTTACTGAATCCAGTACTATCCAATCAACTTCATTAATCCCTTGCCTTTTGGCTGCCCTTGTAAATTTTTGTACATTGATCATGAAAGCCATAACCTTTTTGAGTGACAGATAACTTTTACATCTCCTCTATTATACCTGGTTTCTTGTTCATACACATTCAACAGCAAACTTGATAATCTTGCAGTGATTACATCACAATTATTGATCCTGCAAAATGAACATCATCATTCATCAACAGCAAAGGCATACAGGGAGTTAGCATCAACACCGGTAGTGTTGTCAGCAGAGGCATAGACTCTAAAATAAAATAAAATTATCAGCCGTGTATGCTATACAAATAATAAATACTTTTGGCAGTTTCAAGACTGTAATGCAATCCTCAGATGATAGTCATAAAATGTTTAGCTTCATTTTGGTGATTCATGGCACCATCTGTACTTCTTGATTAGATTATAGTTCCATAATCGCTCTAGATAATCATTATTCCATCTAGACTTTCAAAGCTTCAGTATGTAATGCAGAATAAATAATAGCTCAGTCAGATTATTTTGTCGAGTAGAGAAACCATAGGGGAGATTTCAACCCTGCCCGCCCGGTGGAAACCAGGCAGATAGTTAAAGTCGCCTATGAGACTTACCCACTGAGGTTCCGTTCTCTTCCTGCAGGTTCCGATTTTAATCTGCTCTTTTGAGCAGGCGAAAGGGACATTCGCCGAAAACTGGTGGGGTCCTTCGATACATATGCAGATCTGGCTCTGATGGCATCAGAACTTCTGTCTGTCAAGACGATACCCCCAAAACTCTGGATGACTGTTTGGACTCAGGGTCATTTGCATACTGCAGGCTACCTGGTCTTTGCTGAGGAGTCCCATCAAAAAGAGGATCAAGACTGAAGTCTCATGACTTCAGGTCAAACAAAGCCAAGGAAAACTCCTGTGGATTATCACCTACTATCCCCCTCAACTGACAAATCAATATTCCTCCATAGTGAACAGCACTTGAAGGAAGCGCTAAGGGAAGCAAGGGTACAGAATGGTTGAAGACTTCAATGTCCACCACCAAGAGTGGCTTGGCAGTATCACCACCGACCAAGCTGGCTGAGTCCTGAAGACCATGTCTTACAAACTGGGCCTATATCAGGTGCCAAGAGAACCAATTCAAGGAATACCCTGCTTGGCCTTGTCCTCATCAACCTACCTGTCACAACCATGTCTGTCGATGATAGCTTTGGTAGGAATGACTGCCAAACAGTCCTTATGAAGACAAAATCCCATCTTCACAGTGAAGAGACCGTCCATTGTGTAATGCGGCATTATCATGCTACGACAGAACTAGCAGCCCAAAACTGGGTATCCATGAGGTAGTAAAGGCCGTCCGCAGCAGTAGAATTGTATACCACCACAATCTGTTACCACATGGCCCAGCACAACCCTCAGTCCTTCATCTCCATTCAGCCAGGCTTTTAATCCTGGTTCAATAGAGGTTGTTGAAGGTCTTGCCAGGATCAGCACCAGGCATACCTTAGACTGAGGCACCAACAGTGAAGCTACAACAACACTTTCATGCTGAACATGATAAACAGCAGATTACAGACAGAGCTAAGCAGTCCCGAAACCCACAGATCAGCACAAAGCTCTGTAACCTTACCACATCCAGTCAAGAATGGGGGTGGACAATCAAACAACTAAATGGAGAAGAAGGCTTAATGAACATTCCCATCATCAACCATTCCTGGTATTATTTGTAAATGTTCATTTATCTCTTTTCATAGCTCTAATATACTTCCTATAACATCGTGCCCAAAAATGCATGCAATATCCCCATCTGTGGCTTAACCACTGTCTAGTACAACTTCAACATCACATCCTTGCTTTTATATTCAACGCCCCAAAATCGAGAATTCCATTTGCCTTTTTATGACCTTTTCTTGGCGTTGTCCTCATCAACCTACCAACAGGCATGTCTGTCCATGATAGCATTGGTAGGAGTGACCGCTAAACAGTCCTTATGAAGACAAAATCCCGTTTTCACAGTGAAGACTCCTTCCACTGTGTAATGTGGCATCACATTACACAAGCGAGATAGACTAAAGACAGAACTAGCAGCCCAAAACTGGGTATCCATGAGGTACTAAAGGCCATCTGCAGCAGTAGAATTGTACACCACCACAATCTATTACCACATGGTAAGCACAACCCTCACTCCTTCATCTCCATTCAGCCAGGAAAGGAAAATCAGGTGTGATGTTTAACAGGCAGCCAATCCACTACTGTCTGTTTTCTGCCACCACCAAAAGTTAAAATTAGTTCTTAAGAAACATAGAAACATAAAAAATAGGAGCAGGAATTGGCCGTTTGGCCCTTCGAGCCTGCTCCGCCATTCAATAGCATCATGGCTGATCCTCTATCTCAATACCATACTCCCGCTCTCTCCTCATACCCCTTAATGCCTTTTGTGTCTAGAAATCTATCTAGCTCCTTCTTAAATATATTCAGTGACTTAGCCTCCACAGCCTTCTGTTGTAGAGAATTCCACAGGTTCACCACTCTCTGACTGAAGAAGTTTCTCCTCATCTCAGTCCTAAAATGTCCTACCCCGTATCCTGAGACTGTGACCCCTCGTTCTGGACCCCCCAGCCAGGGAAAACATCCTTCCTGCATCCAATCTGTCTAGCCCTGTCAGAATTTTATATGCTTCAATGAGATTCCCCTGTCATTCTTCTAAACTCGAGTGAATACAGGCCGAGTCGACCCAATCTCTCCTCATATGACAGTCCTGCCATCCCAGGGATCAGTCTGGTGAACCTTCGCTGCACTCCCTCTATGGCAAGTATATCCTTTCTTAGGTAAGGAGACCAAAACTGCACACAATACTCCAGGTGTGGTCTCATCAAGGCCCTGTATAACTGCAGTAAGACATCCTTGCTCCTATACTCAAATCCTCTTGCAATGAAGGCCAACATACCATTTGCCTTCCTAACTGCTTGCTGCACCTGCATGTTTGCTTTCAGTGACTGGTGTACAAGGACACCCAGGTCCCCTTGTACATCAACATTCCCCATTCTATCACCATTTAAATAATACTCTGCCTTTCAGTTTTTCCTTCCGAAGTGGATAACTTCACATTTATCCACATTATACTACATCGTCCATGTATTTGCCCACTCACTCAATTTGTCTAAATCTAACTTGCCTTGAAGCCTCTTTGCATCCTCCTCACAACTCACAATCCCATCTAGTTTTGTGTTGTCAGCAAACTTGGAAATATTACATTTGGTTCCCTCATCCAAATCATTGATATATATTGTGAATAGCTGGGGCCCAAGCACTGATCCCTGCGGTACCCCACTAGTCACTGCCTGCCACCCCGAAAAAGACCCATTTATTCCTACTCTCTGTTTCCTGTCTGTTAACCAATTTTCAATCCATGCCAGTATATTACCACCAATCCCATGTGCTTTAATTTTGCACACTAACCTCTTATGTGGGACTTTATCAAAGGCCTTTTGAAAATCCAAATAAACCAAATCCACTGGTTCTCCCTCATCTATTCTACCAGTTACATCCTCAAAAACCTCCAGTAGGTTTGTCAAACATGATTTCCCTTTCATAAATCCATGTTGAATTTGTCTAATCCCGTTGATATTTTCTAAGTGTCCTGTTATCACATCCTTTATAATAGACTCTAGCATTTTCCCTACTATTGCTGTTCGGCTAACTTACATGTAAGGTATACTTCCTTTCACTGTGCTTTTTCCCACAATGTACTAACAGTTCTCTGCATTGAACTGCATCTGCCACTTATTTGCCCACTTCACTAATTTCTCTACATCTTCCTGAAATCTTCCTCAGTTTATCATGCTCCCTAATTAAGAATCCTCACAAATTTTAGTATAATTCCTCTTGTACCTTCGCCCAAATCATCTATATGAATGGCAAACAAAAGAAGTTTGAGTACAAATCCCAGGTGCATTGCACTACCACATCTCACTAATCTGAAAAACATTCATTTACCTTACTCTCTGCTTTATGCCCTTTATCATCCCTATATCCATGCAGCGATATTTCCTTTCATACTATAGAGTAGATTTTCCTCTATGGATACTTGTATATTCTGCATATGTGTCTAGTTGTTTCATTACCTTTCTTTCTCTTTCTCTTAATTTGGCATGGGAGCCAGTGGGGTGTTTTAAAAAGAATAACTTATTTACCATACATGGAGGCAGGCCAACATTAGATATTGAATAAGCAGAGTTTTAGAAAATAGGCACTTTTCACCAATATTAAATATTCAGCCTTACAACTTTTTTTATGCTTCCTGTATAATTAGAAGTACAAAATACAATGACATGAGAAACATTAGTAAAATTATAACACCTTTCAAAGCTTAAGCTGTTCCATCAGACCAGATAGTGTTTTTTATAGTGAGAACCAAAAACCCAAAACTTAGGAAATGTTTAAACTAACCTGCATCCTTCTCTTCTTTACCAAACATCTCTGCCGCAGCACCTACAGTTACCCAAGAGCTATGACTCATATACCATATCTAAATTCAGAACTTCTTATTCAAAACTCCACATCTCACTTAAATAATGGTACAGTTCTTTCAGGATTACCCTCCTTTAAGTTAACCCTTTTTATGCTGTTCTTATTTTTGAATTCTCTCTCAGATATACACAAGTACACATAATAAAATGATTAATCATCCAACCACTTAAAAATATTGCAAAATAAACAAGCAATGCAAAATTTCAAAGGCAAAGTTTCACTTGTCACACTAGCATCTCTGCTATGAAGTGGGATGATAGCAAAAAGGACACAATTCAGTTCTGTTTGCAACAGGTACAAATGCAAAAGTCCCTATAACCAAAAGCTATACAACTGCCAGTTAGTCTAGCAGATAGTGCATTGCATCACAGTAGATGTATTAATATTCCTACTTTTGAAACTTCCATGTGTTCATGTTCCTTTTTGTTGTCATCCTTACTTTTTTAAGTGTGATTTCTGAACAAATACCTGTGCTAATTGTTCTCTGCCCCTGCCTCAGCCCATCGACTGCTGAACCTCTCATCCATGCCTCGACTATTCCAATGCTTTCTTAGCCAGCCTCCCACCCTGTGTGAACGTCAACTCATCCAAAATTCTGCTGCCTGTATCCTAACTCGCACCAAGACCTGTTCACCAATCACCCCTGTACTCGCTGACCTACATTGGCTCCCAGTCTGGCAAAGCCTCGAATTATCATCCTTGTGTTCAAATCCCTCCATGGCCTCGCCCCTTCCTATCTCGAAACCTCCTCCAGCCCTACAACCCTCTGAGATCTCTGTGCTCCTCCAATTCTGGCCTCTTGTGCATTCCCAATTTCCATTGCGCCTCCATTGGCTGCCTTGCCTTCGGCTGCCTAGGTCATAAGTTCTGGAATTCCCTCCCTAAACCTCTCCGCCTAATATTACCTGACTGAGGACTCAACACTCTAAATTGCACTCAACAAATCTCCATGCATTTGGCTATTGATTGTATATACATGCATGTAGAAAACAAAGCAATTAAATACAAGAGTTCTGCATGGAGCTTCCCTGCCGAAAGTATCTACTGTAACTGCAGTGACTCCATTAGTCTGCCTTGTGAGCGCAGGAGATGGCAGCGAATCTCAATATAACTCATAACAAATTAAACTGGTTTACGTTATCTTAGTTTTATATATACAGATTACCCGTGGGAAACAGATCAGCTTGTTATAGGCCCTGTTGTGTAGAGGTTTACAACAGATTAGCAATCTTAAATGGGCTGTTATTATATATATAGTACAGAACTAAGCAGTAGACATCCAAAGCAGTCTGATATTCCCCTGAGGATTGGGTTTCTTAAATATCTTTTGATCCAAACTATGTCAGGATAGTTGGTGAATGTGTACACAAGCAATACCTCATGCTCTAAACAAACCAAGTGGAAGTAATCTAGGTGTACCCAGGTCTTTTGTAAAATGTCTGTTTATAAAACGATCATATCTATCCAACTTTAGCCTTGAGTTCATTCATTAGACTGGCTAAACATCGATAAAGGCAAGATATTCTCCTTCTTACTGAATGTTCTTAATAACAAGACTCAGTATAAATAACTATTTATTTTGTTTTTATTCCTCCACTTTCTCCTCCTCAAACTATGCAATAAATGTCACCACTAATGAGATGATATCTAAGCATTTAAACACAGACTGGCCTTGCTATTTTCAGACCTATCGACTCCTCGACAGGCAGGAGCCTGCCTAATGTTCTCTGGCTGCTTCTGGTCAATGACATGGTACAAACAGCCTTATCTTCTAGTGGGAGAGATGTCAATGCCAAAACCATTGCTGGTGGATTGTACAAGAAGTGTTTTATAATGGATAAAGGAAGTAACAAACCCCCACCACCCACCCCACCTCCCCACACACACATACAAATCTTAATGAAACAAACCCAATAAACATCTTCAGGAAATCTAACAGCAGGGAATCCTGTGAATTCAAATCCGTGGAAATCAATAGAAATGCTTCTGCAAAATACAAGGAATTAGAGGAAACTAAACAGGGTTATCAGAATATCTTAACAACCACGACAGTGGTCAATACTGAAAGGGTCAAATCTATAGGAAACAAAATAGATACATTGCAAGTGAATAACATAAACTTTTACACAAAATGTTACAAATTCCAAAAGGAATTAATCTAAATATAATATATTCTCAGATCAAACAGTAAAACAACAATTGTCCCCCCTGATGGCTTAGTGGGTAAATGCATTACTCAACCAGACCAGGAAGGTCCTGGTTTTGAACTCCGGATATGATCAAAGGTCAAACAGATAAGATCAGCAGTACATCTAAGATTCAGTCCATTATTTCTCAATGGGAAAAATACAAAATTGGCAAAATAAATTGAAGGAATAAGGGGTAATTTTCTGACTTTTCACTCCCCATTAGGGAGCCTTGTCCTATCAAGAGCACACATCTGAATGTGCATTTTCATGCATGAAGTTGGAAATATGTCCTGCCTGGAGCAGGCTCACGTGATAGACTATGTTATACTTCATCTAACAGGGACTCATAAAAAATGGTAAATGTAATTGTTACTAGTCTGATGGCTGCTGCTGAAATATTACCAACTGAAACAGATTTCAGAATTTTTAAAAGGTATGCGCTACTTTACAATAATGTCATCCAAAGAAGATTTTGCCTAAAGAGTTGCACAGCATTTAAGATAATAGCAAAACTCATGCACAGTAGCAAATGTCACCAGCTCAACCCAAAGCTAATCTCTATTGCAACAGTCATTAATCATTTATAAATAGCCAGTAATGTTAGGTTATCTTTGGGTTTATATTTTGCATGTTTTACTATAATTTATCTAGGGCATTTTCTTTTGTAATCTGATATTTTAGCCACACAATTTTATTTTCCATTAACTACTTTGATAAATATTGTATCTAAATATTCAAAACAACACACATTTGTTAGCTCACAGCAAATCTTTGCTATGGCAACAGTTTTATGGTAACAGATTCTTTTTGTCTAACATGACACATCTTCAAAAAGATTTTTTAAATTTTCATTTAAATTTTTGTCATGCCAGCTTTTTCAGAAAGTTAATTTTTCCCCCTTTTTAGGCCCCCATGCCACGTGCCATTCCATAAACCTCTGCCAATACTGTTTATGTATTCAACTCCCAGGAGCTGTGCAAAAGCATCTCACAGTAACTGAGTCTCGAGTAATTCGTTCCTCGTGTAATTAAATATTCCATTTTGTCTCCTTTACCCTAATGTTCTGCCTCAGATTAGAAACTCACTATGCAGGGATTTATGGCAGCTCATTTGATCCTTATCATTCTATGACATAACAGACTGGCACTCCAAACTGTCCTTATACTGAGGATTTACTTAAACATGTACTCACACCTATAATAAAGGTATTATGTTGCTTCTAAAGTTACAAAAGTCATTGCCCTAACTGCTTCATCCTTTGCATGGGAAAGTCCTTAGTCTCTCCATAAGTTACACCCTAAACTATTTTAGATAAAATATTAGTCATTCATTTCATTCAATTGTAATAATGCTTTAATTTGCAGATGCATTGTTGTTGTATTTTAGGAGTTTTGGGCAACCTTAGTTTTTGGTAAAATGAAGAACAGCCTCCTCAGAAAACTTCAAAGTCTTTTACATTCACTGCAAAGGAAAGTTCATGCTGCAGCACTGGTTATATTTTTTGTGTTTTCACTTTAACTTTATAGAAATACTTATTACATTTTAATGAAAGATGTGGGTTACGTGACACATGCCCCTGTTTTGAAACATGACAATATGTTTTCCAAGATATTTCACTCAATGATAATGCTACTTTGACAGAAATGAATTTGTTTGCAAGTTGTTCACACCATCAGAAATGTATTTAATACCAATACAGCAAACTTACACATTCACAGCATTTTTGCAGTTTTCTTAAGTTTACTGAGTTTCAGCAACTTACATAAAGCTTTCAAGTCAGTTGCCTTGCTGCTTGATGTGGAGATGCCGGTGATGGACTGGGGTTGACAATTGTAAACAATTTTACAACACCAAGTTATAGTCCAGCAATTTTATTTTAAATTCACAAGCTTTCGGAGGCTTCCTCCTTCGTCAGGTGAACGATGTGAACGATTATGTAAGTTTCAGCAACTTACATAAAGCTTTCAAGTCAGTTGCCTTGCTGCTTGGAAGACCTTCGTGCCAATTAATTGTAATTGGTAGAGTGGCAGACACTTCTGATTAGCAGACAGTGGAACAAGCTGATTTTCTCACTTCAGTGCTGGCAATTTTTCTTTTTTGCTTGCTGATGGTTGTTGTTAAACCTCTTTTTTATTTTCACTTTACAACATTTTGGCTCTTCATATATTGGGATAGGACAATCACAAAGAATACAAGAGGCTATCAGAATATCCACAGTCACGGTTGTCAATGACGACCTGCGTTCAGCTGACAGGAGGCACCTTTACTGAAGGCCAAAATGCCAGTTATTCCTTTCTTGTAGTGAGACACTTTTCTTCCCGGACAATAGTTAATGAAGCTCATTACATATGTGGCATGTGGATTGGAATTTCAGATACCCCTGTGATGTGACTCAACCCTCAGCAGTCATCTTAAGTAAAAGATTGCTAAAACTAAGAATCTGATCCAACCTGGTGCAGATAACTTCTCTCCTTCCAAAAACAACTTGGCATCAATTGAGCTTAAAGGAATAAAAGATGCAAAATTGAAGATGAAATTGAATAAAGTGTCAGAAAATAGTAAGAGTGTGGAAAGAAATGAAATATAGGGAATTATCATTCAATAGAAAAGACAGCATTTGGAAAAACGAATGAATGAGAATACACGCAAGCAGCAGAAAATAAAATTTTATAATGAGAATTAGAATTAAGTGAGGCAAGGTAGAGAGATGAAAGGGAATAAAAACAAAGCATAGCTGAGAGTGGATAAAAATGTGAACAAAGAAGTTATATTCAAGAAAGAAAATGAAATACAGAAAGCAATAAATGAACAAAACAGAGAAAGTTAAGAGAAAATGGAACTTAAAAATGTTAACAAAAGGAATATGAAGAAAGTATCATGGTGGACAAAGAGTGCAGAATTAAAAGCAAAACAAGGTACAGACAATGAACTGGATTAATGGCGCTTCGCTTAAGTGCTTCTCCCACACGTATCTGGAAACTTTGATCTCGATATTTACGGGACAGCAGGGATGCTGCGGAGGAGTGCGAGTGTGGGGGGAAACCTAGAAAGCCCGGGGACGCAGAGGTCCTGTTAGATCGACAGGCTGGCTGGCTGCCAAGTGGATAAACCAGCGGAAGGAGGCCGCAGCCGGGGACCGTTGGCCATCAGAAGAGATTGGAGCGTGGTGGGGGAAGTTGGGGGTGGGGGTTGGTCAGAGCCCAGCAATAGGGAGAGAGGAAGAGAGGGATCAGGGCTCGGTAGGTGGGGTCAGAGCCTGGCAATCGGGAGGGAGGGCGAGATCAGGGCTTCATGGTGGGGGGGGGGGGGGGTGCGGGTTGCTGATCATGGCAGCGACTAGAGGCGGCGATCGAAAGAAGGAAGGTCATAGCCTCTCCAAGGCAGGACACTCACTCGCCTAGCAACCCGCTGCTGCCAAATTGGCGGCAGGCGCATACGTGATGGGTTGGGGACGCGTTCCCTGATTTTTTATTTTTAACCCCCATCCTGACCCTCTCCTGCCCATCATGGGGGGGTTAATATCGAGGCCTCTGTATTACAATACAGAACTTAAGCTAAGAAAATGCTGTTGGCAATAAGCTTTATGCTAGCAGCAAACACATGATAGTGGCCAGCAACATTGGGAGTGTGGCATAATGTTTGCTTACCATCTGTCTCCTGACGTTAACAAAATTACTGTAAGTAGAATTACTTTGGGTACTAATACACAGTTTATGTGGAACAGCTATTAAACCAACTTTCTGGGCACTTTCTCATTACAAACACACTCACCTCTTCCTTTGTTCTCTTTACACCACACACTAACAGCATTCTTTTCTCACATCCTAGCACTTGCACAACCTGCAACTCCTCCCAGCATTCCTTCCTCACTTCACATTCCACCTCCCCATTCTCATTCCATCTTGCTTCTTCTCTTGCTCTCAGCACGTGCATTATATGCACAAGCCCTACTCATCTCCACTTACCTTTTCAACATCTACTCCCTAACTCTTACCTTCACTTTCTGCAGGACAAGATAGCGCATAATACCAGAGAGAGGACCAAAACCAGGAGGAAAAGTACCCAACACTGTGGCCCTCACCCAAGAGGAGCAGGAAGCCCTGGAGATTAGTGGCCCAGGCAATGCCATGAGCATTGGGGAAGGTGAGGGTGGCAGCTTATCTTAGCAGGGTGTCTGCATATTACTTGCAACCCTTCATTCATCTCAGCAAATATTCAGCAACCATCACTACTTCAAGCTGCGTTCTCAAGACTGTCACCTGCTAATGCCCAGCCTCTCAGTGCCATTCTCACTCTTGTCCCTTTTCCTTTTCTTCTAGGTCCTTCTCAGCACCTGGACCCGGCAGAAGAAGACACCTCAGAGGAGTACAGTCCTCCTGACAATGGGCTGTCATGTGCTCCATCCTTCCCAAGCACCAGCACAGACATTGGCACTGCTCATGGGCTAGATAGTGAACCAGAGGGGTCTGAACATGGAGAAACATTCATCACGAGTGAGCAGCAGCAGGTAGTGGTGGCAGGCCCAGCCCAGGAGAGATTGCCAGCGGGCGAGGTCCTCTCCCAGCTCTGCTGAGCAGGACAGGGATGAGGACTTCAGGCGCCTAGCCATGAAAAGAAAACTGCTTGGCTCTCACAAGCAGTTATACAAGGTATTGCTGTGATTGTAAGGAATTAATGGAGTGGTATCCTTTCTGATTTGGATTTCCGCGAACTCGTGTAAAATGGTATTGGGGTCCAAGTTGTGTCATAAGACCCCGACTTGCATGTATTCATAAGGACCCTGCCTATCTTGGGTGGGCACCTCGGCTGACTCTGAAGTCTTCCTCAAGCTCCACATACTTGAAACCACATAGTTGAAAATTTCCAAGCTAAGTTTTTGCGCAGTTGCTCTGAAGCCAACTCTCCAACCAAGTATGAACATCCACACAACGCCATATGCTTTATCTCAAACCAAAATCTAAATAAAACAAGGGGATGAAATTCTAACTTGTGTAATGAACTTAAGAACATAAGAAATAGGAGCAGGAGTAAGCCAAATGGCCCGTCGAGCCTGCTCCGCCATTCAATCATGGCTGATCTTCGACCTCAACTCCACTTTCCCGCCCGATCCCCATATCCCTTGATTCCCCTAGAGTCCAAGAATCTATCTATCTCAGCCTTGAATATATTCAATGACTCAGCATCCACAGCCCTCTGGGGTAGAGAATTCCACAACCCTCTGTGTGAAGAAATTCCTCCTCATCTCAGTCTTAAATAGTCGACCCCTTATCCTGCGACTATGCCCCCTAGTTCTAGACTCTTCAGCCAGGGGAAACAACTTCTCAGCATCTACCGTGTCAAGCCCCCTCAGAATCTTATATATTTCAATGAGATCACCTCTCATTCTTCCAACCTCCAGAGTATTGGCCCATTCTACCCAATCTCTCCTCATAGGACAACCCTCTCATCCCAAGAATTAATTGCACTATCTGCAAACACATTGCAAATGGTGTGTGCCCATGCCTAGAACTAACTGTGAGTTTTAACTTATTAACTTTGCTATGCAGGTACAGCAAGCAATTAGGAAGGCAAATGGTATGTTAGCCTTTATTGCAAGGGGATTGGTGTATAAGAATAAGGAGTTCTTGCTGTAATTATATAGGGCTCTGGTGCGATCACACCAGGAGTACTGTGTACAGTTTTGGTCTCCTTACTTAAGGAAGGATATACTTGCCTTAGAGGGGGTGCAACTAAGGTTCACTAGATTGATTCTTGGGATCAGAGGGATGTCCTCTGAGGAGAGATTGAGTAGAATGGGCCTATATTCTCTGGCATTTAGAAGAATGAGAGGTGATCTAATTGAAATGTATAAAATTCTTAAAGGGCTTGCCAGGGTAGATGCTGAGAGGCTGTTTTCCTGGCTGCAGAGTCTAGAACTAAGGATCATAGTCTCAAGATAAGGGATTGGCCATTTAGGACTGAGATGAGGAAAAATTTCTTCGCTCAGAGGGTTGTGAATGTTGCAGTTCTCTAGCCCAGAGGGCTGTGGATGCTCAATTGTTGAATATATTCAAGACTGAGATCAATAGATTTTTGGACACTAAAGGTATCAAGGGATATGGGGATTGGGCGGGAAAGTGAAGTTGAGGTAGAAGATCAGCCATGATCTTATTGAATGGCGAAGCAGGCTCGAGGGGCGGTATGGCCTACTCCTGCTCCTATTTCTTATGTTCCTATGTTCTTAGAAGCCCAAATTTCATTAATGTGGTGGACATGTTGAAATCAGGGACAAAAGAAATCTTCCAGATAAACGTATGATTTTATATTTGTTACCAGTGTTAAGAAAAATAAAGTGTACGATTTGTCTATGACCTTGTGCTGTTGTTTCCAGCAAGCCTTATGGCCCATTTTTGAGGAGAAATGGCACCTCAGCACTGAAAGGACCAACACACCACACTTCTGACCAGACCCTCCTGCTGCATAGTACCCTAACATTATTTTTGATGGAGACAAAAATATCATTAGCATTGCATCTAGAGCCATGCCTTAAATTGCTCCAGTGCTGGATCCAATGTTAAAAGCGTGCTGACACATTCAGTCTTTGCGCTGTGGAGCCACATCCAAAGTTCAATCTAAGGAGTATCTGATGAGGGGAAGATAACGTAAGGAACAAAAACAAGTCGAACAATCAAACAATATGTTAAAGGATTATAGAATCACAATCAAAGCTGCCTATATTTTTTGCATAGTAGTAATATCTAAAGTCATTTGTGTGTTAATTTTTTTACAAGTAAGTCGATATTGAAATTGACAAGAGTGTGCAATAATAGACATGTAAATAATGAGCTTTTATGTTAAAACATAAAGATGTTTTGAGAAGTTGTAAAAGTCAAGATCAAAGAGATTATATTTTCCAATACATTAATCATGTCGCGTAATGTGGTTTTTATTATCAATTTTACCAGAACTTTTTTTAAAAAGTCAGTGAAAACACAAGAGGTAACATGTGGCAGGCTGGAAAAGCAAACTTATTTGCAATTCTAATTTCAAAAGGATTGGGTGCATCTAGATATTGTAAATATTGGGATCAAAGAGGAGGTATTTTCAATGCTGCTTTTCCATCAACGCTGTCAACAAGAGTCCTTTCAGATGCAGCCTTTTATTGCCCAGTCCCTTAGAGTTCACATTTGTACTGCAACAAACAGGCTTTTTACATAGAACACAAACAAGCAGGAATGGTATTGCCAGCTGAAGCAAGCTAGAAATTGAAGGACAGACGCAATACAGGCAAATGAAATGTACCTAAAGCTTTCCATTTGTGAAATCTCATTTATTGGTGCTCCTGTACTGCCACGGTCAGTATTTGGGAGGTTTGCTACACTTTATCTTAACTGTAAACAGCCGCCCCTCATTCAACCAGAACTTTTTAAGCTCAGACTTCCAATCCATCAGCTCCTGAGAGGGAAAGTTAAAAAAAATGCATCGCTAAACACTGAGGCACAGAGACACTGAAGAACTCAAATATCAGCAGAAGTAAAGCAAAAGGAGCACAGTCTGCCTTGGGAGCTACCCAAATCAGGTAAACTGAAATGGGAAAATACTTTGTCACTGGGAGAGCTCGATTCTTCAAAGCTTCCAAAGAATGCTCCACCTGACCCTACCTTGGGCCTCCCCTGCCCCGGGCTTCCCCCCTCCCCAGATCGTGAACTTTTCTGATCCCAACCCCCCCCGCCCCCCATTCCTTACTTACCTTACTGGGACAGTATCCGTGAATCCCCAGTAGCAGCCTGACCCCACGCGAATTTTGACTCCCATACGCTTGATGTCATTCCCACCAGCTTTGGGCAGGAGTCAGTGTCGGGAAATATTAATCAGTCCCACAGTTTAGAATCTCTCAAGTTTCACGCTCCTTGGGGCCAGATGGTTTGCAGCTCTCTTCAGCCCCCGTACCGCCAATTCTTGCCCCAAGTTAAAATTGGGGCTCAGGAATAGTAAGACATGGGGAAATGGGAGAGGATGCAAATATATAAGATATATATATATATATATATATATACAGGAATACTAGAAGCATCAGAAATAAGATGCTGGAACTGGAGACTGTTGTGACAGTAGGGAACTATGATGTGGTGTGAATACCAGAAGCATGACTTCATCCAGAAGATGGAAATGAATATAACATTCAGGGGTGTAGAGTATTTAGAAAAGACAGAGGGAATAAAAATGGAGGCAGTGTAGCCTTATATGTCAGAGACACCTGGAAGTTAAAAGAAGTTGATGCTGTAGGGAGTAGAAAGCTACTAAATGAACTACTCTGGGCAGACATGTGGTGTATATGGACTTTCAAAAGGCGTTTGATAAAGTGCCACACGGTAGGTATATCATCAAGATTGCGGCCCATGGAATAAAGGGGGCAGTAGCAACATGGATACAGAATTGGCTAAGTGACAGGAAACAGAGAACAGTGGTGAATGGTGGTTTTTTGAACTTGAGGGAGGTGTACAGTGGTGTTCCCCAGGGATCGGTGCTGGGATCACTGCTTTTCTTGATATATATTAATGACTTGGACTTGGGTATACAGGGCATAATTTCAAAATTTGCAGATGACACAAAACTTGGAAGGGCAGTGAACAGTGAGGAGGATAGTGATAGACTTCAAGAGGATATAGACAGGCTGGTGGCATGGGTGAACCCGTGGCAGATGAAATTTAACGCAGAAAAATGCGAAGTGATACATTTCAGTAGGAAGAATGAGGAGAGGCAATATAAACTAGAGGGTACAACTCTATAAGGGGTACAGGAACAGAGAGATCTGGGAGTATATGTGCACAAATCGTTCAAAGTGGCAGGTCTGGTTGAGAAAGCGGTTAAAAAAGCATACGGGATCCTGGGCTTTATAAATAGAGGCATAGAGTACAAAAGTATGGAAGACATGATGAACCTTTATAAAACATTGGTTCGGCCACAACTGGAGTATTGTGTCCAGTTCTGGGCACCGCACTTTAGGAAAGATGTGAAGGCCTTAGAGAGGGTGCAGTAGAGATTTACTAGAATGATTCCAGGGATGAGGGACTTTAGTTACATGGATAGACTGGAGAAGCTGGGGTTGTTCTCCTTGGAACAGAGATAGTTGCGAGGAGGTTTGACAGAGGTATTCAAAATCATGAAGGGTCTAGACAGAGTAGATAGAGAGAAACTGTTCCCATTGGCGGAAGGGTCAAGAACCAGAGGACATAGATTTATGGTGATTGTAAAAGAACCAAAGGTGACATGAGGAAAAACTTTTTTACACAGCGAGTGGTTGGGATCTGGAATGCACTGCCTGAGGGGGTGGTGGAGGCAGGTTCAATCATGGCCTTCAAAAGGGAATTGGATAACTACTTGAAAGGAAAAGATTTGCAGGGCTATGGGGATAGGGCGGGGAAGTGAAACTAGCTGGATTGCTCTTGGATAGAACCGGCGCGGACTCGACGGGCTGAATGGCCTCCTTCCGTGCTGTAACCTTTCTATGATTCTGTGATTTTATGACATCACTAATGTGAAAACATCAAAGCCAACATTGGGGTTGTCCTTTTAACCACCAGGTTAGCATAAGAAGGAGGACAATTTCCACTATGAAGAGATAGGAAGGGTATGTGAGAACAGGAAAGTTATTTTAATGGGTAACTTCAATCAAATATAAGTTTGAAAAACCCAAATTGTTTAGAGTCAGAGTTGGTGGATGTGGTGCATGATTGCTTCTTGACCCAGTGTATCAAGGAAGCACGAGAGGCAATGCTCACCTTAATCTGATATTCATAAATGACACAGAAAATGTACAGGAAATGGAAGTCATTGTACCCCTGGGGGACAGCGATCACAGACTGATAAAGTTTAACTTGATCTGTGAGTCAGGACTACCTAAAAACAGGAGCCAGGTGAATAATTTTAAAAGGGGTAAATTCAATGGAATAAGGGAGCAACTTAAGCAAATAGATTGAGTGAGGATATTCAACAACACATTAGTAGAAGGCAAATGGGACATCTTTAAAGGTAAAATACTGAACATGAAGGATAAAACCAACAAGTTCAAAATAAATAAACCCTAAATGAAATCAGCAAACAAATTAAAAGTGAGATAAAGAGGAAAAATAACATGTATAAATCCTGCAGGGAGAAAGAAGAAGGGACTCACTGAGATAAATACAAGAAATTGCAGAAACACATTCAAAAGGTGATCAGAGAGGCAAAGAGAGACCTGGAAAAAAAGTATAGTGGCTGAGGCTAAGCTTAACAGTAAAACATTCTTTCAGTACTACAACAACAAGAGAGCAGTCAGAGAAATGGTGAAAACCATAAAATTTGCAAGTGGGTTTGAAACAGGACAAGCACAAAATAGTAAATATTCTAAGTGATTACTTCCTCCAACTACAAGGAAAGACATGAGCAACATACCCTCGCCAAACAACGACATACCAAACAAAATCAATGACATTGTTATAAATGAGATGTTAAAATAAATGTAAGTCTTCGATAAACTAATCGGGCTCAAAACAAATAAATCCCCCGGGATAGATGGTGTTTATTCCAGAATGCTGAAAGAGACTTGGGAAGAAATTTGTGAATCACTGACAATCGTTATGATGACGTCGTTAGATACTTGGGAGGTACCAAAAGATTGGAAACAGGCTAATATGGTGCCTATATTCAAAAACAGTGACAAAAAAGACACAGACAACTATAGACCCATTGGTCTTACTTCCATTCTATGTAAAATAATGGAATCAGTAATCAGTCATAATCATAATAATCATGCATACAAGAGTAACCTAGTTAATCAGCATGGATTCAGAAGGGGAAGATCCTATCTGACCAGCCTCCTTGACTTCTTTGAGGAAATGACAACTCATGTGGATATAGTAAGGCCTATGACATGATGTACCCTGACTTCTAAAAAGCTTTTGACAAAGTTACATAAGAGATAGAGTAGTGGAAGCAAAAATCCTAGAATTATTTAAGAAACAATTGGATGCTACAATGGTCGGGTCGGGGGGGGGGGGGGTGTCATTAGGATCTCTCCAGGTGAATGAAGCAAATGGGCCGAATGAGCTTCTTCATCCATTATTATCTTGTGAGTTTGTTGTCTAATGAGACTGTAGTAGCATTATTTATTGAAATCCAAATGGTTGGGATTGTGTGGATATGTAGAAAGTAATGGATATCTCTCACTTAATCAAAAGTACTAATCCAATTGATGTTTTCAGATAATACAATAAGCAGCAGAAATGAAGCTTGAATGGTTTTTGATATTATTTTCAAACATTAATCTCTGGTCAAAAGGCATGTCTTGTTCAAGGGCCACCCTCAGCGCTCTCCAACATAGCACACCATGCAGTGGTGGAAGATATGTCTGTATCCATATTTCCCCACATGAGGAACTCTGGGCAGTTGAGTAGAGGCCAGGTATTTACCTACAAGAGGTAAGGGAAGGGACTAATAAACTAACAGTTACATTAGAGCTATTCATCCCATTGTATTAATAGTACTTTTTCACATGCTGTAATAATAGTAGGATGGGTTTGCCTCCTAATAGTATGATATTACTTTCTCTGTGCTAGTACAACCAATATTTGCCAAATTTACTCTACCCTCATCCAAGGCTACTACAGAATGAAGTAGTTTATATTGATGGAACAATCATGTGTGTAGCCTATTACATTTCTGTCAGAACTTTACATCATCTGTCAAAGATTTATTTGCTTTTGTTGTTTGTGTACTAGGCAAGGAGGCCAGCTGCTTTCTAGTATCAAGCCTTCATTGACACACATTGGTTCCACTTTAGCTAATTATAAAGCAGAACATCAGAACTCACATTGCAAGTAAATGTCTAATTCTTCAGGCTTCCTTAGATTTCAATCTGTTTTCATTGTAATCCTAAATGGACTCAAGATCAAGAACCAGTGACCATAACTATATTGGTAGATGTTATAGTATGTTCTGATTTAAAGGAGTATTCTTATTTTAATACAGTCTTATTGATGGAAAATGCTGATATTCAAAAATTGCAGTGCATAAACTATCTGCATCTTTGTTCCAATTTAATTAAAAGAGAAATGTTTCTGCTAAATCCCAAAGGTCATCATTTTCAACATGATTGGGTCAAGAGAACTGCAACAGCGTATTTCAATCAAATCAAGCCTGGCTCCCAGGCAATGTGAGGAACAGCAACAGGCATGATAGGTTCACCAGCATCTCTGTAACTATACCCGAGCCAGTCAGATAACATGGAGTGGGGAGAGGAGGTGCAGGGTCAACATTAAGTTGAAAGTGTGCAGTCTCTCTCTTTCAGTCACTCAATCAATGAAAAATAATTTTTCTTTAATTTGAAATAGAAATAATAAAAGAATACCCTTAGAAGAGATGGGAGCCAGATGTTATTAGAGGAATATTTACCTCCATTCCCAGTGAGGTTAGTATGCAGGCATCTACATTTGTTTTCTTTTGAGTAAAACTATTTTCCAATCTTTTCCAACAATAATAGCAAACAAATCATTTGGGCTTGCAGAAACAATATCCACAAAACAACTTGCATTTATATAGTGCGTTTAACATAGAAAAACATGCCAAGGCACTTCACTGAAGCATAATCAGATGAAAAAATGGACGCCAAAGAAGGAGCTATAAGGAGGGGTAACCAAAAGCTTGGGTGATCAAAGAAGTGGGTTTTAAGGAGGGTCTTAAAGGAGGAGAGGAAGGTAGTGAGGCAGAGAGATTTAGGGAGGGAATTTCAGAGTGTAAGGCCTAGATAGTTGAAGGCACAGCTGCCAATGGTGGGGCAAAGAAGGGGGAAGCACAAGAGGTCAGAGTCAGAAGGACGCATAATTCTGGGGTGTTGTTGGACTGGAGGAGGTTATGAAGACAGGGATGGGTGAGGCCATGGAGGGATTTAAGCAGGAGGATGAGAAATTTAAATTTGAGGCACTGGGGGACCGGAAGACAATGTAGGTCAGCGAGGACAGGGGTGATAGGTGAGTGGAACTTGGTATGGGATAGGATATGGACTGCAGGGTTTTGGATGAGTTGAAGTTTACAGCGGATGGACGATGAGAAACCAGCCAGGACAACATTGGAATAGTTGAGACTGGTGATGACAAAGGCATGGATGAGGGCTTTAGCAGCAGATGGGCTGAGGCAGGGGAGATGAGTAATGTTACGGAGGTGGAAATAGGCGGATTTTGTGATGGAGAGGATATGAAGTTGGAAGCTCAGCTCACGGTCAAATATGAGGTTGTAAATAGTCTGGTTCAACCTAAGACAGTGGCCAGAGAATGGGATGGACACAGTGACGTGAGTACAGAATCTGTGGTGGGGGCTGAAGATGATGGCTTCAGTCTTCCCAATGTTTAACTGGAGGAAATTGCAGCTCATCCAAGACTGGATGTCGGACAAGCAGTCTGACAACACAGGGCAGTGGTGAGGTCGAGTGAGGTGGAGGAGAGGTATAGCTGGGTATCATCAGCATACATGTGGAAGCTGATCCCATGGGTCCGATATTACCATGGCGGCGGGTTCGCGGCGGGGGGGCGAACCCACGCGCCCGGTGAAATCAGTCTGCCCCGCACGCAATCGCAGGCTGATTGGATCCACTTACCTCTTGTTCCGGGTTCGACGCTGCTGAGCTGTGCGGCGGGCGGACTGCGCATGCGCAGTAAGGTCTGTCAGTTGGAGAAGCTCTATTTAAAGGGGCAGTCCTCCACTGACTGATGCTACAAGAAATAGGAAAAATTACAGCATGGAGCAGCCCAGGGGGGAAGGCTGCCCACAGGTTTAATGTTGCCTCACTCCAGCTCTTATTGGATGGGGTGAGGAGGAGGTGAGGACAGAGATCTTCCCCCCGGTGGGCGGGAGGAAGCAGCCTGCCTCTGCCACCAAGAAGGCCTGGCTCGAGGTGGCAGAGGAGGTCACCTGCACCACCAACATATCGCCCACCTGCATACAGTGCAGGAGGCGCTGCAATGACCTAAGTAGGTCAGCTGAAGTGAGTACACTTACTCATTCCCCTACACTTCATCTGCCACATCACCGCCCTCACCCCACATCTCCTTCGGCACTGCCAACACTACTCTGTCACATCACCCCTCACACCCACTCAAACCTCATCCTCATCTTACCTGCACTTACTCACCTCGCCAGTACTCATCCCGCCACTACCACTCAACCCAATCCTCATACAATCTCATGGCTCTATCTCATACTCACCCTCTCATACATCTTTTTCACAGTCAGCCTCACTCAACCTGCCACTACTTGTGCTGCAGCCACAGGGCATGCATCACATATGTGCAGTAGGAAGCGTAAGGCAAACGTGTCGTGAGCATGAAGGGGATGCACAAGGGTGATTGAGGGTTTGTCATGGTTTTTACTTATATTTAATTTCTGACCAACTCACATTAATTATTATATTGGCACCACTACTGCCACGTCTTTGCAAATCTTGTCTGGTTTGTGCAATAATGCCCTTTCCTCAGGATCACAATGAAGACCCACAACTGATGCCACCCATTGTGTCACTGCAGAGTGGGTGTAGGTGTATTTGCAGGGCTCTTTTGTGCAGACGACTGAGAGACGTCGGTGATGTCCCCGGTGGCACCCTGGAAGGATGCGGAGGAGAAGTTGTTGAAGGCAGTGGTGACTTTGACAGCGACAGGTAAGAAGATGGTGCTCGGGCCAGCCGGGAGCAGCTTGGCATGAAGGAGGCTGCAGATGTCCACGACGACATGTCGAGTGACTCTGAGCCTCCGTGTGCACTGCTACTCAGAGAGGTCCAGGAAGCTGAGCCTCGGTCTGTGGACCTTGTGGCGAAGGTAGTGCCCTTTGCAACGCATCTCTCTCTGCCATTGCCCTCCCTCCTGCTGTGCAGGTGGATGTGTCACAGCACTGTGTTGTGGAGCTTCACGTGTCAGAGGTGGATGGCGTGGCCGGCGAGGCTAGTGATGCTGTACGCCCTCCGAGGAGGTTATGACTGCAGCTACGGCGGCCCCCATCCGGAAGATGTACATCTGAGGGGGTCCGCAAGGTAGGTACATGTGTCGGGACACCGGGGTAAGCGTACAAGTTTTTGAATTTTATTGTTAGGAGGAGGGTGGTGGAGGCCAAACTTTGTCCAAAGTGACAGAGTGGCCTCCTGCAATGAGTGAGGGTCTCCCCCCAACCTGTCAAATGGACCTTTGCAGCTGCCACAGGCTGATGGCTGCAACACGTCCATTTGAACTGGGAGTGTTTCCCCCAGTACGGGAAACAGTCCCAGTTGTTTGTAAAATCCCAACCCTCCTGAAATATCACGTTAATCAGGTCTGTAAACGACCTGAAATAGCAGAATAAATACTTTAAGTGGCACCCCTCCGGCTTTAATTGCCGGCGGGAGTCCCACATGCGGGGGCTGCGCGCGCATGTCAGCGCGTCTGTGGGAAACCCGGAAGTGGGCGGGTTGGAGCCGGGCTCCAGACCCGCCCCGGGAATACCCGATTTTTGTGGCCCCCCCGCCAGGAACGCACCCGATCGCGGGTGCTAAAATCGACCCCCATGTCTGTGAATGATGTCACCAAGGGGGCAGCATGTAGATGAGGAAGAGGAGAGCACCAAGGACAGATCATTGGGGGACTCTAGAGGTGTGGAACAAGCAGCCATTGCTGTAGATGCTTTGGCTATGATTGGATAGATAAGAGTAGAGCCAAGCAAGGACAATTCCACCAAGCTGGACAATGGAGGAATGGTGTTGGAGGAGGATGGTGTGGTCCACCATCTCAAAGGCTACAGAGAGGACTAGGAGGGTAGGAGAGATAATGCACCATGGCCACAGAAGATTTCATTTGTGACTTTGGTTAGGGCTGTTTCAGTGTTGCGACAGGGCTGGAGACCTGATTAGAGAGATTTAAACATGGCATTGAAGGAAAGATGGACATGGATTTAACAGATTTAACTCATTAACTTGAATTTATTTTTTCAGATTTGAGATTATAGTTAAACTGTATTGATCCCAATAAAATATAGCCATGGATTCCAGCACTTTCAATGCGTAAAATCCAGCAGGCCCTGTGACCATGTTGCTAATAGAAAACATTGGCAGTGAAATCAGACTGACACATTTAAGGAAGTTGAACAGAAATTACTATTGGTAATATTAATGGATGAATGTTTAAAGCATTTGTAAACCTTTTTGTTGCCATTTTAGTGGCAACATTAACCCATTTAAAATAAACGGGCTAAAACTTGCATTAAAATAGAGTACAATGGAATGACACACAAATGCATTAGACATTCAACCATGAATATTGCCAACAGTAATTTCTAGATTTTTGTTGCTGATCCCAGTGATCATTTTCATTGAGCAACTGATAAAGTTATTCTATTATTGTGCTGAATTCTAATACACTTTGGACGGTTCCATTACATAGCCCCATTCTCCAGAACAGCTCCTTTACTCGCCCTTGGTATTGCCCTCAGATTCTACATTTATTTGTGGCTAGTCATGTGCATATCTGTGTATGAAGGCAAGGAATGGGTCATATTGACTTGAGTATGCACCCTATGTTTAAAATTCTTTGGATTCTGACCATAATAGTATGGAAACTATTATAAAATTGTACATATGACTTCCTAACATTGAAATCTGTCTTCCTTTCAATTGAATGAAGTTCTAGGTGTCTGCCAACAGCCATTCTATTTACTTGTGTCAGCAGTAACTTTGAAACTATTTTGTTAATCGTCATACAATATTTTTTTCAAACTGAATGCAATTGGATAAAATCCAAGATAGTTGCCCAGCAACAATTCCATTTCATTGTGACTGCAATAACTTTAAAACTGTTCAATTAATCATCGCCAAATGTTACATGTAACTTCCAACGGTACAAATCTCAATTTGCTTTTAAACTGAGCAAGCAACAGCTCAGAAAATCGGTGAAAATGGCCCTCCCTTTCAGACTAGGGAGGGAAACATTGTGCCGACTTACGAAAAGCACAAACACTGGGGGTGGGACTGCAAAAAATCAGCAGAGCTGCACTTGAAAAATAAACATCAGGAGTGAGTCTAAAATAAACACACACTCTGGGAGTAAGTTTCCTCATCAACATAAGCACTACCCCCTCTCCCTTCCCCCTCCCTTTTTTCCCCATTAATACATCTATAACCTGCTCATCAACCCAGGCCCATCTCTCCTTCCCCATCCGCTTTCTCTTTCCCTCATTCCCCCACACATTCCCTCTTTCCCCATAGCAATTCTCTCCTCTACCGCATCCTTTATCCTGGCCTCATACTTGGTGCTTGTTTCTCAGCACTGAGTTGGGAAACAGGTTTTAATTTTTTAAAGTACTTAATTTACACTGTAGTGTATTTGTACAGTATAAGAGTTGTATAGCTGTGAATGCAGGCTTTCTGCTCGTTGCTTGCAAACTGGCACAAAGAGAGGAAGTATCAGACAAGAGATCCATTGGGCGAAGATGGAGGTGCATGGGGGGTTGGTGATGATGGAGGTAAGTCAGAAGAAAGGGGATGTGGGAGAGGATGGGGAGGGGGTCAAGGCCCAAGGCCTAAAGAGGGGCAGTAACAGCGGGTAGTCTGAGGCTACAAATTGGAATGGGGCAGGCAGTCATAGCAGGAATACAGTGAGAGGTAGGAACATGAAGGGAGGCAAGAACATGGTGTAAGCACGAGAGGGGTCAGGTAGCAGCAGCAGTGGCAATGTTATAAGTGGTAGCAGCTTCAGATGAAGGGGAGATGGTGAGAAGAATGGGTAGTGGTGGCAATAGCAGGGCAGGGCCAGATGGACTTGGGAGTTGCACCTGGGAGGACCAAGGCTGCAATTGATCATGCAATCAACTCTGGCCAATCACAGGTAAATACAGTCAATAGATTAGTACCACAGTGCCACCTAGCTTGAAGGTTCAGCTAGAAGGATTGAATCAGCTCTGAATCCTAGCCCAGTATAATAAATAGGAAAATTGAACCATGACATTAAAACATGACCGAAATAACAAAAAATTGTGACAGAATAAAGTGTTGCAGGTAGTAAGTGTAACATTTAATAGAAAATGCATGCATTATGGCACTTTTAATACAAGGACAGACAATTTGTGCCCTGCAAGACAGTAAAATCTACAGAATGCTCACCATGATAGTGATTAGTATTGGGTTCATTTTTAGAAAGCAAGTTTTCATCTGCTTCATTACCGCAATGGAGTTCTGGCGCTCTGTCCAAATTCCATAGAATATATTGACGGTGATTTTCTCAGGTATAAACAACCTAACCTTGGTCAGAGAATTGTGTGCCTGTGTGATGGGTTTTGTGAGAGTGAGAAGCAAAGTAAGCTGAAGAAAACATGTTGGAAATAATAATAATAATTGCTGACATTTTTTGTAATAATTTGTGGTGAGAAGAATGCAAGTTTTTTCACTTTTGCAGACTAGAATGTTTTTATAGAAAACAGCTTTTGTTATTATTTTAGTTACCCTGCAGGCTTCAGAGATAGATCATAGTTCGAAAATGTGTTAAAGATTACTTAAAAGTAAACGTGCAAATGTAGAATCATTTTGTACATCTGGCCAAACTTTCAGGAACATCAACTTTGCAGTTTTTAAAATTATTGTATAATATATACTGTATAATTTGAGAATGTTACTTTGTATTTGTACTACTAGGACAAGCATATTAAATTCATAGAATCTTACAGTACAGAAGGAGGCCATTTGGCCCATCGGGCCAGCTCTTTGAAAGAGCTATTCAACAATTAGTTCCTCCCAAAATGTATCACTTTGCTGCATTAAATTTCAGCTGCCATGTGTCTGCCCATTTCACCAGTCTGTCTATGTCCTCCCGAAGTTGCTATTATCCTCCTTACTGTTTACTACATTTTCAAGTTTTGTGTCATCTGCAAACTTTGAAATTGTGTCCCTATATCAAAGTCCGGGTCATTTATATATATCAAAATGATCAGTGGTCCTAATACTGACCCCTGGGGGACACCTCAGTATACTTCCTTTGATTCTGAAAAACAAGCATTTACCACTACTCTCTGCTTTCTGTCTCTTAACCAATTTTGTATCCATGCTGTCACTGCCCCTTTAACCCCTTTAAAATTGATTTAGAACTTGACAGACTGGTTGATATAAAACTTAACAAATTGATACCCTCAGTGCTATTTTTACTTATGATTGAAATTAATAAAAATCAGACATTTTGCATCAACTTTTGCATGCAAAATAATCATTTGCGGTTTTTGCTAAATACAGGATAAATTAAATGAGGAAAAAATAAATTGAATAGTTTGGCCAATATCATAATGACCACTTCTGTTACTGGACCTAACTGTTGCACACATATCTGGGATACCTGTTAAGGAATGATGCAGTGCAAGGGTGGTGCAGTGGTTTAGAATACCATCCTTTCACCTCTGGGACCTGAATCCAGTCCCCCTTTGGGCCTCATGCCCTGACTGATGGAAATGGAAGCTCCAACACAATTCCACTGCATAAACTTCCCACAAATTGGCACTAAATTGGAAAGCTGGCATAAAGAGACCACAGGATGACTGATATGGGAAATAGAAAGATTCATAGTGGTTCAGTAGTTGGTGCACTGCTATAGTTCGGATTAAAGTACATTGTTAAATCGGTGTGGAAGGAACTTTACTATGCTGATCTTGATCTGGGAATGCTTGATGCAGACACAGAGTACAAAAAGTGGGAAAAGGTCCATTCCCCAGTATTTACAGTTCTCATCTTGTTAAACATACATTTACCATTGCCCACATCCCATGAACGAATAACAAAAAAAAATTAAGACAGAAATGTATGCCACAGTATTTTAGCAAAGTATAATTTTAGCTCTTTATTTCTTCAGTCTGTCACACTTGCTTTATTTGATGTACCTGTAACAATGGAAATCCAACTTGGCGGTCAGAATTGACCAGAAAATCAATTTCATTTTATGTTCATTCCTCCACCCCCACAGCGTAAAATGCAAGGCATGCATGCAGAATCATGTACAGCATGATTTTAAGCAAACAAAATTGCATGCAGGTCATGTGGAGACTGAGGCAGTAGAAAATATGGAACAGCAGAATGCAGAGAATGAGTGAAGATGAATTAACAGTGAGGGTAAATTGGATCTTTAAAATTATCATTGACAATAGGATTAAAAGTTACATATGATTATGACATCAACATAGCTCACATCTTAAAAAGAATCACAACAGAAAATCTTTTTTAATATTTGCTTTTGCACAATGACAATTGGTACACAAATCCAAATGATGTTCAATCTAAAAAATAAGTTGACATTTAATCTTATCACTTAGCCTGTGGCTGCAAATTCATACCAGATATAATTTAGCAAATGCTCTGTCCTTAATTGCTATCTATAAAAGTTGAAGAACCTGCAGTTGACAGCAACACCATGGACTTCCTTTTCAGAACAGTTTCTATTAATGTTACAATTTGATTATCATGCTATAATACACACTAAGCAAAGAATTTGCTTTGCACTGTGCCACTGGGCGTGTGGCTGGGTGGGACTCCTGCCTGCCTGTCTGTCCTGCTCCAACCCTGTCCCAAATCAGGAATGGGGTCATTTATATAAAATGGGCAGATGCCCGGGCCATTTATGGTGCTTTTAAGGTTGCAGAGACAATGAGATTTCGGAGCGGCACATGGCCATTCTGTTAGGTTAAACCGGCCCATAGGCCCCCTAAGTCTGGAAACTTACAAATTTGAGCTTTCAGTTCTCCCCTCACTGTTGTGCCATTCTCCTAACAGCAATCGATGTCTCTGAGATCTATTGCTGTTTAGATACTGCATTGTGGGGTCCACTTATGAAGATTGTACAGCAAGTATGCTTGCTGCATGCTGTTCGCCATATCCTGGGTGGAATTCCTGGATTTTCAGAGGAGCTTGGCAGCCTGCCAGACCTACCTCCAAAGATACATCACAATGGAAGGGGGCCAGGTGGAAGAAGCACCTGTGCCCTCCACACCTTCCAAATTTGTCAGAGTGGTCAGGAAAGGACAGAAACCTGGTTGGAAATCAGTTCTGCCCTAAATCGCTCTCCCTCCACCCACATACCACTGATTTTGCCCTCCAAATGGCCAGAATTTCTAAGCCTATTTCTCTATAAGAATGAGGTACCAACATCACAAATTGCCAACGTATTCGTGTGAACACCTTTACTTATTAAAGACTTGGATTACAGTTGTGATCAGTTTAAACATATTACCATTGACTCAAAATTGATTAAAGCACCTTCATGTACAGTGAATGAAGTGCATATTTTTAAAAATAGATACCAGGAGAGTTCAAGGCCATAATCAAATCTTGGGGGATGGATGATTGTTACAAACTGCCCTCTTATGACATAATTTGAAAGTTTGAATTACATTGTTGTGAGGTATCCATTATTCTATGTAGAATTAAGAGTCAATTCATTTTGATGATAATTCATTTGTACATTTTTCCACACTGGACAGAAACACTGGCTTGGATTTTCCTTGAAATTACCACTCATTTTGTGATGGATTTGGGGCAGTAAATGGAGTAAAATGGGTTCACCTCAAATTCACCACTAAAAGACTGCACCTGAACTTTTGCTGTGAGTTTTACTCAGCTCTGCTCAAGGTATTGCTTTGCACTGGGAACATGGGTGTCCTAGTGGGAATCTCTCCTTCTCATTTTGTGAAGAGAAGGAGGTTGAGGAAGAGGCTAAATTGAAGGCTCTTATTGGAGGCATCACTGAAGACATCTCTTCCCTACATGCTCTTACCCACTCACCAGTGTCTACAGAGCAATACGATCTTATTTAGACTTTTCAGACTCTCAGTGCCTCAGAAGGCTGTACTTCCCCCAGAGGTTATTGGAGAAATGTGTCACCTGCTGGCTGAAGACCTGCACCTCACTTCCACCAGGAGAACAGTATTGTCTATATTAGTCAAGGTCACCACTGCCTTGAATTTTTTGCATCTAGGCAACATCAGATGACCTTTGCCACATTAATCAGACAACTGCTTACCATTGTATCAAGAAGGTCACTGATGTTCTATTCAGGAGGGCTGAGTAATTCATATCTTCCCCAATGGAAGCAGATAAACAAAGAGAGAGAACTATCTAATTCTACAGTTTAGCAGGATTCCCACAGGTGCAGGGAGCAAGTAACAGAACACATGTACTTATAGGGTGAATATCAACAGGTTATAGGATTATTACTACTTACAGGTAGGATATCTGGACATTACAACTATTACTACTAGTTACTATCAGTTACATATAGACAATCAGTGAGTTTTTTATTACTGTTGGTTATGAGGAGAATTTGAGTGTTACCAGTATTACTATTAGTTATCGGTGCAATTTCAGTGAGTTATATTAGTTACTGGGGAATCAAAGTTCCTCCTACCTCTGGTTCCCCCCTGCGAGTCCATCTCCCACCTTCCGGTTCCCCCTTCCCTCCCTGCGGCTTCTCTTTTTCACCTGCACATGGGAGACCTCCTGGTTCTTGGAACTTCTCGCACAACAGCTGCTAGCGCGAAACCACAAGCAAAGATACTGAACTACAGGGGACCCGACTTTTATAAAGTAAATGCAGTAACATTTGCAGACGCCACATGATCAGATAGCACATAATCAGACATCACGCAGTCAGAACGTCACGTGGTTAAACCTCCAGGAATGCCTGCAACACAGTTGGCAACCCTAGACACAATGCAGGAGTCAGTATATTTAGAACATGTTTGAAATGGAGTCAGAACTGAACACAATGCAGCATCTTGAATTGATACATGGTTATTTTGCAAATTTGGCCCTGTTCCTCCAAATTCTCTAAATCGATACAGTGCAGCAGAAATATTAAGTATATTAGAGGTAGTGAATTCAGTACAAGGAACCATAATCGATATTAAGTTCACTACTATGACTAAGATGCAGGAAGATTCCTGATACAAGGATTATCTGTTCTGAGAACACAATTTTAAGCAGGCAAGGAAGTGCAGGACAGAAAATAGAATGATGGCAACTCAAATTAACAGGAATTAAATGACAGGTCTTGAAGAGAAATCACAGCTCAGAAATCAAGACAGATCAGGCAGTTAAAAAAATAGGCCAGCTGAAACAGGAAGTAATAAGCTTGATGCAAAAGAGCATACAAACACATGGACACAAGTGCTGAGATGGCAGATGTATCTGTCAAAATGATTTTAATTTAACTTGCAGCATTACAGCATACATGCTGCTATACAATTAGAGAAAATTAGTTGACGGGAGGCATTAATCAGCACTGACACAATAAAGAGGCACTGCTGGTAATAACTCTGCCTGCTGCTTGTTACGAGCTACAGCTGTCACATCAGACCCGAAGCTGCAGGGATAGCCCCGACTTAATTAGAATCCTATGATCCTCAAATCAAAATTGATCCATTGCTTAAAAAAATGTGAGATTTACTGGTTGGGTAAGGTTGTTCTCTAATGATTTCATACAGTGTATAACACCCATGCGTTAAAAAGGAGCTTTCATTTATTGGTTATCAATTAAGAACATAAATTTTAGTAAAGAGCATAACAGATGATTAGGGCAGAGTCTAGGAACAAATATTTTGATATATTTCAATGTGGGCCTCTTAAACTCCCCCTTTTAAAAGAAATTCTGGTATAAGTAAGCTACATCGTCCCTTGAGTAGTAGGGAGCCCAGATGTCTCGATCAGAAGTTTTCAAATTTTCCTGTGTGGAGGACCCTGTGCAAATTAGATGATACAGTCCCTAGAACCCCCTCTATTTTCAGAACAGGAAGGGCTTTCTTTCCATCAATGTGTAGCTGGCATGGTGATGCTAATCACCCGAACCTACATGTCACTGCCAGATACCCGGGGAGCTGGCATGACACTTTCATTATGCGCCAATCCACCATTCCAGTCCTCATGACACAGGGCCATGTATCAGAGTGGTCAATTGGTGACCAGGGCTATCCCCTCCACTTATAGCTGGAGAATTTGGAGAACTTCCACTTTCAGCAGACTTAGGGTCTTCCATTGTGGTGGTCGTACCGTGGTGGTATATCTTGGTGGCTTGTTGTAGGCCAGTTTTTCCTTTGATGGGAGAGAAGACAATGTTACAGGCCTATGAGTGGTACGGACACTTTCCCCCATATGAGTGCATGCGTCCAATGTTGATTATAAATAGAGAATTGTAAACAATTTTACAACACCAAGTTATAGTCCAGCAATTTTATTTTAAATTCACAAGCTTTCGGAGGCTTCCTCCTTCCCCAGGTAAATGTTCAGGAGGAAGGAGGAAGCCTCCGAAAGCTTGTGAATTTAAAATAAAATTGCTGGACTATAACTTGGTGTTGTAAAATTGTTTACAATTGTCAACCCCAGTCCATCACCGGCATCTCCACATTATAAATAGAGATGCATTGTCCCTTTAAATGAGGTGTCCTTGAAGACTCGCAGCGGTCATTGTGGCAGGCAAAGTGAACTGAGAGAACGGCAGATAAATGTAAATGGTAATAAGTGTTTGGAGAGGTTGTCCTTTGCATTAATGAATTTCCCTGACACACAGGTGCTGAGAAGGAAGAAGAATGATAGGTCAGGAGGTGAGTGAAGGCTGTATTAGTGGTAGCAGATGTGTGTTGGCATGGTTGCCTTGTTTTCCTCTACCCTCCTTGTGAGGTCACTGAACCTCTTTCTGCACCATGTGGCAGTTCTTGGTTGGTGGGTGCGCATACTGCCTCTGCCACCTCCCTGCGGACAGCTCGTCCACACTATTATGGGGCTTCATGAGACAGTCTCTCCTTGTCCTCACTTCTGGCAGCAGCACCCCCACAAATTCATCTGAAAATATTAGAACCCATGTTGTTGCTGCCATGCCCAAGATTGCTGCTCCCTCACCATTTGAAGTGTCTGGAACTGTAAATTCAAAGTTACCCTTTAACTGGCTGCAACTTTTTCACATACTGCCTCAGAATTGTATTTCTCTCCCTCCTAGAGGCAATTTTCTGGTCTCCAAACCAGGAGGAAATAGCAATATAGTTAGTGGTGGTTTCATATTGGTGGGCATTAGGAACAACCTGCTGCATACCCACTAACGGGAGGAGAATCCAGGCCTGAGTGTCAACAGCTATTCGACTATAGGGGACATCATAGTTGAGACCAATCCTGACTTCATCTGACCTCCACACATGCAGTTTCAGCAAGGAAATGATTAGGAATGGGATCCTTGGTCAATTTTGCCACTAACTGAGGGGCACTGAGGCCAATTATACTACCTTTCCCATTGTCCTGCATGAGATCAGCTAACTCAGCACAGACTAGAGCTTGAAGCTGGGATTTCCCTAGCCTGTATGGTCAGCTATTCACTGAGCCATTGTGGAAGCCATGCTATTTTATTTTTTAATTATCTGTATTTCATCTCATGAAAAAGTCTAAAAATACTTCTGCTAGGAGGGCATTTTACTTTTGTAATAAAATTTTATGGTGAATCATGAATCACTTCAGCACTGAAGGCAAAGATTGCTGAAGTGCTCCAAAAATGAGATGTGGACTGGGAAATGTCTGAGGCCATCGCAGTACATGGGGTTACCATGGCAATCTATATAAAAAAGATAAATTAAAAATGTGATTGTCTAACTTTGTATTTTTCAGCTCACAAGTGAAGGCTCATCATATTCCTTTAAACAAAGACGATAGTTTTACTGAGTAACAACTTAACCTACTGCTAGGGTTGTGAAAATCTGGTCATTTGAATGGATGGTTTTGATTTGCAAGTGCAATCAAACAGCCAGAAGTAAAAATTTAATTATTGAGCTGACTATTTTGAAACTAACAGAAGTTTCTCTGTTACCAGGTTAAGGTTTTACAGACTGAAAGTTTCATTCTATGATCCTTTGTGAAAAATCCAGTCCTAAGTGTTTCACACTCGCTTATCACCTAATGAAACCTGTCCTTGCAAATGGCAGTTAACAAATGGTTTTGTTCTAAGGCACTAACTAGGTACTTTGTTGGTAATCACTGTCAGCACTCATATAGGGGCCAATTTTCATTCCCTCTGCCGGGCAGGAACAGGGTGGTAATGCAATCAAAATAGCAGGGCAGCATTTAGCGGCCTGTTCCTGCTGACATCTGGGTCTCCACCATTTTGGTGGGAGCCTTGAAATGGGTGGTCCAGGTGCCTGCCAGAAACAGGCGGGAGCCTCATTAATGTATGTAAATTGGGGTCCTATGACATCAATAGAACGCTGATACAATTTAGAAGTACCAATGGAAATAGTGTGCGTCACTCCACCCATTGGCACTTGGCATCGAGCGGACTAACCAACGCTCCTTAAAGGGACCACTGCAGGCTGCTAACAAAAAATTGAAAATCTACCCCATACATTTTAAAATTTATTTTTGTCCTTGTCAATTCCTCTTGCGAGGAAGAGGTTTCCTTTAAGAGATTTCCATTGGTGTTCTATTACAAATATAAATGAGTAAAATACTATTGCTCCCACAGAATGTACATTTGAACAGAACTTTAAAAAAATATTCATCCATAAGTCAGTCCTTTCAATAGTAAATCTCCATTTTCCTTTATAACAAAGGTACACTGATTGTTATTTTATAAAGTACAATTCAACCTTCACATAATTCTATACCCTCCCCTTAGAAACATGTTTTTCTCAAACTATGGTTGCACCCAATAGCTGTAATATATTTATAATATTGGCTTGGTGCCTGCATGTAACAATAGCCCTGGCAACACTGCACGCTTCATGCCTAAACACCCTTTACAACACCAGTGGGGCACGTGTAGTGCAATGACTGACACAATGCAATGATTATAGTGATAGAATGATAAACAGTGGAAAAAATGTGCAATGTGTGCATAATTCCAAAGTTAAACAGAGTCCATAAGTAACCGATAACATCCAGCTGATTATGGATAAACCTCTAAGGTCCCTAATTACAGCAATTATGCACCACAGTTCAAATTATGAGAGGGGCAGAATTTTTTTCTCTAAGCACAGTTAGTTGTGTTGTTTCAATTCCGTTTTATATGGCTTTCCATTCCAGCTAGTTATAAAAACACTGCTGGCATCAGGGTCCTGGATTGTGAAGTAACTTGTATATAAAACTCAGCTTTTACAATCTTCAACTATTAATGCACTTTGCATATGTATATCTATAATATACTAAATCCGTATATGGGTCGTACATTCCATTGAGAAGTCCTATGTAAACATTTCCTATGGGTAATCCCAAGTTAAGATGTCCACACTAACTGTTGCATTTCCTCTGATGCCAGTAGGTTCCGCTCTAAAAGAATTTTTCATATTAATTTTAAAACTCACCTGTAACGCCCTCCTGTCACAGTCACACCACCACAAAGCCTGCTGATTCCCTAGGGCTTCTTGGCTACAGGTCCATCTGCAGCTACATTTTCCAGACATAACTTCTTTTATTTTTAAAGATTCTTTTGAACTTTTAATTTTAAAGTTAAATTGTTAGCACTTTTTTGGGCTTATATCCTTCTGGGCCCATTTCCTGCTCCCACTTCCAAGTTTCCTGTTCCTGTACTAGGCTGCCACCTTTCCCTGCGCCAGTCTCCAGCTTCTATTTTGCTACCGGGTCATTGCTCCTCCTCCTCCTGATCCAAGACTTCTACCTCCTGCTTCTCGATTCCCCACTCCTGTAAGGGGTTGCCAAGCTGCTTCATTTCCACCATCCTGCTGCCCTGGACCTGGTTCCTGTTTCTCCTTACTTTTCCTGCGGCTGCTACAATGATCCTAGTGCAGCCGTGAGGATAGTGTAACATCCTGTTCTTATCTGAATTTTGTAAAATGGGTTACTGTGGATCAGTTAGGCATCATTTTAACTGGATGTTTGCTGGGTTAAAAAACACTGGCACTTGACTAGTACATGTGATCGTCCATATCCACTGTAATACAAGACCTTTCAGATACTATTTACATCCTGGAAACGGCATGCAAATTAGTAGTCGATGCATGTTCTGTACACGGATAGAGGTGGGAATAAAGCCTCAAATTCGAACAGCTCTGCTTTGCACCATAGAACATTAAAGTGAATTAACAAATAACCACTTTTATTGGGAGTAATTTTCACTTTCAGCACTTGATTGCTAGCCCAGTGGATTGCTAGCCCTGTGGATTGCCAGCCCATTATTAAGACTGTCCAATTTTCAGTTCCATTGACTTTAATGGAAAATTAAAATCCGGCGAGTTCTGTAACGGGCAGACAATCTGTTCCACCAGTTTACCGCCAAAGAGGTGAAGGTGAAAAATTAACCCCATGGTGTTCACAAGTTCACAATCGTGTAAATGTCTAATCAACATACCAACATAAGTGGAAAATATTCACTACCTTGCAATATTTCTCTATAACACCAAAAGCCAAGAGAGAAGGATTATTTACAGGAAAAATACTTAAGAAATATTAACTCACAAGTGCCACAATTGCCGGACAGAAGGATTTCTCCACCTACTTCCTTCTTCACTCTGCCCCCTACCCCCACCTCTCCCCAAACCTGGCATGGGTTATCTATCTATTGGGGGAGAGGGTATAATTAAAGGTAGTTACTCAGACTGGCAAAAGGTGGGAAGTGGTACTCCACAAGGATCGGTACTGGGACCAGTGTTGTTCACCATTTAAATAAGTAATTTGGATTCGGGAATCGGAAGTACAATTTCAAAATTTGTGGACGACACCAAATTGGGGGGTATAGTTAATACTGAGGAGGACTGCGACAAAATACAGGAAGACATTAATAAACTTGCAGAATGGGTGTGTAATTGGCAAATGAATTTCAATATAGATAAGTGTGAAGTGGTACATTTTGGTTGGAAGAATAAGGAGGCCACATACTCCTCGGAAAATAAGTGTCTAAGTGCGGTAGAGGAGCAGAGGGATCTGGGGGTACAGACACACAAATCACTAAAAGCAGCAATGCAGGTTGATCAGGCCATAAAAAAAGCAAACAAAACACCGAGGTTCATTTCTAGAGGGATAGAATTAAAAAGCAAAGAAGTTATGTTAATCTTGTATAGAACCTTACTTAGGCCACATTTGGTGTACTGTGAACAGTTCTGGTCTCCATATTAAAAAAAGGATATCATGTTTGACAAATTTATTAGAGTTTTTTGAGGATGTAACTATCAGGGTAGGTAAAGGGGAACCAGTGGATGTAATATGTTTGGGTTTTCAAAAGGCATTCAATAAGGTGCCACATAAAAGATTGTTATGCAAGATAAGGGCTCATGGGGTTGGGGGTAATATATTAGTATGGACTGAGGATTGCTTAACGGCCAGAAAACAGAGAGTAGGGATAAACGGGTCATTTTCACATTGGCAGGCTGTAATAGTGGGGTACCGCAAGGATCGCTATTTGGGCCTCAGCTATTTATAATCTATATTAATGACTTGGATGAAGGGACCGCGTGTAATTTATCCAGGTTTGCTGACGATACAAAGCTAGGTGGGAAAGTAAGCTGTGAGGGGGACACAAAGGGGGTGATTTTAAGCCCCAAGAACAGATGGGTTGAGGGCGGGCGGGAGTTGAAAATAATTTTGCGGTTGCGACCTAAAAAACAACTATTTTCAACTCCTACCCGCCCCCAACCCACCCGTTCTTGGGGTTTAAAATCACCCCCAAAAAGTCTGCAAAGGGATATAGACAGGTTAAGTGAATGAGCAAGAAGGTGGCAGATGGAGTATAATGTGGGGAAATGTGAGGTTATTCACTTTGGTAGGAAGAATAGAAAAACAGAATATTTTTCAAATGGTGAGAAACTATTAAATGTTGGTGTCCAGAGAGACTTGGTTGTCCTGGTACAAGAAACACAAAAAGTTAGCATGCAGGTACAGCAGGAAATTAGGAAAACAAATGGTATGTTGGCCTTTATTGCAAGAGGGTTAGAGTACAAGAGTAAGGAAGTCTTACTACAATTGTACAGAGCTTTGGTGAGATCTCACCTGGAGTACTGTGTATAGTTTTGGTCTCCTTATCTAAGGAAGGATATACTTGCCTTAGAGGCGGTGCAACAAAGGTTGTCCTATGAGGAGAGGTTGAGTACAATGGGCCTATACTTTGTGGAGTTTAGAAGAGTGAGAGGTGATCTCATTGAAATATACAAGATTCTGAGGGGGCTTGACAGGGTAGATGCTGAGAGGTTGTTTCCCCTGCTGGAGAGTCTAGAACTAGAGGGCATAGTCGCAGAATATGGGGTCAGCCATTTAAGACTGAGACGAGCAGGAATTTCTCCACTCAGAGGGTTGTGAATCTTTGGAATTCTCTACCCCAGGGGGCTGTGGTTGCTCAGTCATTGAGTATATTCAAGGCTGAGATAGATAGATTTTTGGACTCTAGGTGAATTAAGGGATATGGGGATCGGGCAGGAAAGTGGAGTTGCGGTTGAAGATCAGCCATGATCTGATTGAATGGCGGAGCAGGCTCGAGGGGCCGTATGGCCTACTCCTGCTCCTATTTCTTATGCTCTTATACAAAAGCACTGGAGAAGGTGCAAAAAAAATTTACTAGGATGATACCAGAACTGAGAGATGATACCCATCAAGACAGATTGAACAGGCTGGGGCTCTTTTCTCTAGAAAAGAGAAGACTGAGGGATCACCTAATAGAGGTCTTTAAGATTATGAAAGGTTTTGATAGGGTAGACGTAGAGAAGATGTTTCCACTTATGGGGGAGACCAGAACTAGGGGCCATAAATATAAGATAATCACTAATAAATCCAATAGGGAATTCAGGAGAAACTTCTTTACCCAGAGAATGATTAGAATGTGGAACTCGCTACCACAAGGAATAGTTGTGGTGACTAGCATAGATGCAATTAAAGGGAAGCTAGATAAACACATGAGGGAGAAAGAAATAGAAGGATATGCTGATAGGGTTAGATGAAGTAGGGAGGGAGGAGGCTCATGTGGAGCATAAATACTGGCATGGACCTGTTGGGCCGAATGGCCTGTTGCTGTGCTGTACATTCAATTTAATTCTATGAAATTACAGTGTAACAAATTTAAATAGTCAGTTTCCATTATAAATGTGGACATAGGAATTTATAATGGAAAAAGTTGACAGGAAGTAGGTGCAGATGTGAATTTTTTAATATACTAAGTAGTTGAGCTCCCATGGCATTGCACATGGGGATTCAAGGCCAAGTGTAGTCTTCAGGTGAAGTGAGTTAGAGGGTGGGGGATAATTGGAACAGGGCACAGAAATGTAATTCATACCCAATTTAAAGTTATACATTCCATCATTATTTTTATATTTCCATCAGAAACTTCTATGTCTACATTTATAGTGAAAACTGCCTGTGTAACCTTGTCACACTGTAATTACACCCTCCTGCCAATGGAGGCACTGCATTACCTCCACTAGCAGGAGGGTAATTACAATGTGACAAGGTGACATAGGCAGTTTCCACAGGAATTTCTAATGGAAAAGTTGACAGGAGGTGCATGCAGTTATAAGATTGTTAACTTTTATACATATTTATAATTAAATAATGTCTGTACCGTGGAAGGCAACATAGAAAAAAAATTATGTGATACAGGCCACCACCTGGTTTAAACATTTTAAAACAAATATAAGAGTGCTGATTCCTTGTGAGCAACAGGAGATAGACTAGTATTGTTTAAAAATCCAGTGTTGATGAATAGAAGCTATGCCGCAGAAAAGGCAATACAGTAAGTTTGACCCTAATGTTTAAAAATACTTCATTCTGACAGGCTGGATATAATACTCTTAACTTCAGTGAGTATACCTTCATGATATGCTCCCAGCACAAGATGCAAACTCACAGCTTACTTCACCTGCCCCAGCAGCATTGGCCCATTCTCTGGGCTCGAATTTAGCAGGCCTGCGGGTTCCCAGCGGGTGGTCCTCCGGGAGCGTGGAAAACGCGGACGGCTAATCGCGTGCGTCCCCCACGCGATCGCGGGATAATTGGACCGATTAAGCCCTGCTTCCGGGTTCTCCGCTCCCCAGCTGCGTGCCGGCCGGCTGTGCATGCGCAGTGCCGTCGACGCGATGTAGGAGCTCCACTTAAAGGGGCAGTCTCCCAAAGCCCCTCCTGCTGCAAGCATTAGGTTTCTGACTATGGCTCAGCCAAGGGGAAAGGCTGCGCCCTGTTTTTCCGACCTAGCGCTGCAGCTGATGCTGGAGGGCGTGAGGAGGAGGAGGGACACGCTCTTCCCGGAGGATGGACGCAAGTTCCCTGCCGCCGCCACCAGGAAGGCATCGGCAGAGGTGGCGGTGGAGGTGAGCAGCAGGGGCAACACCCCAAGGACTTGGGAGCAGTGCCGCAAGCGCTTCAATGACCTAACTATGTCTGGCAAGGTGAGTACACCAACGCACCCTCCCACAGCCCGTCCCCACCATCACGCCAAGCAGATCACAACCCCTCCTGCACAGCCACCACAGCGCTCCATCAGCAATCATCACAGCCACTCATTCACCATCCTCGCCGTGCACGCAAGTACCCACTGTCCCTGACCCCACCCGAACACTACCACACACCCCAATCCCCATGCAATGGGATGGGCACGTGGCACACGCATCCTCCCATCCATCTGCGCCACGCTCAACCCACCCACACCGATGTTCGATGCGTCTCACGATGCAATACGCACCCACTCACACATCTGTGTTTTGCCTTCACAGGAGAAGAGGAGCAAGAACAACCGCGAAAGGGCACGCACCGGAGGTGGCCCGCCGCAAGTGGTGGAGCTCACCGACGCCGAGGTGGAGGCGCTCGACCTCGCCCGCACGCGACATTGCCTGTCGGTGGCTGATGGCGAGTGTGTCGCTGCCGAAACGGCCGGTAAGGGAAAGCTGACACTCAACACCCATGATCGCGAGTTACCGTATCATCACCTGCCATCAGGCGCACTGTCAAGTTGGTCCACATGCCTCATAGTGCCCTCTGTTCTCTTGCAGGTCCGTCTGTGTGTGAAGCGATCGAGGAGGGCGATTCCTCAGAGGACATGGCGGTCTCTGAGGGTGCATCGTCACATCAGAGCCAACCATCCACCAGCACAGAGACACGCACCTCGGTGGGTCCCCCTCGCCAACTAGTTGGGGTAGCACTTGGTGAGTCACCACGCACGAGTGAGCATGAGCAGACCCTGGTGGCAGGGGCAGCCGCGGAGGGTCCGCGACGGAGGGAGCACTCATCTCCAGGCTCTGCTCAGCCGGACCCAGATGCTGAACCCAGGGGGCCACCAGTGAAAAGGAGAGTCGTCGAGGGGCACCAGCTAATTGCCGAGGTACTGGGAGAGGTGCCGCGCGCATTGTCCACAATAGCGCAGGCGATGGAGGAGTCCAACTCCTGCATGCGGGCATTGGTGGTGCAGGCACAGGAGGGTACCGGCGACACAGTGTCGCGGGTAGGTGCGGGACTGTCTGCGGTGGAGGACAGGCTGGCCTCCCTCGAGCGTCACGCACAGCTCCAGATCGAGTCCTTGCAGGCCCTGACAACGTCTGTACGGATTCAGGGTGAGCAACATTCCGCCGCCATCAACAGGCTGACGGATACACTCGGGGTGGCCTTGCAAGGCCTTACACATGCCATCCAAACTGTCGTCCAGCAGGGTGGAAGGGGTGATGCGGGCCGAGGCCACGAGAGGGATGATGGTGACCGGGGACATGGAAGCGGGGACGCATCTCAAGGCGCCCCCACATCCCACCCGTCGCCCACCTCTCAACCAGTACCCGCAATGGTGCCTCCTCTCCAGGTGGCCGAGTCTGCCGGTGCAGGAGGAGCAGTCTGTGGAGGTGCCCTCGCGGGGACCGAAACCCAGGGGCCGTCCGCCAAAAGCATCTACCCGGTCAAGGCGAGAACACGAGCAACCTGCCACTACCTCTGCTGGAGCCACAGGGGTAGCACCACGTAGGGGTTCCCGGAAAAGAAATGCAAAGGCGTTATAATCACAAAGGGAATACACCAGGGTGTCTATTAGTTTGTAAATTTTTTTTTTATATCATGTCACATTGGAGATATTAAATAGTCTATTCTCACCACTCCTGCCACCTCTCGTCCATTCTTCCGCGGCCTGTGCAATAGGTGCGTTCCGTGGAGGCCATCATGACGGCGAACACCTGCTGCCGCCCATTGGGCACACTGCTGTGGGTGCAGGAGTACTGGCAACAGTCTTCAGTGGAGGGGGCTGGTATGGCCGCTCGCATGTGCAGGTGAGGAGATGCGAGCACCTCGCAGTGTCTGACTCTAGGAGAACCGTTGACGTATGAGTGCCTCCCTGGCCCGGCGACCATCCCGGTGAGTCGTGGTTCGGCGCATGGGTCGCCCACTATCCTCTGGCGCGTCCTCCTCCTCCGGCGCGTCCTCCTCCTCCGCCTCCTCCTCCTCCTCCTCCTCCTCCTCGCTCTCGCCGTCCTCAATGTGGGTGGCGGGTGTGGATGGGGGCTCCTCCAGCGGCACCCCTCTCTGTTGGGCCATGTTGTGCAGGGCACAGCAGACAACTATGATTCGTCCCACTCTGAATGGTGTGTATTGCAGCGCTCCCCCAGAACGATCAAGGCACCTGAAGCGCATCTTGAGCAGCCCTATGGTCTGCTCAATTGTAGACCTGGTAGCAGTGTGGCTGTCATTGTACCGACGCTCCGGCTCGGTGATGGGGTTCCTCAGAGGTGTCATGAGCCACGTGTGTAGGGGATACCCCTTGTCGCCGAGGAGCCAGCCGTTGCCGGCGTTGGGTGCCTGCAGGATGGGCGGGACGGCGGACTCCCTGAGGACGAAGGCATCGTGGCAGCTGCCGGGGTATCTGGCACACACGTGTAGGAATCTCTGGCGGTGGTCACAGATGAGCTGGGCGTTCATGGAGTGATACCCCTTCCTGTTGATGAACAGCCCTGGCTCATGCGGAGGTGCCCGTATTGTGATGTGGGTGCAGTCGATTACACCCTGCACCCGTGGGAAGCCGGCCATGGCATGGAATCCAACCGCCCTCTCCATCTGGCTGCGCTCGTCCATGGCGAAGTTGATGTAGTGCGAGGCCCTGCGGAACAACCCATCGGTGACCTGCCTTATGCACTTGTGTGCAGAGGACTGACAGACCCCGGTGATGTCCCCGGTGGCACCCTGGAAGGAACCGGATGCGAAGAAGTTGAGGGCAGTGGTGACTTTGACAGCGACAGGTAAGAAGATGCTGCTTGGTCCATCAGGGAGCAGCTCGTCGTTAAGGAGGCTGCAGATGTCGGCGACTACCTGGCGATTGACTCTGAGCCGACGTATGCACTGCTCCTCGGAGAGGTCCATGAAGCTGAGCCTCGCTCTGTACACCCTGTGCGAGGGTAGTGCCTCCTGCGACGCATCTCTCTCTGCGGTTGCCCTCCCTCCTGCTGTGCAGGTGGGTGTGCCACCGCACCGTGTTGGGGGGCCCCACGTCTCCGAGGCGGACGGCGTGGACTGCGAGGCTGCTGGGGCTGGTCATGCTGTTCGTCCTCCGACGATGTCAACGCACCACCCATCTGGCAGGTGTTGGTCTGAGGGGTTGTGCAGGGTAGGTGGGTGGTTCCTCGGACTGGGGCTGCGGATTCGTGTCGGTCTGTCCTCTGGCTTGGCGGGGGGTGGTGGAGGGCAGGGGTTGCCCTATGTGACGCGGTGGCCTCCTGCGTGGGTGAGGGCTCTCCCCCGTGGGGTGCACCTTGGCACCTGCCACAGGCTGCTGGCTGCAACACGCCTGGTTCGAGAGGGCCTGTTTCCCCCAGTGTGTGCAACTCACTGCCTTGAACCTAAAATCCCACACTTCTTCTTTTGACAGCTGCTTCAGCTCATTAAATGACCACAACAAGCAAGGTAAGTATACTCAGGTGGAACCCCGCTGGCTTTAATTGCCTGCGGGATTCCCACCAGCGGGGCTTGCACGCGCAGCCCCGCACGTCAGCGCGGTACCCAGAAGTGGCCGGGATTTCGTCGCGATCCGGTCACGTGACCGGATATCGGGATTTTCGGGGCCACCCCGCTGGGAATACGCCGGAAACACGACACCAAAATCGAGCCCTCTGTTTCTGAATGGCTGTGGGGCAAGCTAATCCGAATTCTGCTCGAATCACGGATATGTCTTTCAAAAACTGGAAATACCAGGAAAAAACATTCAACCACTATCTTCAAAAAAAATACAGCAATGCCACAAACTGCCAGCTTTTCATTTATTTGCCATATGTTGCATAGGAGCAGGAGGAAGGCAAAAGGCAGACACCAGGGGCAGCACAGAATGTTTGCAATTAGCATTATTATTTAACTATTTATTGTACCCAACATAAAACATAGAGCTTACTCTTCTAAAAAATAAGCTAAAATACATTTTCTCCTTGTTCCCAGCTTTTAAAAGATGCAACTCAGACCAAAACAGGATTCTGATTCACAGCTGCTTCACTTAGCAGGAGAGATTTGAGTGCAGAGGGAGAATCAGCCAGGCTTATTTGTATAGAGGCTGGTACTTTAAAAAGCTAAATCAAATTTTCAATAATTATGATTTAAAAGAAATATTCTCTATATAGTGGATTTGAAACCAAGACTAGAGATTTCATTTGAAAGACTCAACCTGACAATCTTGCACTGCTAAATATTAAAAAAAAACCCTATCTTTCACTCCCCAGTACAATAGACAGGGGAACTCTTTCTTGCTTAAATCAGCATTTTGTTCACTCATTATAGTCATTACCAGTTTGAGGTTAATGAAACCCTCAAGGCTGACAATGACCATTATGCCAAATTATGCTATTACGGTTATCGATCTCAGTCCCATAGTTCTCCTTGACTTTGTTCAGTTGTTGCTTTATGTTGGGTGGAGGTTGCTGTCTGCACTCTGACAGCACTCTTCAACATTTTCTTTGTCTGTTGTTGCATCACCAGCACTCAAGCACACTTAGGCTTCAGTATTAATGATTGGTTGAGTTGTTTCTGCAATAATAAATCGCCTGATGTGAACAGAGCTTTTGATTGGCTAAATTAAATGAATTGCAGACCAAACCCAGATCTTCATTTGGCCCATTGGTGGATAATAATGACTGCAGTGATTCACTCAAAGAATATTTGAAAAAGTTATTACTATACCACAGAGCAATTCAAGCCAAACTGGAAATGCCCCTACTCTGCATTAGAAGCCATCCCTTTTAACAAAACTTCAGAGTGACTAAAAAAAAATTGGGATAAAAGCCACACTAGAATTACAGTCAAATTTCATTATTAAAATCTCATATGTTCTGCCAAATGCAAAGTAATTATTCCTATATTGGGGAGACGATCATCATATTGACGTCTGAAGTTCACTATAGGGCCGATAGTACAAATAGAAGTTATGACATGCACAAGACGGAAACAAAACCAATCCCCCACAAGTAAAGCTGTTTAAGAAGTAATGAATGAGGAAGTTAAAAAAAGAACTGTGAAAAGTCATGAATGTGGATATAATTGTCATATCTCACTGCAGGTTCTGTAAAAGAAATGTTCAATAAAAGGCTGTGCAATGACTTAATCTAGAGTATTCATCTAAAAATATAACACTTCAGATTTGATTTTTTAAAACATTCAAAGTTTTAAAAGGTGCAATGGTTGGCCACCTGATCAGAGCTGCCACCATGATGCTCTTTCTAAGCCAAGGCATTGGAACATGACATTTTAGCACTGTGTCAGTTTGCAATATCCCCTGCTTTTCCACTAAATGGAAACAGCAGCAGATAATTCTGAGAGTTGGTTATGTGCATTAAGGCGTAAAGTGTTGGTGTCTAGCTTTGAAAAAAGTGCAGATACTTTTAGGCCATAAGACCAGACCATAAGAGACAGGAGCAGGAGTAGGCCATTTGGCCCTTCGAGCCTGCTCCATCATTTAATGAGATCATGGCTGATCTGATTTTTACCTCAACTCCACTTTCCCGCCTTTTCCCGCCATTATTAAATAATATGAAGGACATTTTTAGGGGCGGTGCAAATACTCAAGGATAAGGCCATTGAGTCTTTATCCCAAATGTTCCTTTAACCTCAAATGTTTTAAAATACATATAGCTTTTAAATTCATTCCTTCTTTTTTAATGTCACCTCATGCATTAGTATGCAGATATGAAATTGCTCGCCAGAGTTCCCAGACCACACGTGTGATGTAAAATGATATAAGAACTGCCACTTGTTCAAAGTCGGTTTACTCTGGAATGAAGCCAGTTGGAATCTGAATCAGTGTGTGCCAAAGCTGTGATGCTGCCAGCTCCAGAAGTACTCCAGGGTGGAAAAAAACCTTCCCTCTGCTGGTGCCCATAATTAGTGCAGTGTGTACGCAAGCTTGCAGTGACTTCAGAGCTCTGATTTAGTACAAACTGTGGTCATTCAGGCAAAGAAGGAGACAACACTGTCATGATGACATATTAATCCACTAAAACTCTCCACTTTCATCAGTCCTGATCAGTTCTTTGTGTTCAAGATCTGCTGCTGTAAAGTGGGGCTGAGCTAAAACTTACACAGGTGAAGTCCTCCAAATGTGGCTTTATTCTGTTCAAGATATTCTTAGCATTCTTAAGAAAGAATTAATTTGTGCCATTATACTTTGGATTTGGCAAAGCACTGTCAGATCATGGAACTTTATTGAAACAGTCTTTACTGCTTACGACATTACATGGAATTACATAGAATGTACAGCACAGAAACAGGCCAATTGGCCCAACAGGTCCATGCCAGTGTTTATGTTCCACATGAGCCTCCTCCCTCCCTACTTCATCTAACCCAGTCAGCATATCCTTCTATTCCTTTCTCCCTCATGTGTTTATCTAGCTTCCCCTTAAATGCATCTATGCTAGTCACCTCAACTACTCCTTGTGGTAGCGAGTTCCACATTCTAACCACTCTCTGAGTAAAGAAGTTTCTCCTAAATTTCCGATTGGATTTATTAGTGACTTCCTTATATTTATCGCCCCTAGTTCTGGTCTCCCCCGCAAGTGGAAACATCTTCTCTATGTCTATCCATTCAAACCCTTTCATAATCGTAAAGACTTCTATCAGGACACCCCTCAGTCTTCTCTTTTCTAGAGAAAACAGCACCAGCCTGCTCAATCCTTCCTGACAGGTATAACCTCTCAGTTCCGGTATCATCCTTGTAAATCTTTTTTGCACCTCCTCCAGTGCCTCTATATCCTTTTTTGATATGGAGACGAGAACTGTTCAATGTACTCCAAGTGTGGTCTAACCAAGATTCTATACAAGTTTAACATAACTTCTCTGCTTTTCAATTCTATTCCTCTAGAAATGAACCCCATTGCTGGTGTGCCTTTTTTATGGCCTTATTAACCTGCGTCGCTACTTTTAGTAATTTGTTTATCTGTACCCCCCACCCCGAACCCTTTGCTCCTCTACCCCATTTAGACTCTTATTTTCCAAGCAGTATGCAGCCTCATTATTCTTCCTACCAAAATGTAATACCTCACACTTATCTATATTGAAATTCATTTGCCAATTACACACCCATTCTGCAAGTTTATTAATGTCTTCCTGTATTTTGTTGCAGTCCTCCTCAGTATTAACTATAGTCCCCAATTTGGTGTTGTCCACAAATTTTGAAGTTGTACTTCTGATTCCCGAGTCCAAATCATTTATGTATATGATGAACAACAGTGGTCCCAGCACCGATCCTTGTGGAACACCACTTCCCACCTTTTGCCAGTCTGAGTAATTACCTTTAACCCCCACTCTCTGTTTTCTGTTTTATAGCCAGCTTGCTATCCATTCTGCTACTTGTCCTCTGACTCTACATGCTCTGACCTTAGTCATGATTCTACTATAAAGTACCTTATCGAAGACCTTTTGAAAATCCAAATGCATTACTCTTGTCTACCCTTTTTGTTACTTCTTCAAAGAATTCAATAAGGTTGGTCAAGCATGACCTTCCCTTTTGAAATCTGTGGTGACTATTCTTTATTATATTTTTGGTTTCTAGATGTTTTTCTATTACATCTTTGAGTGAGGATTCCATTATCTTTCCTACCACTGACGTTAAGCTAATTGGTCTATAGTTCCCTGGACTGGTGTTATCTCCCTTTTTAAATATAAGAATCATATTAGGTGTCCACCAGTCCTCTGGCACTATACCCTTTTCTAATGAATTTATATATATATGAAATAGTGCCTCTGCTATCTTTTCCCTAACTTCTTTTAAAGGCACGGATGCAATCCATCAGCATCTCGGTTTTATCCTCTCTAAGTTTGATTAGTTCATCAATTATCTCCCCTTTCTATCTTAAATGTCTTTATATATTTTTTGATCTCTTCTAATGTCATGCCTGCCATGTTAGCCTCCCTGGTAAATACTGAGACAAAATAATTATTTATTATTTCTGCCATTTTGCTGTCATTACCTGTGAGTTTATCATGTGTATCCCTTAATGGCCCTATCCCTATCCTGATTTTTCTTTTGTTATTCAGGTGTCTGTAGAATACTTTACTATTTCTTTTTACAGTCCTTGATAATTTAATTTTGTAGTTTCTCTTTGCCTTCCTAATTGTTTTTTTTAACTTCTTTCTTAACCTTTTTGCATTCCCTTTTGTCATCCTCTCTCTTGTCTATGTACTTAGTGTGTGCCTTTTTCTTTATTTTCAATTTTGCCCTTTTTTCTTTATTCATCCATGGTAGATCATTACTTGTTCTTGCTTTTTAGTCAGATATATTTCTCCTGGACTCTATTGATCACCATTTTAAATGTTTCCCACTGCTGTTCTATTTCTTTGTTTATCAGTAAATTTTTCCAGTTTATTTTCTCTAATTCCATTCTCATCCCCTGAAAAACAACTTCTTTCTAATTTATTACTTTGGTCTTTGTCTTACTTAAGTCCATCTCAACCTTTATCTTAAAACTTATTATGTTGTGATTGCTATTGCCTAGATGTTCCCCTGTGCTTACATCTCTTATCTGTTCTGGTTCATTTCCCATTACTAGATCCAGCAATGTTTCCTCTCTTGATGGGCTTTTAACATACTGGTTAAGAAAGAAGTTCTGCACTTATTGTAAAAGCTCCATTCCCTGTACCCCTTTACCTACCTCTTCTTGCCAGTTTATTTGGGGATAGTTAAATTCTCCCATGATTATTATTCTATGCCCTTTACTCATTTCACATATTTGCTTACATAGTCCTTCCTCCATCTCCTTTCCACTATTAGGTGGTCTGTAGTATACCCCTATTAGCGTTATCGATCCCTTCTTATCTTTTATTTCAATCCCAATGGATTCTGTTTCTAGCCTTCTGTTAGTTATGTCCCTTTTTTCTACTGCCATTACATTATCTCTGATTAGTACAGGTACTCCACCCCCCCTTCTTCCTTCCCTTTCCTTTTTGGTTATGTTATAGCCTGCAATATTTAGTTGCCAGAATTGTTCTTTATGTAGCCATGTTTCAATTATTCCTACTACATTTGGTTCCTCGCTACAGATTATTGCCTCCGGTTCCCCCATTTTATTTTGGACGCTGTGTACATTGCTGTACAGGAAGTTTAATTCATCTTTAATAGTTGTCCCTTTTCGTTTATTTTTAACAGTCCTTTTATACTTCTGTTTTATAACTGTATTTGTTCCTTGCCTGTTTATGTTATCTTTATTCCTTACCCTGGTCTGACATTTACATTCATCTCCTGTTTCTTTTATCTTTAAGCTTTTGTTATTGCTACCAGATCCCTCCCCCCCTCCCCCAATCTTGCTACTTTAAAGCCTTATGCACTGTCTCCTTGATCTTCATGTAGACTGCAGCACAGGGATGTGTGTGATATGTTATTTATTCCAATAGGGAGAAAATAAAATCAGATTTATGTAAGGTGTTGCTCACAAATGGAACATTCCAACAGTATTTTTCTTCATTTTTGCAGGAACAGCTATGTAACTAAAAGCTTCATGAAATCATGAAGGGAGCTTGCTGACCTTTGTAGGTCATTTTTACTTTGTAGTTTTTTTTAACCTAATGATTGGTAGTTTTCATTCCTGCTTGCTATTTACTGATTGGTATGTTTCTCATGTGCTTAGTTGCTGTTTTGTGAATATGAAGTATGAGCCAATCAGGTGGATTTATTTTTGCACTGAGCATGGACAACCTTGTCAAAAGCAAAATACTGCAGATGCTGAAAATCTGAAATAAAAGCAGAAAATGCTGGAGAAGCTCAGCAAGTCAGGCAGCATATGTGGAGAAAGAAACAGAGTTGACGTTTCAGGTCGAAGTAGTTGCTTCTGATGACCTGTGAGAGTGTGAGACCACTCAGAGCTCCACCTCCCCCTCTACAACAATGAGTAGAATTCCCTCCCAACATTCCTTATGGGTATACCTTCATATGCCATTATTTTGGAGGAACTGGAAAGCAAGGAGCAAAGGAGTGTGAAGCAGCATTTAAGGAGGATGCACAGGTCCTCTAAAGGTCTTATAGACGAGATTTGTATTAAAAAAGTGCACTTCTCCTCAGAGGTAAAAGGGGACCTGTTCCAGCACGAGGACCTGCAGCCACGGTCATCTGCCTGGACAGCTCTGCGACTATGAAGACCATGTCTACACTCAACTTTTATGGCACTGGCCATTTCAGGCAGTCACAGGTGATCTCTGTAATATCAGTCAGGGTGCCATCTGGGCATGTATACATTAGGTGACTGATGCTTTCAGAAGAGCTGGGGAATTCATCCAGTTTGGAGTCACTACAAACCAGCAGTAAGATAAAGCTACCGAGTTTTGCAGGATTGCTGGCTTTCCCAAGCTCCAGGGGACAATAGATAGCATTCATATTGTTATGCGAGCTCCAACAGTTAACCCACACTGCTTCCTTAACAGGAAGGGCTTCCACTCCCTGAATGTGCAGATTGTGTGCAACAACATGCATGAGAGGAAAGGAGGGAGGATATGTCTGTGAGAAATTTGGGGGACAGTAGTCAACTAGGATTTTAAAGGAAAGGCAAGAAAGGTTGAAGGATTTTTGGACTATACCCGGATTAATTACTTGCTAAAGGAGTGGAGTTTGGTCAAAAGAACTGGTAAACTGACTGTTCAAGAGGGCATGCTGGGAAGATTGACCAAATTTGAAAAATGTTATGCAGACTGTCTGGACGGGTACAGATAAGGAGGCCTTGAGAAACTGTGGGAAACACCAGATGCTGTTTGGTAGCATCTGTCAGTATAACCATGGGAAAGAGAGAATGGAAAATTACTGAAAAGGGTTGTTTTTGTCAGCAAGACTGGTATAAGAGACAGTTCATGCGACCGACCAGGGCTCAGTGCACGAGTCAGACCAGAAGAATGCAATGCAGGAAGTCGGTGGATTATTAACCTCTTACCAAGCAGGATGTCAGCGGAGAATTAACCTTTCAGTGTTCACGAAGCAGAAGAATTGGCCATTCTGAGTTTCGAATTATACTACTGACTTGAAGGTCGTATGCACCTCTATCTGTACAGTTTAATGTTAATAAAACCATTAGTTAGAAAAGTTTAAAGTTTTGATTGATCTCACCTCTGATTACCCTAAAGAGTTAAGAGAGTAAAAACAAATACCTTACAGGGTGGTACAAGGTGAAGCGATTGAAGGAGAATAAAGTACCAGAGTAGTAGGAAGAGAGATCAAGGTGTGATTTAGGGATAAGGGTGGCACCGCCACTGCAGTGGTCCGGGTGACAGATGGTGGAAATTATAGCTGGGTGGGGAGGCTTCAGTGGGGAGGCAAGGTGAGCCAAGTTTCAGTCAAAGTCAGGATGTCAATGCAACCAGCCACAGGACACAGCCTGTTATCATGCTAGTCATAAACAACTCCACCATCTGCATTCTAATGGGTATCCTAAAAAAATGTCTTCATTAAAAAAAATTGAGAAACCTTTTTATTGAGGTGAGGTGAAAAATGCTAAATTTCATGAAGACGATGCTCCTTTAAACTTGCAATGTGTGTTGCTGAACTTGACGGAAACTGATTGTTAATAATATCCTTTCCTAAAATATGCGACAAAAGCAATAAACAACAGATACTGGGTATACTTTTCTCTGCTATATAAGGCAAGTAAGAAAGTCACTGTGAATATGAAATAGGCTTATCACATTTTATACTTGCATCAACCTTTTCATTCAGATTCACAAATGACACAAATACACCCCAATCAAAAATAATCCTTCGAAACTGAGGGGTGTAAGCTTTTATTTGTTTTTTCTTCTTTCATTAAAGTGTTTGTTACAGTAATTGAATTCTCCTTTCCAGGAAGTTCAGACCAGAGAATGGTGCCACCTTCCTTCATTTGGAATCCATCCATTTTAAAACACACCCATGCTGCAGGACGTTTTACTCCAGACTGAAACCAATTCTCCGTCCTAAATTCAATTTAATTAAAATGCATTTTACCCTCCCACTGGCAGACAGGCTGTCTCAGAGCCAACACTGTCATCTTCAACATGTGTGGGCTTTTAGTTCAAGTGTAGGTCTCGTCTTCCCTGTGCATCATTGTCTATGTATGAGAGACTATCAGCTGGAGTAGTGACTAAGAATAAAATGCTTAATCACCTGGTATTATAACACAGGCTTAATAGTTGTATCTGCATGGATTAATTGAGTGAACTCCTCCATACAGACTTCTTGTTCTCAGCAGGACAACACTGAGTTCACTTACAGTTAATAGTGCCACGTGCCCAAATCAACAAAAGCATAAAACCTACCACCGAGGTTGGCTCAGCATGCATGAAATGCAGAATTTCTTTTTGTCCGACAGAAGTAACACTTAAGATTGAGTCAAGCCTCAATGCTAATATAGACACTATAGTGGAGGTTCAAGAGGAAATAGATCCATTCACAGATATTTCACGCTAGCTGAGAGGTATTCAAAATCATAAAGGGTCTGGGCAGAGTAGATAGAGAGAAACTGTTCCCATTGGCAGAAGGGTCAAGAAGCAGAGGACATAGATTTAAGGTGATTGGCAAAAGAACTAAAGGCGACATGAGAAAAATCTTTTTTACACAGCGAGTGGTTGTGATCTGGAATGCACTGCCTGAGGGGGTGGTGGAGGCAGATTCAATCGTGGCTTTCAAAAGGGAACTGGATAAGTACTTGAAGGGAAACAATCTGCAGGGCTACAGCGATAGGGCGGAGGAGTTGGAATAGCTGGATAGCTCTTGCAGAGAACCAGCACGGCCTCGACGGGCCGAATGGCCTCCTTCCATGTTATAACCATTCTATGATTCTATGCCAAGAATATTCCTCTGAGTGGCTGATTGGTGGTATGCTGGGGCCTTCACCTGCTCATCTGACTCCACTGCCAACCCACCTATATTTCCTCCTGGAGCCCTTATTATGTATTTGCGGCAGGATAGGAGTGATAATACCACTTCTCATTGGGTTACAGCTGCTGAGAGGAAGGGAAATACAGTGCTGCAGTAGTATAGAAAACGTTAATTAAAGGGGACCTTTATTTTTGCAGAGCAGGAGTCACAATGACTTGAGAGAGCAGCAGCCTTGAGAGGGGACAGCAGTAGGAAAGGCTACCAGGTTCACAGATACATCCATGGATGTTTTACTGGCTGAAGTAAGGACAAGAAGGAAGAAACTATTGGGGACTGAGGACCAGAGGGTGGTTCAGGCCATATCTAGGGAGGTTGCTGAAACAGTCAGTGCAATCTGCGCCATGTCAAGAACTGTCATGCAGTGCAGAAAGAGGTTTAATGACCTCACAAAGGTTGCAAGGTAAGTCAAGGCATTGTTCCCAATCCACATTCCATGATAGAGGCCTCAATCGAGTCTACACCTCTCTCCCATGCTCTTTCTGTGCCATCACATGGATGTCAGAGAAAGTGACTTATGATTAAGGCTGCGTAAATATGCAAATCAGGGTCCTACGCTAGTTATAGGATCCTTATTGCAATTTTCAGGCACAAATGGGTGGAGCAGTGGTTAGCGTTCTAACCAGTGATCCTTAAAGGATCCACTGGAACCCGCAGAAAATGGGTGAAATGGCTGCTCTGCCGTCTTCACGCCCGTTTTGGCCAGAAATCGATTTGCCCATTGCTGTGTTTTCTCCCTGCAAAGATAAAGGTCATGCATAACCAACGCCAGAGAAATGCAACTGGGGGAGGATCACCAGTATTGAAAATGTTGAGTCTGCACAAAGAGGAAGCTGTGAGAAATGACAAGGTTGGAGGTGAAGTGACAAAGGAAAGTTGGGAAAGGCTGGCCAAGGCCTCATCATAAGTAGTGTCAGCTTACTGTGCTTTCTCAAAGTATTGCAAAGCCCTTACTCTCAGCTGTTATTTCTTCAAGGGCAAATATCACTGTATACACAGTTAAACAAGCTCTCTGATTTCACATTAGAGTGGATACCTTGGGGGAAGAGGCCGGTCACTCCAACTTCCCCAACCCTACCACGTCCTCCCTCACCAACTGCAGCTTGGAAGCTTGCCTATGCCAATACCAGTCCAGAGACACCCACTGAGGAGGAAGTAGTTAGTAATTACACTTGGTGAAATACTGAGAACTAGTGAGCATGAGGACCTGGGAATGGAAGAGGAAAGAGTGCCGTTCCTTCACAAAGGGTTGAGTCAAAGGACCCAGATCTCGGGGGCCCAGTATCCAAAAGAACAGTGATTCAGGAACATAGAACTCATGTGCAGACAGTGGAGACAGTCTCCTCTGAAGTGTTGCAGCCTTGCCTTCAACTGCCTAGGCCCTAAGCTCTGGAATTCCCTCTCTAAACCTAACCGCCTCTCTGCCTCTCTCTACTCCTTTAAGACACTCCTTAAAACATACCTCTTTAACCAAGCTTTTGGTCACCTGTCCCAATATCTCTTTACGTGGCTCGGTGCAAATTTTGTTTGATAACTCTCCTGTGAAGCACCTTGGGACATTTTACTTTGTTAAAGGCACGATGTAAATGCAAGTTGTTGTTGTTGTATTTTTCAAGCACACAAATAAAACAGGAAAGTTGGCTCAATCGTGGCTTACAAAAGAAATTAGGGATAGTATTAGATCCAAAGAGGAGACATATAAAATTGCCAGAAAAAGCAGCAAGCCTGAGGATTCGGAGCAGTTCAGAATTCAGCAAAGGAGGACAAAGAGATTGATTAAGAGGGGAAAATAGAATGTGAGAGTAAACTAGCAGGGAACATAAAAACTGACTGTAAAAGCTTCTATAAATATGTCAAGAGAAAAAGATTAGTGAAGACAAATATAGGTCCCTTACAGTCAGAAATGGAAATTATAATGGGGAACAAAGAAATGGCAGAACAATTAAACACATACTTTGGTTCTGTCTTCACAAAGGAGGACACAAATAACCTCCCAGAAATGTTAGGGAACCAAGGTCTAGTGAGAGGGAGGAACTGAAGGAAACCAGTATTAGTAAAAAAAAATAGAGCTAGGGAAATTAATGGGGCTAAAGGCTGACAAATCTTCAGGGCCTGATAATCTACATCCCAGAGCACTAAAGGAAGTGGCCCTGAAAATAATGGACGCATTGGTGATCATCTTCCAAAATTCTATAGACTCTGGAACAGTTCCTACAGATTGGAGGGTGGCAAATATAACCCCACTATTTAAAAAAGGAGGGAGAAAACACAGGGAATTACAGACCAGTTAGCCTAACATCAATAGAGGGGAAAATGCTAGAGTCTATTATAAAAGATGTGATAGTTGGAGGCCATTAACGGGATTGGACAAAGTCAGCATGGGTTTATGAAAGGGAAATCATGCTTAACAAATCTACTGGAGTTTTTTGAGGATGTAACTAGTAGAATAGATAGGGGAGAACCAGTGGATGTGGTGTATTTGGATTTTCAGAAGGCTTTTGATAAGGTCCCACACAAGAGGTTAGTGTGCAAAATTAAAGCACATGGGATTGGAGGTAATATCCTGGCATGGATTGAGATTTGGTTGACAGACAGGAAACAGAGAGTAGGAATAAACGGGTCTTTTTCCGGGTGGCAGGCAGTGACTAGTGGGGTACCGCAGGGATCAGTGCTTGGGCCCCAGCTATTCACAATATATATCAATGATTTGGATGAGGGAACTAAATGTAACATTTCCAAGTTTGCAGATGACACAAAGCTGGGGTGGAATGTGAGCTGTGAGGAGGATGCAAAGAGGCTCCGATGTGATTTAGACAAGTTGGGTGAGTGGGCAAGAACATGGCAGATGCAGTATAACGTGGATAAATGTGAGGTTATCCTCTTTGGTTGTAAAAACAGAAAGGCAGATTATCTGAATGGTGATAGATTGGGAAAAAGGGAGTTACAACGAGACCTGGGTGTCCATGTAGACCAGTTGCTGGAAGTGAGCATTCATGTGCAGCAAGCAGTTAGGAAGGCGAATGGTATGTTGGCCTTCATTGCAAGAGGATTTGAGTACAGGAGCAGGGATGTCTTACTGCAGTTATACAGGGCCTTGGTGAGACCACATCTGGAGTATTGTGTGCAGTTTTGGTCTCCTTATCTGAGGAAGGATGTCCTTGCCATGGAGGGAGTGCAACGAAGGTTTACCAGACTGATTCCTGGGATGGCAGGACTGACATATGAGGAGAGATTGGGTCGACTAGGCCTATATTCACTAGAGTTTAGAAGAACGAGAGGTGATCTCATTGAAATATATAAAATTCTAACAGGACTAGACAGACTGGATGCAGGGAGGATGTTCCCGATGGCTGGGGAATCCAGAACTAGGGGTCACAGTCTCAGGATACGAGGTATGATATTTGGAACCGAGATGAGGAGCAATTTCTTTACTCAGAGGGTGGTAAACCTGTGGAATTCTCTACCACAGAAGGCAGTGGAGGCCAAGTCATTAGATGTATTCAAGAAGGAGATAGATATATTTCTTAATGCTAAAGGGATCGAGGGATATGGGGAAAAGCGGGAACAGGGTACTGAGTTAGACGATCAGCCATGATCATTTTGAATGGCGGAGCAGGCCCGAAGGGCTGAATGGCCTACTCTTGCTCCTATTTTCTATGTTTTGTTGGAGGAGGAGTCCACAACCTGCATCTGCAACACATTATAAGAGGTTTCTCAGTACCTGCACGACACAAGAGTGACAGTCCAGGAGATTTCTGCAGCAACAAGGTGCCATGAAGGGCTTTTAAGACATTTGGAGATGCTGCTAACACAGGTGCAATAGATCCTTTGAAGTTCAGCTTGAACATGATACTTTCACAGGGCTTTCCGGACCTGACTGGGACTATGCGATCTAAAATGACCCTGACCAGTAGCATCTATGAGTCAGTGCCCTGCAGGTTCCCTTCAGCAAAAATTTAATTCTTTTGATCCTTCACCAACAGAATCCTTTATTTAAAAAAATGAATTTTCATAAAACACATTTTGTCCGAAGATTGTATCATTATGATAGATATGTCTAGGTCTTAAGCTATATTATCGCAGAACAATTCACACGTTCAATCAAATTCCTCTGTCTTAATTTTAACGGATGTATTAACACAATTTAAAATAGAATGCCAAGTATTCATGATATCACGCAGTTTTATTTCCTAGAAACCTTGAATTTACATTGTGCGATATCTTATGAATGCTTAACATGCTCTGTGCTGTCAGACTACTTTTCTGATATTCACTCCTGAAGAAGCCATAACTTTCTCCAGCTAAACACTGAGAAGACCAAACACTCCCAACACAAAATCCATTCCCCTCACGTCCAACTCCATTCCTTTTCAAACTGTTTGCAACCTTGGCATTCTATTCGACCCCGTCCTGATCTTCTGACCCTCATATCCTCTCCCTCACAAAGGCTGCCTACTACTTCCTCCATAACATTGCCCCTATCTTAGCTCATCAGCCACTGAAACCCTCATCCATGCCTTTGTCACCTGCAGATTCAATTACTCTAATGCTCTTCTGGCCAGCCTCCCACTCTCCACCATCCATAACCTTCAGCTCATCCAAATCTCTCCTGCCCATGTCTTGTCCTGCACCAAATCCTGCTCACCCATCACCCTACATTGGCTCCTGGTCCTTTGATGCCTCAAATTAAAAATTCTTATCTTTGTGTTTAAACATCTCCCTGGCTTGGGTCTCCCTATCTATGTAATCTCCTCCAGACCTATAACCCCACTCCGAACTCTCCGTTCTTCTGACTCCGACCTCTTGGGCATCCCCGCTACCTTCACCCCACCATTGGCAGCTGTGTCTTCAGCTGCCTAGCTCCCACTCTCTGAAATTCCCTCTCCTAAGCCTCCCTGCCTCTCCACCTCTCTCTCCTCCTTTAAGACCCTCTTTAAAACCCACTTCTTTAACCAAGCTATGTCCTTTTTTGGCTTAGCATCCGTTTTTGTCTGAGTATGTCTCTGTGAAGCATCTTGGGATGTTTTCTACGTTAGAGGTGCTGTATAAATGCAAGTAGTTGTAATCTTATTATTTTGTTGATACACTTCAGAATGCCACAGGGCATTTTCAATGCTGCCAAGAATTGCGGAATAGATATACTGGGACAAATCAGCAGTAAACACAGTTGTTATGTACACTGTTATTCCCTTACGTTAAAGGGAACATCATAAAACTTTTAACAGGTCAAAAGTTAAACAAATCTGTTAGGGATGGCTGGGAGTGCAGTGTAGTATGTATTGTGTAATGGTTTTGTGGATTGAATTTCACATATAAGACTATGGGGGGATTCTAACCCTACTGGATGGATGGGCAGTTATTATCGCCCATGTTAGTTGGCAGTGAGTTTTCCACCAGGCCAACGCAGTGATTAAGAAGATCAAGGCCAGAAGAGGCCCAAAAAGTAAGTTTAAAAATATGCTTTTACTTTCCTTCTGCAAAGCTTTACCACGATTTTGCTCCCCCCCGCCCTCCCATATCTGATCGCAGGACTCTCGTGGGACAGCCTGGCAGCTGATCTCGCTATTTACCAGCTGGCGGACATCGTGTTGACGGCAGTCCCTTAGATGCCTTTGAAATTTTATTAAACTGGCATCTGTTTGTTTCATGTTTTCTGGAACTTTGATTACAGAGCAACGCAAATGTAAAAAGAAAAATCACTTTTTTTGTTCAACGCAGGTCAAAGATTTGACGTAATCCCTGAACTAACAACAAACTTGAAAATATGAAAGTAATAAGTTTTTATTAAAATTCATAGAATAGAATCATAGAATCAAAAAATCTTACAGCACAGAAAGAGGCCATTCGGCCCATCGTGCATGTGCCAGCCCTTTGAAAGAGCTGTCCAATTTAACCCCAGCTTTTCCCCTGCAAACTATTCCTCTTTAAGCACATGTCCATTTGCCTTTTGAAAGATCCTGTGGAATCTGCTTCCACCACCCTTTCAGGTAATGCGTTCCAGATCTTAACAACCCTCTGTGAGAAAAAATTTCTCCTCATTTACTACTTCTTTTGCCAATTATTTTAAATCAATGACCTCTGGAAACATTTTCTCCCTGCTTGCTCTGTCGAAGCCCCTCATAATTTTGAATACCTCTATTCGGTCGCTTCTTAACCTTCTCTGCTCTAAGAAGAACAATCCTAGCTTCTCCAATCTCTCCACATAACTGAAGTCCTGGTATCATCCTGGTAAACCTCCTCTGTACCCTCTCCAATGCCTTGACATCCTTCCTAAAGTGTGGTGCCCAGAATTGTACACCATACTCCAGCTGAGGCCTAACCAGTGATTTGTAAAGGTTTAGCATGACCTCCTTGTTTATGTATCCAATGCCTCTCTTTACAAAGCCAAGTATCCCAAACACCTTATTAACTTTGTGAATGTGCACCCCCAGGTCCCTCTGCTCTTTCACCCCCCCTCAAAATAGTACCGTTTAGATTATACTGCTCTCCATGTTGTTACACTCTAAGTGCATTGCTTCACACTTATCCGCATTAAATTGCATCTGCCATGTATCTGCCCATTTCACCAGTCTATGTCCTCCTGAATTCTGCTACTATCTTCCTCACTATTTACTATGTTGCCAAGTTTTGTATCATTTGCAAACTTTAAATTTGTACTCTCTATACCCAAGTCCAGGTCATTTATATATGACAAGAAAACCAATGATCTTAATATTGATCCCTGGGAGACCCCAATGTATACTTCTCCCCACTCAGAAAAATATCCATTCACCACTACTCTCTGTCTCCTATCCCTTAGCCAATTACGTACCCAAGTTACCACCGTCCCTTTAATCCCATGTGCTTCTATTTTCTGAATAAGTCTGTTATGTGGTACTTTATCAAATGCCTTTTGAAGGTCCAAATATACTTCTACTGCACTACCTTCATCAGCCCTCTCTGATACTTCATCAAAGAACTCAATCAGGTTAGTCAGACACGATTTGCCTTTAATCCATGCTTCTCCAAGTGAGAATTAATTTTATCCTTGACAATGGTCTCTAGTAATTTTCCCATCACTGACGTTAGACTGACTGGCCTGTACTTATCAGGTTTATCCCTCTCCCGTTTTTTAAATAGGGGTGAAACGTTTGCAATCCTCCAGTCCTCTGGCATCATTCCCATATCCAAGGAGGATTGAAAGATTGTGGTCAGAGCTTCTGCTATCTCCACCCTTGCTTTCCTCAGCAACCGAGGATGCATCCCATCTGAACCGGGTGACTTGTTCCGTGTTGAAAAGTTCAAAATACTGAAAATGTGTACCATTATTCTTTTTGAAACCTAGCACACGGAGAATCCCATGGACCCTGCTCCTAACATGACACAACATGGCATCAGCTATTGGTGTATGGCCACTAATAATTATGTTTGCTTAACAACACTTGTTAGTTAAAAGGAATATTTTTTGACACTGTTACCATTAGGACTACTATTTTGTTCTGCAATAAAATGAATAACTGCTAATAGCTTTTTTGACCCTAATGGCAGATAGCAGCTATGGATGGATGGGAGGGAGAACTTGTATTTATATAGCGCCTTTCACGACCTCAGGATGTCCCAAAGCACTTTACAGCCAATGAAGTACTTTTGAAGTGTAGTCACTATTGTAATGTAGGAAACACAGCAGCCAATTTGTACACAGCAAGGTCCCACAAACAGCAATGTGATAATGACCAGATAATCTGTTTTTAGGTGTTGGTTGAGGGATAAATATTGGCCAGGACATGGGGAGAACTCCCTGCTCTTCTTCAAAATAATGTCATGGGATTTTCTACATCCATCTGAGAAGGCAGAGTTGGTTTAATGTCTCATCCTAAAGACAGCATCTCTGATGGTGCAGCACTCCCTCTGTACTGCACTGGAGTGTCAGCCTAGATTTTGTATTCAAGTCCCTGCAATGGGACTTAAACCCACAACTTTCGGACTCAGAGGCAAACATGCTACCACTGAGCCACAGCTAACAGTAGAAATCTTCGTAATAGAATAATATCGTACATCGAATGAAAAAAAAATCATAAATACCAGTCTGTGCCTGAGTTGTATCTCTTAGCCAGCCACATTAGGGCAAAGATTCTCTTCGGGATCCCTTTGAATCCACCTCAACCTCAACCCATTTTTAGCCCCTTTGCACAGCGGGCACCTGGCGGGGTGCATGCCACCAAGAGGGAGCCTGCCAGTGTGGAGAGGGGAATATGGATGATGCTGCAGGTGAGTCAGCGAGGCATCTTAAAGGGGCAGAGTCGTCCCGAAGATCGGAATCGCAGTCCCACTGAAGGCCTTGACCGAAACCAGGGCCATCAGCAGGTGAGTGTTTGAGGCCAGACTGGAGGGAGAGGAAGCCACTACAAGGCCCTCTTTCTGCCACTGAGGCAGTGGTAGGCCTCACTGCCCGAATTTTCCTGAGGCAGGACCGCAGAGGAGAATCCTAGCCTCGGAGTCTGTAGAGATCCAAATTGACAATGCACCTTTTTACCCCATGCCCCCGCCTGGAACATAGTCAGCTTTGTTTATTCATGCAATTTTTCCTCAAATATTTATAGCTGGCTTTCAAATATTTCTACTGAAAATAAGTCAGATTCCAACACAATGTCAGATGACTAAAGGCTAAGGGATAAAATTTAAGCTTTTTGCCCTGACTGAATAAAAAGCCCACTGATTTATTATTGCAATCATGTTTCCGTTATGAAGTGATTAATCTTACAAGTTACAGCTGGCATTCTAAAAATGTTTCCATCAGAATGATGTCATAGTTAACATTCTTTAAGTCACTGTTTTGACAGGAATGTTATTTTGGTGAATGTTAATTTTTTTCTTGATAAATATCTTCTGCCTGTCGTGTCTTCTCAGAAGCATCCCAGGATATTTGACTTCAAGCTGTAGGCTTGCACACTGCTCACCCAGGCTCAGCCACCTCTGTTCCCTCCACAGGCTCTCTCAAGGACTCAAGATGCTCCAGCTCCTTTAAGCAGCCACAGGCCCAATAGGAGGCCTTAGTCCCTGCCCACATAATATCCATTATATAGAAATTAGCTCTGAGAGGAAATTGGGGTGCAGAGAACTAAAATCAGGTGTAGAGCTAGTCCAGTGCATTGATAATGCATAGTGCTCATTTCTATATGTCCTGGGACCAAATTAAAGTGGTCATGGCAGATACTACTCTCTTTCAGGACAGCTGCATTTCCTCACTACTTCTCTGCCTGCCCCCAATGACTGCTCAGGAGTCAGAAGGCAGGCTGGGCTAACCTGTCCTCACAATAGTGGAAAGTTCACAACCAATGGCGGAACCATCTGAGGTCCATGCTCAAAGAGAGTGAGGATCAGCTTGTTCCCAGTACCCTATCCTGGATGTTGTACTCGAGATATGATGGAGCCCTCTGTCCTAGCCTCCTATCAGGGGAGGGGATCATCATATTCATTAGAAGGAGCACTAGGGTAGGTAGACATGTACCTCAAATGCCTTCTTGGAAGAAGTGGGTAACAGGGAAGCACTACAGTGACAAGCAACAGTCACATACAGACATACTGATTAATTTCAATAAAGCACTGTTTGGAATCTATGATTGTGTTAGCTGCATATTTTGAATGTAGAGAAGTGTGACAACAAGTGTTCCTTAGAAGAATGATGCTGTGGGAATAGGAGAGAGTGATGGATTGATTGTGAGGCATCTTTTTTATTGAAGGTGAGATGGAGCAGTTGTTTTGTCAGGTGGAGGGAGGATTCCTGGTGAGTGGTTAGCAGAGAGTATTTTCAGCAATTCTGGTCATCCGTCAAAGCCTCCTTATCTTCCTCCAAGGAAAACATTGACAAAGGAATTTCAAACGGCACACCCATTTTAGTACTGGGGTATGGAACAAGGAATATCACAGCCTCCATCACTAACTATAAGACTAATGCAGCCTTCAGGAATAAGTACTGTAGCAGTAAAACAATACTAAAAGCCAAAAGCCAAAGTTACAGCAATCAACCATCCTGCTTTGAGTCATCAATGCTGGTATGGTAGATAGTCACATGATGAAATCATCATGACAGCTGGGTATTGGGCATTCACATGCAGGATAAAGTAATTGGCATCACACACTAGCTGCATATTAATGGAATGAAAGTCTTTTCTATTCATAAAATTGAGGGGGTTCTCATATGGAGCTTTGAGTGTAACATCAAGAAGGCCAACGGAATGTTGGCTTTTATTGCTAGGGGGATAGAATATAAAAACAGGGAGGTATTGCTGCAGTTATACAAGGTATTGGTGAGACCGCACCTGGAATACTGCATACAGTTTTGGTGTCCATACTTAAGAAAAGACATACTTGCTCTCGAGGCAGTACAAAGAAGGTTCACTCAGCTAATCTCGGGGATGAGGGGGTGGACATATGAGGAGAGGTTGAGTAGATTGGGACTCTACTCATTGGAGTTCAGAAGAATGAGAGGCGATCTTATTGAAACATATAAGATTGTGAAGGGGCTTGATCGGGTGGATGCGGTAAGCATGTTCCCAAGGATGGGTGAAACTAGAACGAGGGGGCATAATCTTAGAATAAGGGGCTGCTCTTTCAAAACTGAGATGAGGAGAAACTTCTTCACTCAGAGGGTAGTAGGTCTGTGGAATTTGCTGCCCCAGGAAGCTGTGGAAGCTACATCATTAAATAAATTTAAAACAGAAATAGACAGTTTCTTAGAAGTAAAGGGAATTAGGGGTTACGGGGAGCGGGCAGGAAATTGGACATGAATTTAGATTTGAGGTTAGGATCAGATCAACCATGATCTTATTGAATGGCAGACCAGGCTCGAGGGGCCGATTGGCCTACTCCTGCTCCTATTTCTTATGTTCTTATACAGTCCATCATTTGTTCCATGCACCTGTGGGAACACTGCCATTGTGTAGCTGTGGATAGCTCTCTTTGTTTCTCTGGTTGCATTGGAAAGGATATGAAGTGTGTGGCCTGTCTGAAGAGATCATCAATCACCTTCTTTATGCAGTGGTGAGCTGCTGCCTGACTAATGTGGCGAAGGTCTTCTGTGATGCCTCACTGCAAGGGCCTCCGTTATAGCTTCTTCAATCTCCTCATACTCCTTCTCCTTAAAACAGAGGAATATAGGGATTCTATGTTCACAGTCCACAATTATACTTTCTGCAGAGCTGACTGAACAGGGCAGGAGAAGTCTTGACACAACTTGCAGTGCACCAAACAACAAAAATCAATATTCAAGCAAAGTAAGGCAAACCTTTAGTTCCAGCCACCAAAATGTAGTATCCACCTCAAGGATACCGCTTGGCAGCTCATACCACCATTGATATAGTGGAGACTAATTAGTGTTGAGTTTGGGGTAGAAGTTGGGGAAAATGGAGCAGGGGAGTTGGACATGCACACTTGACTTCATTTAAATGCATTAGGACACGCTCTCAGTCAGTGTTAAAGGGGAATGGTGCTATTTCTGGGGGACATTCTAGTGCAAGTCTTTACTGGCGTAGTTGAGATAGTAGCCATTGTATTTTACTGAGCTTTGTTCCCCAAAACTGCTCAAAAATGGTTGCTAAATCAAAGGAAAATCCAGCCCTAATATCTGCTTTTAAATGCATCAACAAAATATGATGGATGTTTTGGTTCCAAATTTCCTTGGAGGTTCTGTCGGACTCCCATCGTAACTCCGGCAGCAGTCTGGCAGAACTCACCAGGAAATGACAGAGAGCTGATTTTACCAGAACCCCACTCATTCTAGGATTTACCAATTGGCCGAGAGTCGAGTCTCTGCCTTCTCCTTTACAAGGCAAATAATGTCAGGGGGTCGCCCCAGATACAGAGCTTATTAGGGAACATGTGTATTACCGGAGGTCACATGCCAAGTGAGATAAGGTGCACCGGCCTTCCGCAGAGTGCAAGTGTTCCCCACTGGTGGGAGAGGGATTGGGATGGGTCCAGGTGAAGGGAGCAGCTTTAGCCCCGACGAAAAAGTATATTGCGCACTGCGCAAGGGAGCTGCCTAGGGGCCCAGGCAACCCCCCTCTCCAAATAATGGTCAGGGCACAGATATTCCACTGCATGGGGCAGTCAGATACTGGAGATGTACCTGTGGTGGCACAGGCACCACTGGCTCTAAGTAATGTAGGTGCCCTTCTGCTGACCCTTATATTGATGTGCCATGCACTTGAAAAGTTGATTGGACCGCATCCAGTTAGTACAGAAAAAAAGTCTCCTCAATTTAAATTTACACTTTAAAAAACTGTAAATGCTGGAAATCTGCTGACAACCTCTGAAAAGAGAATCAGGGAGAGACCCTTTGGACATTGGCCTGTCGTTTCTCTTTCAGATGCTGACAAACATGCTGTCTTTTTGCAGCATTTTCTGATTTCACTGCTTAACAGCAATAGTACCATTGCTGTAAAAAATGTTTTTGGTGCATTCTGATGATGTCATGTCCTCTTTTTTGCTATGTCATGACTACACACCACATCAGCCTCACACCATCACATAACCTCATGGCCGAGCATATTCCTCACTTTACCATTACCAACAAACCAGGGGATCAACCCTGGTTCAATGAGGAGTGTAAAAGAGCATGCCAGGAACAGCACCAGGCGTACCTAAAAATGAGGTGCCAAACTGGTGAAGCTACAACACAGGACTACATGCATGCTAAACAGAGGAAGCAACGTGCTATAGACAGAGCTAAGCGATTCCACAACCAATGGATCAGATCAAAGCTTTGCAGTCCTGCCACATCCAGTCGTGAATGGTGGTGGACAATTAAACAACTAACGGGAGGAGGAGGCTCTGTAAACATCCCCATCCTCAATGATGGCAGAGGATGGGGATGTTTACAGGATGTAAACATCTTCAGCCAGAAGTGCCGAGTAGATGATCCATCTCGGCCTCCACCCGACATCCCCACCATCACAGAAGCCAGTCTTCAGCCAATTCGATTCACTCCACATGATATCAAGAAATGGCTGAGTGCACTGGATACAGCAAAGACTAAGGGGCCCTGACAACATCCCGGCTGTAGTGCTGAAGACTTGTGCTCCAGAACTAGCCGCACCTCTAGCCAAACTGTTCCAGTACAGCTGCAACACTGGCATCTACCCGACAATGTGGAAAATTGCCCAAGTATGTCCTGTCCACAAAAAGCAGGACAAATCCAATCCGGCCAATTACCGTCCCATCAGTCTACTCTCAATCATCAGCAAAGTGATGGAGGGTGTCGTCGATAGTGCTATCAAGCGGCACTTACTCACCAATAACCTGCTCACCGATGCACAGTTTGGGTTCTGCCAGGACCACTCGGCTCCAGATCGCATTACAGCCTTGGTCCAAACAGGGACAAAAGAGCTGAATTCCAGAGGTGAGGTGAGAGTGACTGCCCTTGACATCAAGGCAGCATTTGACCGAGTGTGGCACCAAAGAGCCCTAATAAAATTGAAGTCAATGAGAATCAGGGGGAAAACTCTCCAGTGGCTGGAGTCATACCTAGCACAAAGGAAGATGGTAGTGGTTTTGGAGTCCAATCATCTCAGCCCCAGGACATTGCTGCAGGAGTTCCTCAGGGCAGTGTCCTAGGCCCAACCATCTTCAGCTGCTTCATCAATGACCTTCCCTCCATCATAAGGTCAGAAATGGGGATGTTGGCTGATGATTGCACAGTGTTCAGTTCTGTCCGCAACCCCTCAGATAATGAAGCAGTCCTTGCCCACATGCAGCAAGACCGAGACAACATCCAGGTTTGGGCTGATAAGGGGCAAGTAACATTCGCGCCAGACAAGTGCCAGGCAATGACCATCTCCAACAAGAGAGCATCTAATCACCTTCCCTTGAAATTCAACGGCATTACCATTGCCGAATCTCCCACCATCAACATCCTGGAGGTCACCATTGACCAGAAACTTAACTGGACCAGCCACATAAATACTGTGGCTACAGGGGCTGGTCAGAGGCTGGGTATTCTGCGGCAGGTGACTCAACTCCTGACTCCCCAAAGCCTTTCCACCATCTACAAGGCACAAGTCAGGAGTGTGATGGAATACTCTCCACTTGCCTGGATGAGTGCAGCTCCAACAACACTCAAGAAGCTCGACACCGTCCAGGACAAAGCAGCCCGCTTGATTGGCACCCCATCCACCACCCTAAACACTCATTCCCTTCACCACCAGCGCACCGTGGCTGCAGTGTGTGTACCATCCACAGGATGCACTGCAGCAACTCGCCAAGGCTTCTTCGACAGCACCTCCCAAACCCGCGAGCTCTACCACCTAGAAGGACAAGGGCAGCAGGCACGTGGAAACAACACCACCTGCATGTTCCCCTCCAAGTCACACACCATCCCGACTTGGAAATATATCGCCGTTCCTTCATCGTCGCTGGGTCAAAATCTTGACACTCCCTACCTAACAGCACTGTGGGAGAACCTTCACCACACGGACTGCAGTGATTCAAGAAGGCGGCTCACCACCACCTTCTCAAGGGCAATTAGGGATGGGTAATAAATGCTGGCCTTGCCAGCGCGCCCACATCCCAGGAACAAATAAAAAAAAAGGTTAGACTGCTTTAATTATTTAATTTTTAAAACTCATTTTGAGGTATTTAAAAACCATATTATGTAATATTTACACCTACAGTATACACAGGATGTATGCCAGGCCCACTTTGGATACAATTACATGGAGTTGCATTTAGTCTACAGCACAGAAACTGGCCATTCGGCCCAACTAGTCTATGTCAGCATTTATGCTCCGCACGAGCCTCTTCCCTCCCTACTTCATCGAACCCTATCATCATACACTTCTATTCCTTTCTCCCTCATGTGCTTATCTAGCTTCCCCTTAAATGCATCTATGCTATTTGCTTCAACTACTCCTTGTGGTAGCGCGTTCCACATTCTTACCACTCTGGGTAAAGAAGTTTCTCCTGAATTTCCTATTGGATTTATTAGTGACTATCTTATATTTATGACCTCTAGTTTTAGACTCCCCCACAAGTGAAAATATTTTCTCTACATCTCCCTATCAAACCCTTTCATTATCTTAAAGACCTCTATCAGGTCACCCCTCGGCTATCTCTTTTCTAGGGAAACGAGCCCAAGCCTGATCATCCTTTCCTGATAAATATATCCTCTAAGTTTTGGTATCATCCCTGTCATTCTTTTTTGCACCTTCTCCAGTTCCTCTATATCCTTTTTTATAATATGGAGACCGGAACTGTTCATAGTACTCCAAGTGTGGTCTAACCAAGGTTCTACACAAGTTTAAAATAACTTCTCTGCTTTTCAATTCTATCCCTCTAGAAATTGTTATTCAAAGGGTGAACCAACCCAATAGCAAAACAGATGAGTGACTGTGTGGCTTGAGTTATGTAGTTGAAGCAATTGTTTGGTAAATATCGATGTGGAGTTTCAACAGGGGTTCCCTGATCAGCCCTAAGATAGGCAGAAACCCCGGAGAAATGGCGTAAACAACAATTTATGCTGTTTCTCCAATCTTCCACTGAAGTTAAGGCGGGAGATCAAAAGAACCCCTGAAGAAATTCCATGTGATCATATTTTATCTGTATTTTCGTGTATCCTTTATACAAGTTGTTGGAAAAAATTATTAAAAAAACATTTAGAAGCATCGATCAGTCACGTAATTGGCTAACTTCTACTGGCTTTCAATCTGCCTTTAGTGCTGGATCTTTTATACAGCTGCTGTGCCCAGGGAATAGATTGTCAAACATGCAAAATTAAACACAAAACTATATACATTGTTTAAAAAATAATAGGATTGAGACAAAGGCAAAGTCAGTATTTAATAAATATATTTCCAGTTCAAGCTTTCATCTTACAGTTCATGTTGTGGCCTAAATCTCATCAACGCACAACATCCTTATCAATCTCTCCCTATCTATTAATATTCTCAATATGATCATCAAAAAATATTTGTAACCATTTCTCAAATTAAGATTATTTCAAGGATAAAAGAATTGGCAACGTGAGAAGTGAAATAAGTTTGGAGTGAAGTTGCTACCAGGATTCTGCAGTAGATTCCAAAATAGATAGGAACATAGGGATATAGGAACATAGCAATAGGAGTAGGCCACAGCCCCTCGAGCCTGTTCTCCCATTCAATAAGACCATGGCTGATTTGTATCCTAACTCCATTTACCCGCCTTGGCTCCAGATCCCTTAATACCCTTGGTTAGCAAAAATCTATCAATCTCAGATTTAAAATTACGAGTTCAGCTAGCATCTACTGCTTTTTATGGGAGAGTTTTCCACACTTCTATCACCCTCTGCGTGAAGAAGTGTTTCCTAACTTCTCTCCTGAATGGCATGGTTCTGATTTTAAGGTTATGTCCCATTGTCCTAGACTCCTCCACCAGTGGAAAAAGTTTCTCTCTACCCTATCAATTCCTTTCAAAATCCTAAAACCTCAATCAAATCACCTCTTAACCTTCTATATTCTAGGGAATACAAGCCTAGTTTATGTAATCGCTCCTTATAATTTAACCCTTGGAGCCCTGGTAACATTCTGGTGAATCTGCGCTGTACTCCTTCCAAGGCCAAAATATCCTTTCTAAGGTAGAGTGTCCAGAACTCTAAACGGTACTCCAGATGTGATCTAACCAGGGCTTTGTATAGCTGTAGCAAAATTTCCTCCCCTTTATATTCTAGCCCTTAAGATATAAAGGCTAACATTCCATCAGCCTTTTTTATTATTTTTTGTAGCTGACCACTACATTTTAGTGATCTGTGTACATAGACCCCTAAATCTCTTTGGACCTCCAATGTTCCTAGCTTGTCATCATTTAATCTATCCTTTCTTGGACCAAAATGAATGACCTCACATTTACCTGTGTTGAAATCCATCTGCCACAGTTTTCCCCACTCACTTAATCTATCAATATCCTTTTGTAATTTTATGCTCCCACCTTCACTTACTATGCCACCAATCTTTGTGTCATTGGTAAACTTGGATATATGGCTCTCTATTGTATTATCTAAGTCATTAATAAATATAATGAATAGTTCAGGCCCCAGCACAGACCCTTGTGTGACACCACTAGTCACTTCCTTCCAATTCGAGTATATACCCACTATCTCTACTCTCTGTCTTCTACCACCTAACCAATCTCCTAACCAGGTCAATAATTTGCCTTCAATTCCATGATGTTTAAGGTGCGCCAGTACAGAAGAACATGCTTTGTGTTTAGCATTAGATAATGTGCCAGATACAGCATTCAGGAGCTGGCGTAGCTCCCTGAGGAGTTAAAGATGTAAATGTCTTACTTTCTCATTGGGTCCTCCCTGGGTAGGATTGTCCTGGAGTCTCCAGGAATTAAAGATTAATCGCCTGGACACTGCTGAGAGCAACCCAGGAGAAAATCGTACAGGTATTATAAACAATTGTGCGTTTTTTCATTTGCTTTGAACACTTCATTTTATTAGTTATAAAAGTATTGGAGCTGGGGGGAAAAGCTGTTTGACTGGACAAGGCGGTTGGAGGCTGGAGGTCATGTGATGAAACCTCCACGAATACGTTCGCCCAGACTTGGCAATACTATTCCTGGGCCTTCTCTCATTTATCATAGTGGTACGGCATTGTTCCGGCATACCTGCTGGCGGTTGTGCCCATACTGGTGCAATGCACCTGCAGTAGATATGCAAATAGCACCATTCCTGTAATTTGAAATAGGGCGTTGGCCTCGCTGCTCAAAGCAGCCCTACTAGAATTTCGGGATCATTATTTTTAATGCTGATATATCAAAAGTTTAATGTCAGTATTCAAACAGGAAGTGTGCTGGTAATGATAATTTTAATGTTGTTCATTTTTTAGAAACACACACGAGACTTCATTTTAAAGGTACCATATTGACATGTGTATAGCTTCCCCGGTAGACAGGCTCTACTCCATACCTGAGCCCTCCCCTAGCACAAATGGTAACCAACTTGCTTAGAGGCTGCATTCTAAACTTAAGCTATATTTTTGATATTTAAAAATTGTGCTTTATATGCAAGTTAATATGATAAACTTAATGAGGCAGATAGCCTCATTAATGCTTGATTACCTGTTTGGAATAAAGAGTAAATTTCTAGTTCAAATCAAGTTATATTCAGACTTCAATCAGGAGAAACAAAATCAATATTTTTCTGTGACAAGACAGAACCTTCTAACATTTTCCACATCACAGGAGAGGAGTTTAGGGGGAAAAGTGTTTTTTCAATGTCAGTGTTCATTCTGTTGATCAGCAACAAGTCAGATTAAAATTCTAACAAGAGCTAAGACAACCAAGCTAAGTTATGTAATGTGATAAAACAGAGAAAAATAATTTACACACAGTGTTTGCTAGTGTATTAAGTTATATTAATTGCATGAGTTATCCAAAGATGTATTGTAGATAAGGATCTGAATTACCCTTGAGTTTTAAGAAAATACATCATGCACTTACCTTATCTTCCAGACGGATCAGTCTGGCTCCTGCAGTGTAGAAACCTTTGTCTAGTCCCTTTTCTATAGGAAAGGTTAAGATAGAAAACAGAAATACTAACTTAAAAAAAATCTTGTTACTATTCTTAATAACTAATTTTAAGAAATTTGTATTATTGGGAAGCATGATACACAACCTGCCATAAAACAATGGACTTGATTTTGTACCCACTGCTTCTGCACACAATGGGGTAGAAATTCGTATTGGACGGCAGCGAATAACGGGTGGGATCACATTGGCCGCCTATTATTTGCACCGCCTGATATCTAGTTCCACTGAAGCCAGTGGTCCTGTGAAAGTTGGGCGTAGCGTAAAACGGCCAGCTGATATATCATCCATTCTGTGCCACCGTCCAAGATAAATTTAACCAATGAATTCCCAATCTCAATCAGTCTTTGTGCAGAGGCCAGGCACTGCCCCAAACAGATGTGAGTAAATTTTAAGAAGAATCATCCTGGGCTGGTCACACAACTTTTCATAGTGATTCACAGCAGTATAGATAGGCCAGGAATTTCCTCGGCGCTTTGCCCGCCACCGTAATTTCACCGCAAACGTGGCGGGAACCCTGTTTACGCACGAAAATGGGGTTTCTACTGCACTTCCCGCAAAGTTACAACAGCGGAGCAGGAGCAGCTCCATGGAAGTTTCCAGCTGTAGAGTCCAGAAGCAAGTCCCTTGTCCATGCTTTTGGCCACAGAAAATGCATGGCTGGCAAACGTTAACAAAGAAAAGTGGTTAAACAATGTAAATTATAAAAGTAAATGACAGAAAAATACAGTTTGGTTTATATTAAAGTCTCATTTGATAATGGACGTTTACATTCATTACAGTCAAATAGTCATTGGTTGACACATAATACTCAATGAATGAGAAGTTAAAGGGACATCCTTTCCATATTGGTGAGGGTTTTTGGGACAGGCTTAGTTTTTGGAACACATGTGATCAACCAACTTCAAAAACTTTGCTACAAGGATGAGATACACTGTAGCATGAACTTTTAGAAGGAATTTTTTAATGTTGCCCTAAAAATTATGGCAGTAGATGCAATTAGAACATAATGCCATTATCACATTACCAATTGCATAACCGGACATACTTATGTTTACAGCAAGAGATTTTGCCAAGTGACAATGCTCCAAACCATTCCAGTAGTAAATAAGAATTTCAAAAGCAACACTAAGATGTAATCAGATTTATGTGTTTTATTTTAAGAATACTTTTAAATAAGAAATATTCTGAAAGTCTGAATGGTTCTTTACCAATGTTAGGAATGAAAGAAAATCATTCTTGAAAGCATGCTGTAGATTAAATATTGGGGCGGATTTTAACTGCCACCAGATGTAAGTGGGGCAGTAGCGGCTGAAAATGGCATTGGGTAATTTACTGCCCCATTTATGCTAGTGCTCCAGGCTGTGCCATCTTGCCAAGGGCCTTTAGATGGGCAGCCGGAGCTTCAGGTGGGTGGTCACTTTTAATATGCAAATTATTGGGATTGCCTGTACCCTTCCAGCCCTGGACTGTCGGCCGGTTCCATGCAGAAGCCAGCCGATTTCCTGCCTTCCCCAATTGGCAAGCTCCATTTGGCTCACATAGCTGTCTGGATCCATGCAAATGAGGCCTGGGCGTCAAAATGGCTTGGGCCTCACAGCAGTAATAACGGGCAGGAGGCAGCCACACTCCGCCAACTGCCCATGTTGTGCCAAATGTTAAAATCAGTTAAAACCTCATTGTAGACTCATGGCTAAGGTCATGAGAATATGGAGTCAGGGGACAGGTAGTAGGATGGATAGCAAGTTGGTTACAAAACAAAAAAGAGAGAGTAGGAGTTAAGGCCAGCTACTCAGACTGGCAAAAGGTGGAAAGTGGTGTTCCACAGGGCTCGGTGGTGGGACCGCTGTTGTTCACAATTTACATTAATGATTTGTATTCGGGAATCAGAAGTACTATTTCAAAATTTGCAGAAGCACCAAAAAGGGAGGGGGATGTAGTTAATACAAGGAAAAATGTGTCAAAATGCAAGAGGACATTAATAAACCTGCAGAAAGGGTGTGTAATTGGCAAATGAATTTCAATATAGATAAGCGTGAGGTAGTGCATTTTGGTAGGAAGAATAAGGAGGCCACATACTGCTTGGAGTCTAAATGGAATAGAGGAGCAAACAGATCTAGGGGTACAGATACACAAAGCACTAAAAGTAGTGACGCAGGTTAATAAGGCCATAAAAAAGGCAAATCAAGCACTAGGGTTAATTTCTAGATGGACAGAATTGAAAAGCAAAGAAGGAATGTTAAAGTTGTATAGAACCTTGGTTAGACCACACTTGGAGTATTGGGCACAGTTCTGGTTTCCATATTATAGAAAGGATATAGAGGCATTGGAGAGGGTACAAAAAAGATTCACAAGGATGATACCATAACTTAGAGGATATCCTTATCTGGAAAGTTGAACAGGCTGGGGCTCTTTTCTCTAGAAAAGAAAAGGCTGAGGGGTGCTCGGATAGAGGTCTTTAAGATAATGATAGGGTTTGATAGGGTAGACGTTGAGAAAATGTTTCCACTTGACGGAGAGTCCAAAACTAGAGGTCATAAATATAAGATAGTCGCTAATAAATCTAATAGGGAATTCAGGAGAAACTTCTTTACCCAAAGAGAGGTAAGAATGTGGAACGTGCTATCACAAGTAGTTGAGGCAAATGACATAGATGCATTTAAGGGGAAGTTAGATAAGCACATGAGGGAGAAAGGAATAGAAGGGAATAGAGTTAGATGAAGTAGGGAGGGAGGAGGCTTGTGTGGAGCATAAACCAGTTGGGCTGAATGGCCTATTCCTGTGCTGTAGTTTCAGTGTAACTCGATGTAGCTCTAATATGTTTATGAATATGTTTGTGTGGTACGAAAACTGGAAATTTTGGAAAGTCATAATGAACAGAGTGATTTCATTAAATTACAATTAATGTGAGTAATCAATGGGAAAGTAATGGGAAACAGAATGAATGAATGTGCAATTTTCTATATTACTGGATGTTAATATCAAAACCATAATTTACTGCAGTGGTTTATTTTTGAAGTATGCCACACTTATATGATTTTGTGTCATTAATAATAGCTGACAGTTCCTCACTTTGTTCTGACTATTGACAAGTTCACTTCAGGTTCTCTTGACCAACAGATCTTTAATCTGTGACTTATTTTTGCTCACAGCTCCATGTATCTTCAGTCAGCTGCATCACAGGACTCCCACAATGTAGCACAACACAACCAGCTCAGCTACAGTGAAATAAGTGTGCTTAAAGCAAATAATAGTTTCTCGACATTAACTTCAGGTTTCAACCTGAAACTAATATGTTCCAAGGCTCAATGTTTTATCATAAAATATACTACAGAATAATTTGGGACCTCATAAGGTGTGGCACTCTTCAGGGATAATTTTATGAATTTACGCTCCTGGTGCAGAATTTGAGCATGGAAGTTAGCAAGCCTGACAGGATTTTCTTCCATTAAAATTAATTTTCACTTAAGAATTCCTGATATGCTCTCCTAGTGTGAATTTGTAAAATTTACCCTTTCACATTTATGAGTTGCGTGTTCTATTATCCTTGTGCTTACTTAACAAACTGGTGAATTTCTGCCATCGTTGCTTGTGGATTGAGGAGGAGGTTGGGCAGGCCAGGTATGGGGAGGTGGGTCAGGTAAAGGGTGTGGTTTAGGGTAGGGAAGGGTCTTGGACTGAGGTTCAGAATGTGGGGGATAGCAGGGCTAGGTATTGGGTAGGCAAGGTTATATTTCCAAAGAAGAAAATTAAATAAAATGAAAGTTAAGTCCAGAATTGACCTCAGGCAAATCTGGGAGAGGATAACAAATGTGTCAGGGAGCGAAGTACAAGTGGAGGCAGATGGGGGTGTGGAGTGGGTATGGGTTCCTTAAATTGAGTCTGAGACTTGTGGAGGCACTGTCATCTCTATATTAGTGTGCTGAAAATGTAGCTGCAGGTTTGTGCAGGTAATTCTCTGACAATTTATTCCTAGGAGTTTATGATAATCCACTCATCTTAGAACTCAGGACATTTATAAAGCGATACTATTATCAAAAGTTCGCCTCTCTGTCTGAGCCTGTGTAGGGAGCATCAAGGTGGCTGTCACTCAGAAACTTGTTTTGTTGCAAAATGATTGGGCAGGTATTTAGTGGTGGAATGTGAATGGGAAGAATGATTTTGTGCAAAAGTAGAAAATAACCATAATAACTAACAGAAAAGCAAAAAAACGGAGGGGGATTTTCCACCCATTCACTTTAATGAAGAGAATATTGCTGCTCATTGCAGGTGGGACCTCAGAGACTCAACCAATGAGAAAAATTTTCCTCATGCTTTCACCCATAATAAGTTGGCTGGTGCGCTATTGGAAAATGTCTAACTTGAATGCATCTGCTTATATTTCCTGGTTCAGGTCACTAACATGTTGTGAGAAAGTACTGGGTAGGCCTACTGGCTGGCATTGGGTGCTTACCAAATAGGGGAGGGAATTAATGGGGGAAATTGCTGTTTTCAACCTCACTGCAGAAATTGTCTATGTTGTCGAAAACTTGTCTGTCAGTAGTCTGGGGAGAACATTGACATTCTGCTTCGACGAGGAGGCCATTGACATCTTGTCACAGCAAGTATAGCTCAGGAAAGTCCTCTTTTCCTGATGTTGGGGCAATGAGCTTGGCAGGAGCTGGCTGTAGAGTTGTAAGAAATTCAGTGACCTCATCAGGAGGGGCAAGGTTGCGGACTGCAATGTCATCTGGTATTAATGCACTGTATCAACTGTTGGTATATGAATTGTTCCTTCCTACTCATGCATTCCTTTATTTTGTTTCCACCTGCTCCTGGCTGCTCATTATGCACTGAGCAATTTCCAGCACTTTCCTTGCCGAGCAGCATGGTGACTATGGCTGAAGATTTTGTGTGTTCAATATTCTCTGTGTAAATATGTACATTAAAAATAATTTTTATATACCTTGTAAACAGTAACCTTTGAGTTCAAAAATATCTGTAATTATGCACATGTGGTATAAATATGAGACAAGACAGGGAGTTTTGATTTATCAAGTAAATAAGCTTGTGTGTCAGAGCATTCTTGGATGTGTGTCTCATCTGTTATCAGGCCTAACATTCCTCTTGGAGCTGTCTCCAAAATGCTCAGGTTCCCCTTAATGCCAAGCACTTCAATGGTGGAAGATTTATGCTGTTTGTGCCTTGTTTAACTTATGCCCCAAATTCTGGTTGGAGGGGAGGTCTGTAGATAAATCTTTCCCTCATGCCCTCTCTGTCTTGGGGGCATGTCTGGGGGAGTTCCTGGGCTAGCTCGACAATTCAACAATTACGCCCGTTAGGCCCAATGGAACTTCGCAGCTAAGAACTACCTTGAGGACCAATGTGAGCCTAGAAAAGATCCCAGGACTGCACCAGGGAAAGGTAATTGTCAGGGTGGCTACCTCTGCAGTCTCCTTACAGATATGAGATGCTCACCCTGATCTCGTCCCCACAATTTGGGACAAGTCTACGGTTTTATCCATGGACACACAGGAGTCCTGCTTCGCTCCAATGGAGACAGCACCCTGGAATTTTGGGGCTGATTTCTTCAAAGGCCTCCTTGCTTCCTTTCTGTTCTCCACCCTCCATAAACTCCAACTTGTCCAAAACATAGCCATGTTAAGTGTATCCATGTGATTTATATCAATTAGTTTTAATTGTATTCAGGTGGCGTGTATCAATTGAGAACTCTCTTCTATCCATTTATAAGAAAGCTGATCTAGGGTATGTTGGGAGGGTGTAATGTGGAGCTCTGTGAATAAAGGCTTGGAAGCAACTGAAGATCAGGTTTTTGTATTCTATCCTTCACCACCTGACTATCCAATTTATAACATGGTAGCAGAGGATGGTTGACTAAAGGTGGAGGATGGAAGCTATGATTTTTTTTTAACTTAAAACAAAACTTGAAAGCCTAGTGGCCATTGTGGAAAATGGCAGAAAGCAATTTTAAATCGTCTAGGTACGATTTTCCTCTGATATTCTTGGAGTTTGAACCGTATGACCAGTGGAAGAATGAGGTTGATATGTTGACAGGGGTTACCACTCTACCAAAGAGAAAACAAGGTGTGGCTTTGGCACTGTCACTTCCTGAATGAAGTAAATTTAGAAGTAAGGTATTTTCTGAGTTGGATGCAGATCTTTTGGATAATGATGAAGGTTTTACCTTTCTAATAGAATTTCTAGATTTAATCTATGAGAGATGACCTGTTAAGTGCCTATGAGGCCTGGTCAGCATTTGATAGATTTCGGAAAACGGACAGTCATTCAATGGAAGAGTATATCATGGACTTTAACAAATTGTACAAAAGGTTGACAAAGTTCCAATTGGGGATCCCTGGATCCGGTACTAGTGTTTAAATTACTACATTGTACTAAGATGTCTCATATGGACAGGCATCTGGTCCTGACTGGTGTCCAGTTCTCGGAAAAGGAGACTCTGTTGGATCAAATGTCTGCTGCCTTAAAAAAATTCCTGGGGAAACAATCATTCCCTTCAGCCTTCATGGAACAAATGGGGTCTTTTGCTGTGACTCAAAGAACGGAAGATTCAATGGTTACCAGGTTTCGAATTGTTCCAGATACTAAACGCAGGCTCCAGTTCAGGTTTCAAAATTTTTAAGAGACTGGATGTAGGCGTTGATATGACAGAAGGATTAAGGACAGCTAGATTGGTGATGAAAGCAGAAACTGCAAATCCAGTTATATCAACAGAAGACAAAATTGGGACAGTAATAACGGCAAATGAATCCCAGGAATGCCCAAGGACAAATCAGTAGATGCTTTAGGTGTGGCTATAAGTATCATTATGAGGCAAATTGCCCAAAGCGAAGATGCAGGGTCTTTGACATGACACATGAAAAATGGAGTTCTGAGGAAGAGGATAAAGATCATGAGGAAGAGGTTGAAGATAGTGATGAATACAAACAGATTATACTGGTCACAAGGAGTTTTGATCCTGTGATGAATGCATTAGTCACAGATTCCTTTAATTGTACGGTGTTATATAGTGCATATACTTCAACTGTATGCGGGGTAGATTGGTTAAAATGTTATCTTGATTCACTAAGTAGTGAGGATCGACACAAGATTAAAGAATATAAAAGTTCTACATGTTTTAGGTTTGGAGATGACAAAACCTTGAGGTCACTCAAGAGAGTGGTAATTCCATGTAAGATAGCTGGAGAACGCCATTTTATAAGTACGGATGTAGTCTCCAGTGAGATACCTATGCTTTTGGGTAAACCTTCCATGAAAAAGGCAAAAAATGAAACTTGACATGGAACAGGATTAGGCAATTGTTTTGGGGAAATTGGTTGATTTGCAGTTTACCCAGCCAGGGCATTATTATATCCCCTTAATAAAACCAAATGTTTCTCATCAGCATGTTAGGCAAGTATTAATGGCATCAGTGATAAAGATAAGAGAGAAAAAAAAATTGTCTTAATGTTACATAGACAATTTGTCCATCCTACTTGTCAATGTTTAAAGATCCTGCTAAAAGATGCAGGTGTAGTTGATGAGGACTATACAAGGCTCATAGAAGAGATTAGTGAGAACTGTGAAATCTGTAAGAAGTATAGACGGACACTCCCACATCCTATTGCAAGTGTTCCATTAGCACGAGACTTTAACGAGGTAGTTGCCATGGGTCTAAAGGTACAGGGCAAAGACAGAAATGTTTCCATCTTACATTTTATTGACCTGGCTATGAGATTTAGTATTTCTACACTAATATATAGTAAGGAGAAGAAGGTTATTCTAGATAACGTTATGGAAAATGGATAGGGACTGGATTTGGGACACCAGCAAAGTTTTTGACGAATAACGGAGGTGAATTCACTAACGTGGAGTTCAGAGATATGTGTGAGAATATGAATAGAATTGTCATGAAAAGAGCAGCTGAGAGCCCTTTTAGCAATGGCCTTTGTGAAAGGAATCATGCTGTGATTGTTAACATGGTGCATAAAATTTTGGCTGATTGAACAGAGTGTAAATTGTCAACTGCCCTAGCATGGACAGTTCACGCAAAGAATTCTCTTCAGATGGTTGGAGGATATAGTCCTTTCCAGCTAGTCTATGGGCGCAATCCCAAATTACCTTCTGTTCTTTGTGATAATTCTCCTGCTTTAGAAGGTACTACAATTAGTGCCATTTTTTCTGAGCATTTAAATGCTATGCATGCAGGGAGACAGGCTTTTACCAAGGCTGAGGTATCAGAGAAAGTTCATAGAGCACTGAGGCATCGTATCAGACCATCTGAGACAGTGTTCAATTCAGGAGATTTGGTATACAATAAAAGCGAGGGTCATGGGGAATGGAAAGGCCTGGTAAGGTAATAGGTTATGATGGTAAGGCAGTACTTGTCCAACATGGCAATCAAACGAAGGTTCATTCCTCATGATTAATTGGAATTAATTATAAAATCTCGGACTCTGAGCAGTTGATAGAAGTAAACAAGGCACCTTGTGCCTCAGATGTTCATGATTCTTTTGATGAGGTTCCGGAGGTACAGATTGAGGTAGATCAAGGGCTGGACAGTGGTAATGTCAGTGATCAAGAAACACATGCCAGAGCTTTCACATCCACAGAACAATTGCCCAAATTGGGAACATGGATGACATATGTTCTAGAAGGGACTAATGAATGGAGGGATGCAACAATTTTGGGACGTACAGGCAAAGCTACTGGAAAGTTTAAATATTGGTTGAATGTTCAGGATGATGGCCATGCAGTGAGGTCCATGGACTGGCAGAATGAGGTAAAGGAGTGAAGAGTATGAAAGCAGAGTACAAATAGTGATAGGGAGTTCAGAATTGAATCTCACATCAGAAAATGATCGCGGACTAGAGATGAAAGAGGGAGACCTCACAGTAGAAGTAGAAGATGTAGCTTGACTAGGTCAGACAATGAAACAAAGACCACAGAACAGTCACGTAACAGAAGCAGAAGTCCTCATGATCGTGAAGTTTTGGTGGCTGCCAATAAAATTGAGGATAAACAAGTAAGAAAGGCAAAACAAAAGGAGTTAGATAGTTGGAAAGAACTTGGAGTTTATTCAGAGGTAACAGGTAAGGGTCCAACCATCTTTGTCGTATAGATGGTTTTGTACTGAAAAAGTCCTTGCAGATGGGACTTATAGGGCTAAAGCAAGGTTGATAGCTAGGGGTTTTGAAGAGAAACTGGGTGATACAAATGTTTGAGTGGATTCTCCCACTCTTAATCTTAAAAATCTTTTTGGCTCTTTTGGCACCGTATTCATGAGAGTGTTACTCCCGTCCCAATGAATCGTACTAGGTCATCACAAAAAGGCAATGTTATATCTAAAGAAGAGACAGAGCAATTACGAAGCTTGATTGGTCAGTTGAACTGGTTGCGCACTCAGATTAGACCAGATGCTAGTTTTGATGTGTTGGAGTTAAGTACTTCAACAAAACACCCCATAGTAGAGAATGTTTTAAGGGCAAATAAAACATTATGAAACTTAAATATAGATAAATGTGTACTTAAGTTCCCATCCTTAGGTGACCCAAAGAAAATGAAGTTAGTTATCTTTAGCGATGCTTCACATGCTCATCTTCCTGATGTGTATTCTAGTGCAGCTGGTTTCATAGTGTTTCTTATGGGTGAGAATAGGAAATGTTGTCCTTTAGCTTGGGAAGCTAAGAAAATAAAAAGGGTTGTTAAAAATCCTCTGGCTGCTGAAACACTGGCTCTTATAAACACAGTGGATATGGGATTCTATTTGGCAAATATTTTGAGTGACATCCTGTACAATGGGAGTACTGAAGATAGTATACCCATCGAATGTTATGTAGACAGTCGTTCATTGTAGGATAATCTACGAAAAATGTGAGTGAGAAAAGATTACGGATTGACCTTGCTGGCTTGAAACAAATGCTGGAGAGAAAGGAAATCTCTAAAATTAAATGGGTGGATTCAAGACATCAACTGTCGGATTGTTTTACCAAAAGAAGTTCATGTAGTTGGAAGTTATTAGGGGCCCTGGAGAAGGGTCGCCTCACAATGTAATGTTTTGAATAGCATAAGTTCTATAGTTGGAACTTTTTGTTTGTATTGTATACATAAAGTTTATTTTTTTTATTTAAAGAGAGAGAAGGGAATCTGTTAAGTATATCCATGTGATTTATATCAATTAGTGTTAATTGTATTCAGGTAGTGCGTATCAATTGGGAACTCTCTTGTATCCATTTATAAGAGAGCTGATCTAGGGTGTGTTGGGGAGTGTAATGTGGAGCTTTGTGAATAAAGGCTTGGAACCAACTGAAGATTAGGCTCTAGTATTCTATCCTTCACCACCTGGCTATCCAATTTATAACAAGTCATTTGTATCCTGTCCCACGCCCATCACTCCTGTCCTCTCTAACCTACACAGGCACCCTGTCCCCCAACACGTTGAACTTAAAATTTTTGTCCTTGTTTCCAAATCCCTCCATGGCCTTGCTCGACTTTATCTCTGCAGCCTCCTCTAACCTTTTATCCTTCCCTGGACCCTTCGGTTCTCTGACTTTTTGTAGATCCCACTCTCCCTTTGACCCACCATTGGTGGCAGAGCCTTCAACTACTTTGGAGCCCGAACCCCTCTATCTCCACTTCTCTCTCTATCTGTAACAACTTTCTATAAATCCATCTTTTTTAACCAAGCTTTGGGTCACCTCTTCTAACTCTCCCAGCATGGATTAGCTTTCTTTCATTTATCCAATGTTCTATCTCTCTCCTTTGCAAAGCATCTTGGGATGTTTTTCAGTTAAAGTCACTATATAAATGCAAGTTGTTGTTTTACCCTGTGCAGCATGCATCGCAAAACCGTACACATGTTTATAAAGAACAGGTTTAAAATTTTGCTACACGTTGTGCACAAAGGAAACCTTCTCCCTATTACATTTTCTCAATGAGCAGTGAATTTCCTTTGTTGATTTCAATGTTGTATCTCGTGAGCATGACATGCTGTGCACTTCTCTGAATATTGAAAGTTCAAGGTTAAGATTTTTGTTTCCTTTGCAGAATTCCTGGAATAAATATAAAATGTTATTTTTAAAATTCTAGTGGAAAATATTACAACTATTTTATCTTTACCTGAAAGAAAAAGTGCAGGCTTTCCCAGAGAATGATCCAACCTAAAATATAGACAAAAGTTGCTTTATTATTTTTGTAAATCTCTGCAGCTGAAAAGTAGCAGAGTAAAAGTATCACATTATTTTGTTAGCCAATTTCCATTTATCTAAACCACCAAAGAGTATTTACCTTTAGTAGATCTACCATGGCATTGCTCACAGGTAGTCTCTGACCTGGAGTTTGACTTCCGAAAGTTTATCATGAGTAATGTTACAGCAAATTTATCATGTGTAATGTTACAGCAATACAGCAAATTTAATGAAGCAACAAATTGCCGCCTGACTCAAGGTAAAAATCTTACACACCAGGCGGATACTGCATGATCTACACTTCACAGATATAATGTAACATTTTACAAAATTTGATTAAAATGCAATTAACTTTGTTTGTGTTTCCCTCTCCAAATCTTTTTATCAGCAATTATTGACATTACATTTTTTTGCACTTTCTGCAATTGTGACTTTGCTGGTTTTGCAGAATTTGCTTTAGGATTCAAGTACTTTGTTTATCCCTCCTGAAAACCTTCCTTCTTTTTCATAATTATTTCTATAATTATTCAAAATATTTCCCCCCTTTTATCCCCACTGTAGATTTGTAGCTCTTGCTGAAGCTGTCATTAGTGTAGCATTCCCCAGGGAGATATTTCCCACTGTGAAGTCTCCATGGGATGCATCTAAACAGAAGTGCATCCACTCTGGTCTGGACCTGGCTGATGAACGCTGGCCGCATTAAAGTGCCTCAAAAAGATAATTTCCCTCTCAATAATATAGAATACCCCATCCCAAACAATAGTTTGCTCAGAATTTTTATTTAATGACTTAAACTGTATAAAAGACTGGAAACATTTTCTTTATGTTTGTTGTGTTTTTTCTTTCTACAGTGTGCAGCCAACAGTTGTGATTTGTAAATTTTCTGTTGTCACAGAATACTGCATGTATTATAGTTTCATGAGTAGGATTAAAACTGCAGCTCTCATAAAGCATCTCTCTCACACACATACACAGAGTTTGTCCACAGAACCTAGAAACTGAGGCTTGAAACTTGAAATTGCCAACTCAAGCCGTGGTCTTCAGACAGAAGGCAGGTCTGTTTGGGTGAAACTTCTTGCTGGCATTTCTAACACTAAACAACCAATTTTATGAGTATGTTTAGTAATTTTTTTCAGAACTGTATAGTTCTATTTGTGTTTGTCATGATATAAATCTTAGTGCTAGCTGTATACTTTGGCCTGAGTGAAGAACGAAAATGGTGGCTACAAAATATTGTGAAAAAATATGTGTGATTTGATTAGTCAGTTTTCTGATGCTTATTTGTATTTCTTTTGCATTTATCAACTGAATAAAATAGTTTTTTGATTTTTTTTTTCACATTTAGCTGATCAGATATTTGATTGGTAACTTAACAGATAAGGCTTTATTTCAGCCGATCACTAATTTTTGGTCTATAGACATGGGGTAAATTTTAACCTCACGAATGGGTGGGTTGGGGACGGGCTGGAAGTATTAAAAATTGTAAAAAAAGTAAGACCAACCCACCCACTTCCGGTTTCAATGGAGGCGGGTTGGGGGGCCAGCGATCAACCCGCTCTCAGGAGGCGGGGTCGGTCAGTAAAATCTTTTAAGGAGGCTGCGGGCCTCCATTTTAATAGTTTTTTTATTTTTAACTCTTGGGGGCTGGGATTCCCGGACCTTCTGATTCACGCCACGTAAGAGGAGGCAAGAAGGCCTGGATCAACAGGTAAGTGCCTTTATTACATTGCTTGTGGGCTAGGATGAGCAGGAGTGTTTCTTCCAGGCTCAAAAAGCCTGCCTGCCGTGATCCCACACACACAAGCAGCCAACCCACCCCATATCCGATCTCCGAACCCCCCACGATCTCCGACCCCCCCAGACTCCCCCTGATGACCCCGATGACTCCCTCCAATGACCCCCCTGATGACTGACCGCCCCCCAATGACTCCCTCCAATGACCCCCCTGATGACCGACCCCCGCCCCCCCCCCCAATCTAAGACTTACCTGTTGGCATCCACTCCCTGGCTGCTCTCCCATCTGACTGACAGACATCCTGTCAATCTGGCCGGCTGTCGGGTGGGAAACCTACAGAAAAAAATTGAAAGACGTCCTCACGTCAAAATCGTAAGGACGTCCGGGAAAACCATACTTCTGGGTTTCCCGTCAGGAATTCCACCCCCCCACCTCTTCCCGGCTCCCCGTTAAAATGTACCCCCATGATGCTTTGAGGTGTGATGCCCTGAATTGTGACACATTTGAATGTTGATGCCTCTGAGAGAACATGTTCAGGTTTGATACCTTTAAATATATGATGCAATGGACATATGCCAGGTGCAAAACTTCTAATTACATAAATTAAACTTGTGTCCCAGCTTGGTTTGAGCACAAGCTTTTGGTTTTTCAAATGCCAATGATCCAAACCGATTTCCAGTTTGGATAAATGGAAAAATACAATACAGCTAAATATCACATATTTTTAAAGGAAAATGTTGATATATTTGCACTTTACATTATTTGAAGTTAATTTTAGGATAGCAATATGCTACAAACGAATCAGACTACATTTACAAAACTTTACCTTCTTTGTAGTTCCTTGATCCGGACCGTCATATTCAAGTGTCCTTGAGAATATTGTTCGATAATATCTCGCACATCATAAGGTTTTCGAGCTTGCTGTGGAATACATCCAAAAAATACCAGGGAATTTAACAATTATAAAACCAATGCTCTGTCATTTAGGTTGTAGCAAATAAATAGATATTTAAATATCTGAGTCTATAAATTCCTCAGTTTTTTGAGGGTGGAAAAGATAGAAAGTACTTGTATTTATGTAGTGCCTTTCACAACGTCCCAAAGTGCTTTACAGCCAATTAATTACTTTTGAAGTGTAGTCACTGTTGTAATGTAGGAAAACGCGGCAGCCAATTTGTGCACAGTAAGGTCGCACAAGCACTAATACATATATGGCCAATTAAACTGTTTTAGTGGTGTTGGTTGAAGAAGAAATATTGGCCAGGATATCAGTAGAGCTCCCCTGCTCGTCTTTGAATAGTGCCATGAGAGGGCAGATGGGACCTGGGTTTGACATCTTATCCAAAAGATTGCACCTATCCCTCAGTACTGAACTGTCAGCCAAGATTATGTGTTCAAATCCTGGAGCAGGGCTTGAACACACAACCTTCTGACCCTGAGGCAAGAGTGCTACCATTGTGCCAAGGCTGACATTAGGTTTGGGGAAAAAAAAGGCAGGTAATTGGGGCAGATCCCGTTTCCGCTGGGGTTCCACCCCTTTATAGCTCAGAAAGAAAATTGCAAATATCTGCTTCGTCTATCTGCACACTGCCACCCACCCCCCAGCCCCTCTCCGTCCTGGCATCACTTTTGGGGGCATGACTAGTGGGATAACGGACTTCTCCAGAAATCCCACCACTTACACTTCCTGTATTGCCAGCAGTAAGTATGCCTGTATGAATCAGGCATACTTGTACAGGGCCATATATGGACCCCACAATGCTGTATTCAAATAGCAATTAATCCACAAGTTAGCGATTACCACCAGTATACGGGGCCCACCAGTTAGGGAGCAGCAGTAAATGAAATTGGAACCTCTTAAATCTTCAGCCAGAGTGGCTTGTGCACCCCCCTCCAGACCCCCCTCCCCTTCCCCCCTCCGAGAGAGTAGCAAGGTGCAACTCCACAATAACACTTGCTGCACTGGCCACTGGCGGGCGCCCCAGTAGCACTGTGAAGGGAATGGGAGTGTGCCCCTGATATTCATATGACTTTTTTCCGGTCACTTGGGATGTAGTCACAGTAAGGCTATATAGGCGGATGCCAGGTGGAATTTCTAGCCTCTAAACGGAGAGTGATCTCAAGAGTCTAAAGGTAATGGGCTTGTAGGTGGTGCTGTACACATAGCTTTTCATGATGAATTGAGTAACAATGGGGCTACACCTAACATTAGATCAAAGTGCCAAAATGAACACACAGGAACCCAAAGTATCAGCCTTTCAGGTGAAAAAGCACGGTAGTGGTAATCCATCAAGTGTCTTAGTAAGCAAGAGGAATCAGTCACTCAGCAAACATATAAGCTCTTCCTTCCCAAGTAAGATTTTGCTCCCCCCCTCCAACCACCACATAGCTGAGCTAGATTTCAGCCCCAATTCTGTGTGAAGCAAGAAGCAGAGATGCAATGGAAGAATACAAAACGTAAAAAATTGTAGAACCACCCCCCCCACCAACCAGCACTGAGCAGACTTAATGGCCGCCCCAATGAGCAAAATCATAAACCTTTCTCCTCCCCCCCACCACCCCACTGAGCAAGGTTAATGTCCTGCAAACCCCATCTCCAATGAGAAATATTTTGTTGAGAAAGATTTTGTCCCCCACCTCCCAATGGAACAAGAAATGGAATACAGCCAGAAAAATGCAGAAGTCAAAAAATAATGGAACCTCCACAAAAAGATGCATCACCCTCCCAACTCCTAGTGAGCAAGATTTTGGCCCCAATCTTCCCATGCTCTGCTGGGCAAAATTTAGGCCCTCAACACCCCCCAATCCCCCCTTCTGAGCAAGATTTTTGCCCCCACTGAACAATTGTTTGCTTCCCCCCATGAGCAAGATTTTGGCCTTCTCCCCCCATGAGCGAGATTTTGGCCTTCTCCCCCGATGAACGAGATTTTGACTGCTTCCTCCCTCCCACTGAGCAAGTTGCTGCCCCTTTCCCCCCCAAATAAGATTTTGGCTCCCCTCCACTCAATGAACAAGGGTTCGATAGCCTAATGGTTATAATATTGGACGAGCAACCCAGAGGTGATTAGTGAAAATTCCAGCATGGTAAGTTCAGGAATTGAATTCAACAAATTTGTGAGCTAACACAAGAAAATGACCTTGAAAGCTGCCAGGTTATTGTAAAAACTCAACTGGTTCTCTAATGATCTCAAGGGAAGGGAACCTGCCACCTCTACCCAATCTGGCCTTCATGTAACTCCAGTCCCACATTATGTGGTTAACTCTTAATGCTCTGATGGCAACTAGAGATGGGCAATAATTACTGGCTTGCTACTGTTGTCCACGTGCCAAGAACAGATAAAAATAAGATTTTAACCCCACCCAACTTGCCCCTTACCCCGACTATGTATAGCATATATTAGGAACCGCATACCCCACAAAATGAAGAAGTAATAGAAATGGAGCACCCTCTTGGAAGACATTGATCCCAAGTAGCTGTCGAGTATCAAGAAATCCTAAAGTATCAGTGGCAAAGTAAAATGGAAAATGAAACATGATAAGCAAGTACCCCCTTTCCCTCAGACCAAGTAACCCCCCCACCCCTGCTGAGTGGTAACTAATGAATTAAATTCATTTTCACCACCTCCATCAGCTCAAATTCCCATTCTTTCACAGCTGGCTGTCTCTCCTCTTGAATTCTCAACTCAGTATTTTCCAACCCACACCCGAGTTATAAAAGGGTATTGAGACCATTGGTATCTCTGATCAGTAATGCTCTACAACCCTTCACCTCCTCCTCCTCAGTACTTGGATTTCTTTTTCCTTAGGCCTACCAAAACAATTGACTAGTTTTTGACTTCATCTAACTGAATATTACTTCTGACCTGAAATTTTCTCCTGGCAACAAAATACTGCATTCGTCGAATAACTTTTACGGCAGCTCTGTGTGCTTCTGTTAATCTGTAAAACAGTGGGGGAAAAGAATAACATTTGATGTTTCTCAGTGACTTAGTGGGTAAATGCATTGGATAGTATGGGACCAAGCCATGTAGACTGGGAGATCCCATAGTCTGTACTGGGCTAGTTTATCAAAGCCAGCATAGTTATAATTAGCCATAATGCACTTGGGCTAGAGAAAGAAAGAAGGTCATATGTAAAAAAAATTACAAAGGTGCCCCTTCCCTTATCACTACCACCAAATATTTTTCCACACTCGAGTTGTTACTATAGGGCTTGTCTATAAATTCCCCTTTTTGGTTTCTACTAAGTGGAAAGTTGGAGCTGATTTATCACCCACCAAGTTTTCCACTCCTTTTTTTGGGTGGGATTTTTTTTCTACAGAATGTCACAAACCATTATTTTTCAATGACCTATCCAATCAAATGTAGACAAGATGCAACTTTTTGATCTGAATGTAGCTTTTCTTCAGGTGTAGAATCAAAGTTTAATTAAACCAAGTTTGAAATCCATAAGGGGCAATTTTAATCCTACCCATCCAGTGGAAACAGGCTGGGTATTTTACCCGCCGATGTCCTGCCTTGATCCCGCCATCTTTCAGTTTAACTTGCTCTTCTTAGCAGGCGACAAAGGCGTCCACCTGAAGCCAGTGTGGTCCTTTTTTAAATATGCAAATCCATGTCCGATGACATTCTCGTCAGTTAAGATAAGGTTTTTAATTTCCTTGTGTGGCCTCCTGTCACCCGAAGTTCTGCTCCCACCAGTCGGCCTGCTACCTTTCTTCTACTTATTTCGGGTGGGCAAATGAGGCCGGGGAGTTAAAATCGCCTGGGCCTGACGATTGTGACCTTGGGTGCGTTTCGTGCTTGCCCTGCCACCCGGCCTCAGTTACAATTCCACGTATAGAGTCTTCGATGCACAAAGAATAGGTGTTATTGAAATTTAGTGTTAGATTTATATGATGCATTTTACAACATTTCTTCACTAAGAATAATTTTTGGGTAAACCAATAACCATTTCATACATTGATGTCAATCTTGTCAAAATAATATTGTTATGAATGTGGCTGTGATAAATAATTTACATCTGTCTTAACAGTACAATCCGATCCACTTTATATATCATGCTAAATAAGACAAGAACCACTGCATAAAACATCACATGATTCTAGACATTGACAATTGTTCGATTATACTGTTGCTGATCTGGCATTTTCATACATAATATATAAAAAGAAACCCTTCATAGTAAAGTAAAAATGTACAGGACTAGGAAGTAATGGGCGTGACCCTTTTATTCGAAAGAACACATAAAATATTTGTGGTAAGTAAAAAGAACTTCTTAAAAATTGAATGAAGTTGTATTCCCACATAATTATTAATCTCAATATCAAAAAAACCTGCACGATGTAACAATTTAAAGTGAAAAAGCACCATTATATAATTGTGAAATATGTAACTTTATGTTTAATCGTATAGCTTGAATATTTGGGATAGCTAATAACATTTGGGATGAGAAATTGTTTTGCATGCAGAAATCCCCTACTTACTTCACTGGTTAAGTAGCTGAACAATATGGACCAAAGGGTTCGCCATCTGTGCTGAGTTAACTTATCCCCAGCGGGAGTTAAAATCTCTTGGGCCTCACGCTCTAGGGGGCTGGGCGGGTCGTCATTCACTCCGGCTCCCGCATGCTCACTACCCATTCTGAGTAAAAATCGGCCCTAATGTATTCCAAGCATTTGCTTTTAATATACCCAGAAAGGTGAACTGCAATTTATCAAATTGTTTCACCAGAATATTAGATGCAATGTATGAAAATTTTGATTTCCATTGTGTATCTAGTTTTAACACCATTTTTATAATTGGGGAGTAGGAAAAAGAAAGAATTTACACCGGTCAAGTGGCTTACATGTTGGTGGCTGAGGCAATAAATTTGAATAACTTTGATGAACGGTGATTGAATGACTTAATCTTCTGTTGTTAGAATTTTCAACGTGGTTTTATCAGAAAATTGATTGTCCAAAAGGGTCTAAAATCCACCATAAGTGGTATTCCACCTGACACCTGGGAAATAATATCCCGGGTTTTGTTTTCAAGCTTAAAAGAAACCACTGAAGGCTTAAGTAGTAACAGGTGTTGACTGCTAGAGGGAAAAGTGGATTAGACTGGATTAGTGGATGCATACATTTTTGTTATAGACGACAGAGTTTTGAAGTGTTTATTGACTTCTGAAGATGGATCATAGTAGCACAGGCAAACGATGTTTAAAATCATTAACTTCATATCAATGCTGTCTAACACATGTTTCTTATTATCCTATTAGCTTTTTTTTAACAACTCTTTCTCTTTTATTCTCCTCCTCTTTCACCTTCTCCCCTCCTGACGATATTGATTTCTGCTGGTGTATGTGTGGGCATGTACAGTGAGTCTTACAAGGTGTTAGAAATCCAGGGCTGCCATAGATACCTTCTCAATTTTAGTGGAAATAGTCACTCTCATAAATAGTCTGTGCTTCTTACTTTTATTGGCGTTAACTCACACTGCTTTATATCTACTTGTACAATAGCATAACCCGGGGTATAACAATAGTATCTTCTAGTGATCTGAACTACAGAGTCCTGTCTCTCGCATGTGTGATTCTTCAAACTCTATGTAGACGGTCTAAGCAAACAATAGGTGAGGCAAGACTAGATACAAACTGATTTCAAAGTAAGGTGAATGTACAGAACAGCAGTTATGATCAGATTCACTTAATTCAATCATTATCTTTACCTACTAATACAGAATAAAGAACATGCCGTGCTTCCATATATTATCTTACTTGACTTAAACAAGATTGCTTCTAACTTCCCTTTAGTGTTTCTAACTTCTTTTGTCACAGCTTTCTCTTTAAAGACATGACTGATTCCTGGAGGGTGATTTTCAAGTAGTGCCCAAAATGGGCGCAAAGCCGGTGGAGCAGTTGCTCTGCCTGCCAGTGTCGGTGTGAGCCCTGAGCCATTCTGAGGCCCAGCATGCCCCCAGTGGGCTCTCCGCTGCAGTCTTCTGGTTCTGGGAGATCAGGAAATCAGCCAGCTTTCATATCGAGCTGGCCAGCAGGCCGGGCCAGGGAGAGGCAATCCCAGGGGGGGGGGACCTTTGAATGGGCTGGAAGTGGGTGGAGTTTGAGCACGTAAGACACGCAAGTCTATCTCATCTTGCATGAGGTGTGGTGTAAATCGGCATCCCAAACACCCCATGACCCTCATGGGACACACACGCTCTCCCAGGAAATGATTCCCTTTAAAATTCAACTAGTGAAACAAGGGTGAGCTTTCTGTCTGTGTTCCCCTGAGCCCTCGGGCATGTTTGGACAGCTGCACCTCCTTCAAACCTCCCTCAGTTTGTACTATCCCGGCATCCCCAGACTGTGAAACCCTAAAATCATTGGTCTCACTGCTTGCTGCTGGCCTGCCCACCTCCATAGTGCTTGAAGCCGACCCAGCAACCCTGCATTACGTTCTTATGATCGCCCCCGAGCTACATTTCTATAATCCCCTCGGTATCTACATCATTCCCATTTAAAATATCAAATGGCATGGGTGAATAAATTCCCACTTCCATGGCCACTAAAGAAAGAACTTGCATTTATATAGTGCACTTCATATCGTCAGGATGTCTCAAAGTACTTCACAGCCAATGAATTACTTTTTGAAGTATAGTCATGTTGTTTTGTTCAGCAAACGTGGCAGCTAATTTGTGTACACAAGGGCCCATAGTCAGCAATGAGATAAATGATAAGCTCATCTGTGTTTAGAGGTGTTGATTGAGGGATAAATGCTGGCCATGACTTCTCTAACCTTCTTTGAAAAGTGCCATGGGATCTTTTTCACCCACCTGACAGGACAGACAGGGCCTCGGTTTAATATCTTACTCAAAAAATACTTCTGGTATTTCTGCAGTCATCAACAGTCCCTGAATATGGGCAACTTTTCCCTTTCTGTGATGGTGCTCCTTCACCAGGCCACTATGTTCCACAGCGAAAGTGCAGTCAATGTCACACAACTCTCTTGTATGCACCCCATGCAATATGAATAGGTGAAGTTGCAGAGTCAACCAATCTACATCGGTGGTTATTGCATAACTAGGCGGCTCTTACCTTACAAGTTCATGTGCCCTCCTGATTTGTGTCACAGGATTTCGAAGAGACCAGCAATGGTTCACCTTGAGGACTGCCTCACCACATTTAAAACACCCGGCAGTAGATTTTAACTATTGGGTGGCCGACTGGTGGAGGTAGAAGGCCTGGCACATTTCGAGGGCCGAGCCTTAGTAACAAATATGTGGTGAGCTGCAAGTGGTGAAAGGGGGTCCCGATTCAACTCGCAGGCTCTGGGCCGACGCAATATTAGACCGCCCAGAGGCTGACCCGGCCAGGGAAAAGATAGATCCAGGAGGGGTGGTTATGATTGCGTGGGGCAGCAAAGGCCCACCTTATTCTTGGGGAGAATGGAAGAGCACTTGCGGTCCTCCTGGCCCCACAAATATAATTTTAGAACTTACCTTTTTTGGGCCTGTTGTGCTGTACCACTAGGTTTTACTGACTGGAACATCCGTGGCGCAGCCTTCACTCAGTAGGCAGTTAAAATGGCATTGGGATCCTATGTACATCTTAGGACCCTGATTTGCATAGATTAATGAAGCTCCCACCGATTCAGGCAGATGCCATGGCTGCCCATGGGAGGCCCTGGGAAAAAATGGCGGTGGAGTGGGAACAGGACGGAAAATTCTCCACTTCCATTTTAACTCTGCTACTTCCCAGTTTCCGCCCAGCAGAATGAGTTAAAATCTCTCCCAATCTCATTGGGGTAAATTTTAAACCCAGGAACGGGTGGGTTGGGAATGGGTGGGAAGGTAAAAATTGTAAAAAATTACAATTCAACCCCAACCCCAACCCACCCACTTCCGTTTTTAACGGAGGCAGATTGAGGGGCGGCAACCAACTCGTTCTCAGGAGGTGAGTCAGTCAGCAAAATCTTTTAAGGAGGCTGCGGACCTCCATTTTAATAGGTTTTTTACTTTTAACTTTTGGGGGCCGGGATTCTCAGGCCATCTGCTTCACGCCACGTAAGAGGAGGCGAGAAGGCCCAGATCAGCAGGAAAGTGCCTTTATTGCACTGCTTGTGGGCCAGGAAGAGCAGGAGTGTTTCCTCCTAGCCCAACAAGCCTACCTGCTATGTTCCCACACACACAATTGACCGACCCTCATCCCTCCATGTCCGACTCCCCACCAAGATCTCCGAATTCCCCCAATAATCTCCAACCCCCCACTTTCCGACCCCCCCAGGATCTCCGACCTCCCAATGATCTCCAACCCCCCCTTTTCCGACCCCCCATGTCTGACCCCTCCCATGTCTGACCCTCCCATGATCTCCAAACACCCTCCACAATTTCCAATCCCCCCATGATCTCCAACCCCCCCCCAAGACTGAGCCCTTGATGACCAAGTCCCCGATGACCCCCCAATGACCACCGACCCCGATGACTCCCCCCCGATGACCGACACTCTCCGCCCCGATGACCGACGCCCTGTCAATCTGGTTGGCTGTTGGGCAAGAAACCTACAGAAAAATACTGAAGGATGTCCTAACGTCAAAATCGTAAGGACTTCCGGGAAACCCATACTTCCGGGTTTCCCATCAGGAATTCCACCCCACCCCCCCGCCCTCTTCCCGGCCCCCCATTAAAATTTACCCCATTGTGTTCAGATCTTTGACTTCTGCTTGGCCTTCCCCTTCTGACTTTGCTAGGATGGGTCGGGCAGCTGGCTTACACAATGCTTTATCTGTGGGACAGCATGAGGTATTTGATCTCTCACCTGTGTGACAGCTTACCTGTGCTCACGATGCCACAAAATGATCAGCATGTGCGCCTAGCTACACACCTGATGAAGTAACTAGAGTCTTAAATCATCTGGAACTAGTTCCAGAAATCTGTCCTTTTACATTAAGGGGAAGAAACTTTCATTGTCTATTATGCCTTTGCTTTCTAGTCACACGTATCACAAGTCTTCTAACTGGATAATCATTTCCCTAAGTACAGCCTGGGTCCTTTTTAATTTCTTAAATTTCTGCCTGCACGTTTCAGACATTAAATCATAAGCCCTGAGAACAGCATGCACTGCAAAATCATAGTCCATACTATAGGCAGGATTGACCCGAGAAAACATCGAAAGTGCTTTTCTGCTAAGTGACTTCGCTGACCCATTTATTTTTGACCCACTTGTGGTGACAGGCTAACAATTCAAATGCCAAGATAAAACATTCAGTATCATACTTTTCTTCAAAAATTTAGAATAAGATTTAAGCTAATGAAATGCTAGGCCCTGAGTTCCACGGCTCCACTTATCAACTCACTACTACTGTGTGGTTCCCTGCCTATTCAAGAGGACGGAAATGCTCCTTGTTCCTCCCATTGGCCTTGAATTTGCATTATTCCCACTCTTTCTGCATCCCCTTTATTCTCGTTCTTCTTCTGATTTGCATTGCTCTTTTGATTTGGACATTTTAAAAATCTTACTCTTCTTGTTTCATTCACTTTTAAATTTTAATTGTTTTGAATCATTTGGTTACCAGTGTAACTCTATACTCAAGGTAACTGCCACCAATTGTTACAAATTATTGTCTGTCATAGACACCTTCTCTGATTCAGTGGCAATAGTTGTTTCCATAAGTGGTCTGAACGTCTTTCTTTTATGGGAGTTGACTGACACTACCTTATATCTCTTTGTACGATAGCATAACCCAAGGGTATAACAATAGTATCCCCTTGTGATCTGAACTGCATATTCTAGTCTTTTGCATGCATGCATCTTCAAAATCTCCAACGGTAGACTGAGCAAACTACGATTAGACTCACTTAATTCAAATAGTACAATGTTACTTCACATAAGAATACTAGATGAAGAACACACCGTGCTTCCTCACATCAGTGGGACGTGTCACTTAGAATCATAGAATGGTTACAGCACACAAGGAGGCCATTTGGCCCGTTGAGCCCGTGCTGGCTCTCTGCAAGAGCAATCCAGCTAGTCCTACTCCTCTGCCCTTTCCCCATAGCCCTGCAAATTTTTTTCCTTCAAGGACTTATCCTATTCCCTTTTGAAAGCCACGATTGAATCCGCCTCCAGCGCCCTTTCAGGCTGTGCTTTCCAGATCATAACCACTCGCTGTATAAAAAAGTTTTTCCTCATGTCGCCTTTGGTTCTTTTGCCAATTACCTTAAATTTGTGTCCTCTGGTTCTCGACCCTTCCGCCAATGGGAACAGTTTCTCTCTATTGACTCCGTCTAGACCCCTAATGATTTTGAACACTTCTATCAAATCTCCTCTCAACCTTCTCTGCTCGAAGGAGAAAACCCTCAGGTCTCCAGTCTATCCACATAACTGAAGTCCCTCATCCCTGGAACCATTCTAGTAAATCGTTTCTGCACCCTCTCTAAAGCCTTCACATCCTTCCTAAAGTGGGGTGCCCAGAATTGGACACAATACTCCAGTTGTCACTGAACCAGTGCTTTATAAAGGTTCATCATAACTTCCTTGACTTAAACAAATTGTCTTCTAACTTTCCTTCAGCATTTCTAACCTCTTAATCTTGGCAAAAGCCCTTGCAGTACTTACTTTTAAATACCTGCTTATGTTTCTGTCTCTGTGTTTTATCTCCCTCTTTTCACAGCAAGAAAGGGATCAAAGACTTTCCAGTTTAATGGGTGTGAAGTGTTTTCTGACTGCTGAAACTGGCTAACTAATTGCTTGTTATTTACAATCTATGGGAAAACAACATCAAAGCTAGCTCTTTAGCATATTAAATACTATCATCTCAGAAGCTTTTTTAACTTGTGTGAATACACTATGCTGGGTTCGCCTCAAACTCCAGTCTCAATCTGCAAATCCGCACTCTCTCCACCGTTAGGTCCAAATGGAATTTTGGGAATTTCTGTGTTATTCATTCCTGTCAATGTCATAGTGAAATATTAAAATTTGCCTCTTTTTAACTCATAGGTCTGAATGTGAGTTAGAAACTCATTTTTTATTTCTATTCTCCCCTGCACAAATTCCATGATACTGTCATGAATGGCTTTTAACAAGCAATTTTCTGGGCTAAATTTCAGTAACATATTTTAGCATGGGAGTAGCAGGAAGATTGGAAGAAAAGTCCCCCACTTTAGCTTTACATACAGAGGAAAATATGGCCCAATGTTTCCTTGCTTTTTCAGGTGCTTTGAGTTAAAGTGACTATTTGTTGTAAAATAACATCTTTGACCATGGACTATTGAAAGTTAGGGCTACTTCTGGAAGGTTAATTACAGTGCTTTAAAGTAATTTTTAATTGGGTTTAAAGAGACCGGATTTACTGTATTAACACATTTCTTATACATTCTGGATTCTGGGCTAAAGCTTATAGAGTTTGGCACTGGATTTCTTTCTAAAATAGTGCAACATAAATCACCAAAAACATTGTCTGCAGACTTTACAAAGTGTAAATTTTGAAAGATAACTAAAATAAGAAAAGAAATTGTGACTATTATCAGAGTTACTAATGTTGAAAAATAAATTTTAGTGAAGTTACTGGATATAAGGGCTGATTCCATGATCTCAGGGGCAGTGACCCCAGGATTGCAATGTATGTCAGCACTCTTGTAATAGCGGAGTAGGGAGCTGATATTGCTGGATTCAAGGTAGGTTAATTTAAATAATTTTAATATGCTAATTGCATGTATTCCATGTAAATGTGGAGCACTATGGATGCAAATGGTTGGAGAATAAGGAGTGCAGCAGCTTTAACAGGGCTGCTGCTCCTTACAATTGTATGTGACTGTTCTGCCTAAATGCAAGGAAGAAAATGGAGTGCCACCAAGGGCCAAGTGCCAGAGACTGCCCCCTTTGATGAGGAGATGTTGGATGTGTTATTGGAGGTAGTGCAACAGGGGAAAGTGTCTATTTTTGGAGCAAGGAGAACCCTCCTCTCAGAGCTAATGTGCAGCAAGAATGGGAAGAGGTAGTGAAAAAAGATGATTATTGCAAAGCCTCAGAAACAAATGTGCATGCATGTAGATTACAAGGGGTACAATGCCAGATAACAGGCAGATAAAGAAACTTCTATGCTTTAGAATAAAAAGTTGGCATTTGCACCCTCAACATTTCTTATGAGAAAATACAGTAATTAACTTTTGATGGCATAAATGTAAAATAAAGCAATTTATTTCAAAACAGTTACCTGTTCTGCTGAGGGCTCAGTGGGTAAATAGACCACTAAATATTGTACTGAGCCACATAAACAATTAAGGGCCCAAGTTCATTCTCATTCTGCTGATTTAGCTAATTTCACCTGGGGTATGTGTAGGGCACTACAATTGGCCTCAGTGCCCTGAGCAAGGGAGGGAAAAAAATCAGTCAAGATTCCTGCCCTTGATCTCCATCAACTGACCTCGGCTGAAAAATGCACATGTTTGGATGCTGGGTAGCAACAGGGATTGGCTGTGATGCACCCTATGAAAAAAAAATCTATTGACACTTGGGGACAGAAATGGTAGATATGCATGATTCATGTAATCAGTTGTCAAATCAAGACTGGAGTTTTTTTGGAGTAGTGAAGTAAAATGTTTTTTTTTGGTATTGTTGTTGGTCTTCATAATCTTCATGATGTAATAGGAACATCGATGAATTTGTATAGTTTGTGGGCATTGATATAATGGGTGTCAGGAGTGGGTAAGATGGAAAGAGGGAGTATTGGCACTCTGGGAAGGGGAGCGATGGTTCAGGAGACTCTCTCCTCAATAATTTGCTGCCTTACAGCTCTGGCAGCTCATGGCACTGCTGGGCTGTGCTCTTCCTCTGGTTCCTCATCCCCTTCTTTATCTTCCTCTTCCACTTCTTCTTCCTCAGGAAGCTCCAAGGCAACTCCCCTTTGTATTGCAAAATTGTGGAGCATTCAGCAACGAATTACGAATCTTGATGTAGTGAAGAACTCCTCCTGAGCTGTCCAGACAGCGGAACCGTTGTTTCAGGATGCCAATGGTTTGCTGAATCAGAACCCTTGTTGCATTGTTCTGATTATATTGGCACTCCGTGTCTGTGCCCAGGTTCCTGACAAGAGTCATTAGCCAGTTGATGAGGGGATACCCCTTATTCCCCAGCAGCCTGTCTGCCACCCAATGGTCTGGGTGGAAGTGAGGGGCTATTGAGGACTGGCACAGTATGAAAACATCACGACTACTGCCATGAAACTGGTATCACTCGCCACCTGTGGTTACAAACAAGTTGAACATTGAGTGAATGAAAGCCCTTCACAGTGCTGGTTCATAATAGGGTTCACACAGCACCATGTACGTGCAGTTTATGATACCGTGCACCTGCAGGAATCTAGCAATGCAGGCAAATCCCAGTGCTCTTTCTTCCTGCTTGTCAGCCTCCACGAGGAAGCTAATGAACTGTTGTCATCTCACATACAATGCATCAGTGATCTGCGAGATCGCTGTGTGTAGAGCAAATTGAATGATGTTGCTGATGTCACCAGAAGCAGTTTGGAAGGAGCCAGAGGCATAAAAGATTAGAACCACTATGACCTTCACTGCCACAGGCAATACAGTGCAATGCATGCCTTGGTGTTGGGCTCTAATTCTTGCTCCAACAGGTGGCATAGGTAAGTGACCGTCTCCTTGTTAGAATTCAGCTGCCTTACACACATCGCCTCTGTAATGTTCAGGTATGCTGTTCCATTTCTGAAGACCCACCTGCTGTAAGGCGTCCTGCGCCCTCTTCTGACAGCCTGTGCAGGTCTTTGCTGCATTCCTTGCTGCTGTTCTTGTTCCTGATTTGGGAGCTTCAAGGATAAGCCAATCAACATTCCCATGTTCAGCAACTGAGAATAAGCAAACCCTGAGAAGGAGATCAGGACTTTCACAAACTCTCTCTTCCAAAGTATTTCAAGCCAAAATGGAGCAAAATGGACAAAAACCTGTCCCCAAAACACCATAGATCCAAAAAAACTAACCAGATACTTACCTTAATAGAGGTGAGGATCCCTTTAAATACCAATGGTGAAAGCTGCTGCCCGACTGTTCCCACCATGATTTGCCGGGTGAGTTGAAGGAAATGACGTTACAAGCACGCATGTACATAATTTCACAAAATGGTCCTCATTCAGGTGCAGGACCCTTAATAACATATTTTAATGATGCCTGTATTTGTATCAGGCGACCGCTAGGGATGCCTGATGAGGGTCCAAACCAATATGGTGTTGGGTGCCGTTCCGGACATTGCACTGCAAAATACCACTTTGTGGCACCAATTTTGAACCCGGAAAACGGGCGAAACGCATACCAATTTCTATTCCTTACTCTCTATGTTCACACATGAAGAAAAGTGACTTGGGAAAGGTACCAGAGGATAAGTGGTGCTCATGGAACCATACACCAACATGAACCACCTTAAGGTCGGGAGAATATTGAAGAACATACAAATATATATTTCAAAGCAGTTCAGAGCACACCTGATCCTTATCATGCCAAATTATACTCTAAGCTCCAGATGCATTGCATTCAGCTCAGATACAGATGAACCAAACCAAAAACAGTTCTGCAATGGGATTAAACTTATGCTTGCCCAAGTCAGTTCACATGTAGGAAGGTATTGTATTACTTGCCTTCATGCATTTACTAATTCCTGATTTCCAGCTAAAATCAGCAGGAGATTCACAGCAGCCATGTACAGTGGGTGAATTTTGCAACCCAAGTCAACACAGAACAAAAAACATAGCTTTTACTCCCAAATCCAAGAGGTACCCCACCTCTTACACTCAACAAACTGCTGCAATTCTGGTGCAAATATGAACATGATACAAGAGTTCAGGGAGCAATGAAACAACTGTGATTCTTGATTACAATCTTGTTGGACTCCTAATTAAGTTATGGAAAAGTTGACAATCTTTTTGTTTTCTGAACAAAGGTGGTATTGAGCAAATGATAAACCCATAACCCTACCCCCATGAAGCCAGTGGACTTTGGCTTGTGTTTGATAAATAGCTCACACGGAAGGCTGTGATGGATAATATCCCCTACACAACACTAAAAAAATAATAGATCCATAGGGGCATTTCTATTCAGCAGTTAACTGCTGAGCAGCCGGAATATTCCAGTGCATTAGTATCAAATTATCAATTTCTGTAATATGTACACTGCTCAATAATATAATCTGTAGAAAACTCAATTTATTTTGCAGTACACAGCAACAGTAATACATATTTCATCCTGTGATTTTTTATTAGTGTCAGCAAACCTTTTCATTCATATACAATAAATGCAATCTTTTAAAAAATGTGGATTCTTCATTAAACAAGAAGTCCAATGTATTGAAGAATGATTTCTAACTACGACAGACCCTTTTTACTTTATATAAAAGCAATATCATTGTTTCATCGTTTTTCTATTTATGGCCTCATTATATTTCTTCAAATAAAAACTGGAGCAGAAAATTGGCTTAACCATGCAGAGAATTAGAAATACAAAACTTAATACATTTTATGTTTAGAGGGTTGCAGTGGTTAAACCAAACAATAGGAACTGCTATTTGACCCTCTGAGTGCTGAGTGTTGTTTTAATGCCTTAGGAGTTAAGCACATTATGCAGCAGAGGTAAGTCTACGAGTATCTTTAACTTCAGTGGGTTAGAGTGCTTGATCAGGCCACTCAACCAGTATATGCCCTTTGATGCTTTCTTCACGGACATTGTGAATATTGCAAGCAATAACACACCACTACGCAGTTTTCAGTTCATGTCAGTGGGCAAATGATTAGGTTAATGCATATCTTGACCATAGTGTGAACCTCATTGAGTAGCACACAGATGTACAGCATGCTCCTTTCAAAGGAGCCAACAGTCTCAGACAGTGTTCATGCCTCATCTGACCCATATATTATTGGGTACAATGCTCCTTCACTGCAAATCATTGGCTTGCACTTTGATTAATTCACATGCACCTTCTATTCGGGATGTTACAAACACATCATTATAAATATTGATAGAGAAAGCCTGGTAAGATGATTGTTGTGCTTGGTCAGCTAGTACCAACAATCTCAGTCTGTACAGCCAGTGTAATACTGTAATCAAATCTGAACTCCAGTTTCATTAGTCAGTGAAAGCTTTGGGGATAGCAGCTGAGAGACATCAGAGCTAACTACCGGTTGGAATAATGTCATCCTTCCTGCTCTATGTGTGAATTGAAGCCATAAGTTAAGAGTGATTACATTAGCTGGAGTGTCTGCATAGGTTATGTTGTACTATAACCAAAAAATAAGTCTTTGTTATATCTGATACTCAATAGTATACGGTTCAGATGAGGCATGAACATTGTCTGAGACTGTCGGCTCCTTTGAAAGGAGCATGCTATACATCTGTGTGCTACTCAATGTGGTTCATGCTGTGGTCAAGATGTACATTAACCTAATCATTTGCCCACTGACATGAATTGAAAACTGCGCTAATGTTATTCCTATATTTAAAAAGGGAGATAGAACAAGTCCAGGGAACTATAGACCAGTTAGCTTAACATCGGTGGTAGGAAGGATAATGGAATCTTTACTCAAAGATGTAAAAGAGAGACATTTAGAGAACAAAACTATAATACAGAATAGTCAGCATGGATTTCAGAAGAGGAAGCCATGCTTGACCAACCTTATTGAGTTCTTTGAAAAAGTAACAGAAAGAGTGGACAAGGGTAATGCAATAGATGTAATATATTTGGATTTTCAAAAGGCCTTCGATAAGGTAGCGCATTGTAGACTCATGACTAAGGTCAGAGTATGTGGAGTCAGGGGACAGGTAGCAGGATGGATAGCAAGCTCGCAACAAAACAGAAAACATAGAGTAGGGGTTAAAGATAGTTACTCAGACTGGCAAAAGGTGGGAAGTGGTGTTCCACAGGGATCGGTGCTGGGAGCACTGTTGTTCAGAATTTGTATTAACGATTTGGATTCGGGAATCAGAAGTACAATTTCAAAATTTGCGGACGACACCAAATTGGGGAGCATGGTTAATACAAAGGAAGAATGTAACAAAATGCAAGAGGACATTAAGAAACTTGCAGAATGGACATGTAATTGGAAAATGAATTTCAATATAGATAAGTGTGAGGTGGTGCATTTTGGTAGGAAGAATAAGGAGGCCACATACTGCTTGGATAAAAAGAGTCTAAACAGGATAGAGGAGCAAAGGGATCTAGGGGTACAGATACACAAATCACTAAAAGTAGCGATGCAGGTGATTAAGGCCATAAAAAAAACAAATCAAGCACTAGAGTTCATTTCTAGAGGGATAGAATTGAAAAGCAAAGAAGTTATGTTAAACTTGTGTAGAACCTTGGTTACACCACACTTGGAGTATTGTGCACAGTTCTGGTCTCCATATTATAGAAAGGATGTAGAGGCATTTTTTTAATGTACGTGAGAGGGCATAATAACCAGAAGTGTAACAAGGACAGATATCTCACAAATTTGATGGAGAAATTGTAATGCAGTGCCAGTGACAAATCACAGATTTCTCACTTCCACCAATTCTGCCTCAGCATGTGATGGTTAACTTTACAATTAATTTTCTGTCTGCAAGGGATAGAGTTAGAAATGATGATACTGTTTGGGAAAGAGCTCCATAGGCAGAAGTGCCACTGATATTGTATGTGGACTTGAGTTGACACAGATGGGCCAATTTTATGAATGTGTTAACATAAGAACAGGAGTAGGCCAATCGGCCCCTCGAGCCTGCTCCGCCATTTAATAAGATCATGGCTGATCTGATCCTAACCTCAAATCTAAATTCATGTCCAATTTCCTGCCCGCTCCCCGTAACCCCTAATTCCCTTCACTTCTAGGAAACTGTCTATTTCTGCTTTGAATTTATTCAATGATGTAGCTTCCACAGCTTCCTGGGGCAGCAAATTCCACAGACCTACCACCCTCTGATTGAAGCAGTTTCCCCTCATCTCAGTTTTGAAGGAGCAGCCCCTTATTCTAAGATTATGCCCCCTAGTTCTAGTTTCACCCAACCTTGGGAACATCCTCACCGCATCCACCCGATCAAGCCCCTTCACAACCTTATATGTTTCAATAAGATCGCCTCTCATTCTTCTGAACTCCAATGAGTAGAGTCCCAATCTACTCAACCTCTCCTCATATGTCCGCCCCCTCATCCCCGGGATTAACCGAGTGAACCTTCTTTGTACTGCCTCGAGAGCAAGTATGTCTTTTCTTAAGTATGGACACCAAAACTGTATGCAGTATTCCAGGTGCAGTCTCACCAATACCTTATATAACTGCAGCAATACCTCCCTGTTTTTATATTCTATCCCCCTAGCGATAAACGCCAACATTCCATTGGCCTTCTTGATCACCTGCTGCACCTGCATACTAACTTTTTGATTTTCTTGCACTAGGACCCCCAGATCCTTTTGTACTGCAGTACTTTCCAGTCTCTTGTCATCAAGAAAATAACTTGCTCTCTGGTTTTTCCTGCCAAAGTGCATAACCTCACATTTTCCAATATTGTATTTCATCTGCCAAATCTCCACCCACTCACCCAGCCTGTCTATATCCCCCTGCAGGTTTTTTATGTCCTCCTCACTCTCTACTTTCCCTCCCATCTTTGTATCATCTGCAAACTTCGATATGTTGCACTCGGTCCCCTCCTCCAAATCGTTAATATAGATCGTAAAGAGTCGGGGACCAAGACCCAACCCCTGCGGAACACCACTGGCCACTGGTTGCCAGTCCGAGAATGAACCATTTATCCCAACTCTCTGCTTCCTGTTAGATAACAAATCCTCCACCCATGCCAGAATATTACCCCCAATCCAGTGATTCTTTATCTTGAGCAATAATCTTTTATGTGGCACCTTGTCGAATGCCTTCTGGAAGTCTAAATACACTACGTCCACTGGTTCCCCTTTATCCACCCTGTACGTTATGTCCTCAAAGAACTCAAGCAAATTTGTCAGACATGACTTCCCCTTCGTAAAGCCATGCTGACTTTGTCCTATTAAATTATGTTTGTCCAAATGTTCTGCTACTGTCTCCTTAATAATAGACTCCAAAATTTTACCCACCACAGATGTTAGGCTAACTGGTCTATAATCTCCAGCTTTCTGTCTACTACCCTTTTTAAATAAGGGTGTTACATTAGCAGTTTTCCAATCTGCAGGGACCTTTGCCGAGTCCAGAGAATTTTGGAAAATTATTACCAAAGCATCCACAATCCCCACTGCTACTTCCCTCAAGACCCTAGGATGTAAGCCATCAGGTCCAGCGGATTTATCTGCCTTGAGTCCCAATAATTTACTAAGTACCAATTCCTTAGTGATTTTAATCGTATTTAGCTCCTCCCCCCCTAGAGCCCCCTGTTTGTCCAGTGTTGGGATATTCTTAGTGTCCTCTACCGTAAAGACTGAAACAAAATATTTGTTCAGCATTTTTGCCATCTCCATGTTTCCCACCATTAATTTCCCGGTCTCATCCTCTAAAGGACCTATGTTTGCCTTAGCCACCCTTTTTCTTTTTATATAACGATAGAAACTCTTGCTATCTGTTTTTATATTTTTTGCTAATTTATTTTCATAATCTATCTTCCCTTTCTTAATCAATCCTTTCGTTACTTTTTGCTGTCTTTTGAAGACTTCCCAATCTTCTATCCTCCCACTAAGTTTGGCTACCATATATGTCCTTGTTTTTAGTCGGATACTATCCTTAATTTCTTTACTTAGCCACGGATGGCTGTCATTTCTTTTACACCCTTTTTTCCTCAGTGGAATATATTTGTTTTGAAAGTTGTAAAATAACTCCTTAAATGAACACCACTGCTCATGTACCGTCTTACCCCTTAATCTATGTTCCCAGTCCACTTTAATCAATTCTGCCCTCATACCATCATAGTCTCCTTTATTCAAGCTCAGTACGCTTGTTTGAGAACCAACCTTCTCACCCTCTAATTGGATATGGAATGTAACCATGTTATGGTCACTCATTCCAAGGGGATCCTTAACTAGGACATTATTAATTAATCCTGGCTCATTACACAGGACCAGGTCCAAGGTTGCTTGCCCCCTTGTAGGATCAGTTACATACTGCTCAAGAAATCCATCCCTAATACACTCAATAAACTCTTCCTCAAGGCTGCCCTGCCCAATTTGATTTGTCCAGTTAATATGATAGTTAAAATCCCCCATAATTATAGCTGTTCCCTTATTACATGCCCCGACTATTTCCTGATTAATACTTCTTCCAGCAGAGTTGCAACTATTAGGAGGCCTATATACTACGCCCACTAGTGTTTTTTTCCCCTTATTATTCCTTATCTCTACCCAAACTGTTTCATTATCCTGATCCTTTGTCCCAATATCATTTCTCTGTATTACAGTGATTCCTTCTTATTGAGAAATAAACCACAATTTTAAAAAAATCTTTGTATAAAAGAAGTTCCTTTGTTTCAAGAGAAGAGTTAATAGGATTTCTGCTGATGTGATATAGTGACAAGTAAAACTCATGATTGAAACATATGATAAAAGGTAAAGTTGTTATCAGTCTGCTCAGCCATAATCCCATTATAGGTCAGGTAAGCCTGATCACACAAAAGAAACATCGTGTATGGTCTGTCTGAAAACCATATAAATAAGCTGAATAAGACTAGTTAGTCGATATCTTGGGAGAACAGACAAACATCACTGACCCAGCTCAGGTGTCCTGGGTTGTGAGTTTGTGATACTTGTAACTTGTAATGGAATAGGTATTATAGCATTATGATCAATCTATAACTGTAATACTCTGCTAAGCTTTTGTGGACTTTCAAATAATAAAGTTATCCCGTAAGCTATACTGTGTCTGTGAGTTCCCTTCCTAAACTGGAGTAGAGTCATCCTGCCCAACAGTGCCAGCGGCGGGTAGCCTCGCCCCCAGCTGTGCATGTCTGGATATACACCTGCAATTTCCCAATATGCACGGCCAGTGGACAAGGCTCCCAGCCAGTGAATAAAATTGGCCCTAGAATTGCTGAGGTGCAGCTGCAGCAGACCTTAAAAAAGCAATACTCTTTCTGACAGATTCCTGGGCACAAATGATACTGTAAAGTTAATATCAAGTCTGTGGGGGTAATACTCAACTTCAGTAGGGCACTGAACGGGCAGTAGCGGATCAGCCACCCGTTATACACCCCACTTGATTTTCCATTCAAATAGAAAGGGAAATCGGGCAGGTGTAAAATTGGCAGCCGAATCTCAACCGTTCGCACCCCTGCCGAAGTTAAACTTTAACCCCGCTGGTGAGTCTTCTAATTTCATGTCTGATTAAACCCAACTCTCCAGTTTATAGTTTCTTAACAAATATATTGTAACAGGAATCAGCAGACAAGTTGCTTCAATGCAACAATGTCATAACAAAAGAGTGGGGGTTAAATTCGATAACCCCCGAATTCGGGCGCAGAGGTCGTGGTGCGCGATTAATCCGCGCCCGGTCATTGAGCTGCAGGCAGCACGTGAGATACATGCTGCCTGGTCATTTACCTGATATCTGCGAGCAGCCAGGCCTAGCTGCGTTGTTGGGTGGCTGCTCACCAGCAGAGGGGCCCTGATATCGCTTGAATGGCTAGCACCACGTAAAGGCATCCTGCACCTCTTAAATGCAGCCCGCACCTCTTATTTGCAAAAAATAAGATATGGGTTCGCACGGAGTCTGAATGGAGATCAGACATCGCAAACGTAAAACACAGATGCAGGTCCCGTACCTATGTTCACAAACTGTTGAGTTATGTTAAAACATTGAATAAAGGTTGCGCACTACTAAATCCCACATCCTCCAATCTGCACCCCAGACCTCACCAATCTGCCGATCTGAGTTTGTACCAGGCCTGCGAGAGAGCGTGCACCAAGGATTTCTGCTGATGCACTTGGTACAAGAGGTGGACAGAAGGAGGAGCATCCTATATCCTCAGGGTGGTCAGGAGGCCCTCCAGACATATGCTCAAGAGGCAGTGAGAGGCAGTTGGGGATGAAGTCAATGCCAGGCGCAGAGCACCACGAACATGGATGCAGTGCAGGAAGAAATTCAGTGCTTTGACACAAGTGGTCAAGGTGAGTGAGGTCAAATGTCAAGTGGGATCTCCTACTAACTGCACCACTAGCCGCATCCACTGCTCCACACACTACACCCCCATCACCCACACAACAACAAACTCTTTCAATCAGTACTCAACTCTTCCAATCAGGTGCTTCTTCTCACCCTCACACATTACCACTGTTGCAAACTGCAGACCTACAACTCACAGGCCTCACACACACTGGCAGCTATTAAACCACGACAGGCACATCACCCAAATATCCTGCAGAACACTCACCAACACACGTCCAGCTTTCTTGCAGGAGAAGGTGACGCATAAGAGGAGGCAGCAAATGGCAGTGGCTCCATGGAACAAGAACCTGCTGTCCTCTCTCAGGATGACAGCATTCCTGTCCCACCCCTGCCACTCTGCCATTGCCCTTGCTGTTGCCTGTCAGCTAGCCAGCCCACTCCCTGTAGAGTATTAACTTAGCCCCTCGAGCCTGTTCTGCCATTCAATGAGATCATGGTTGACCTGTGACCTAACTTCATATACCCACCTTAGCCCCATATCCCTTAATACCTTTAGTTAACAAATATCTATCAATCTCAGATTTAAAATTAACAATTGAGCTAGCATCAATTGCCGTTTGCAGAAGAGCATTCCAAACTTCTACCACCCTTTGCGTGTAAAGATGTTTCCTAACTTCACTCCTGCAAGTCCTGGCTCTAATTGTTAGGCTATGTTCCCTTGTCCTAGTATTCAAGTATAGGAGACCTCCAAAGACAGGTACAAATGGATCAGCAGCCAGAAGCAATAATCCAGCAAATAACCTGTAAATCCTGCATGATCCCTTTAAATAGCGCTAGTGGGGGGGAGGGGTCCTCCATGCTGTTTACGAACTGTTCAGCTGTGCGAGGTTAAGACAGTGCGCTGCCTGAAGTGTTGAGTTCCAAAATCATATCTGTCCCCTTAAATTAGCATTGCACACTGATCTAATGCATATTCTCCTTACTTTACATGCTGGCATTCGTTATCTGCGCGTGCACAAGCGCCTTTACCAAGATGGCGTCCAGCGCATGTCATGCTAGAAGCATGCGCAAGCATTCTGGTCGCCATTTTGTGTCCTTAAGAGGCCGTGTAGCACCTACAAACAGGCACTACGCAGCCCAATCTATAGCCCAGTATTTGTTTTTGCATTTGGCATCTGATATTCTCGAGTTACTGTATTTGTTAATCATGCACACAGTCATTTTGAAAGCTGTTCTGCTGATGGAGGAGGGGGTGACACCTATTTTTAAATTTTAAGTCATATCATTGGTCATTTATATTTGCTCACTGAAAGGAAACCTAAAGCCTATGTGAAGTCACAAGGGTACCATTCCTCCTGAACACGGGCAAGCAAAACAAACAAATAACAAAAGGCTACATGTGAGTTACAAGGAATACAGTTACACGGTGGGTGAGTTCTGATGATGTCTTAAAACAACAAGAGTGTTGCTTTAGTTCCACGTACCCTTGAACATTGTAATGTTGCCATGTTATTTTCTACAAAGAAATGGGTCCCTATGTATGCAATAGGTAGGACAAGGCAAGAGTTTATTTTAAACAGATTTGCATATAACAGGAATGTCTACAGAAACGTTAAGTCATAAACAAGTGAAGTTTACGCACAGCATTTCCTAAAATCAGCAAATTGCTTCCACGAGATTTGCCATAAATGCTGATTTTAACTGTATTATGAGCTGCTAACAAGACAAAAAAATTGCTGCCCACTCACTAAAACCAGCGTTACTTATTTTACCCTGCGTATGGATGGCATTACTAAGCATAATGGCAGCATGTTGTTTTATTATTTCCCAACACCTGCACAGTGATTTGGGAGGGAAGATTGTAGTTCTGGTAAATGAAAACAGAAGTGGCACTCATTGTGTCATTGCAGTTTGGCAATCACCTGATGTGTTTTAATGTTATTGTAGGTTATTAACCAAATGGCTGGAAGAGAGGTTCCTTGAAGGACACACCAGGTTATCCATTGTATATTCTGTTAATTAAATATGGAATAATACATAGGTTGGAATATGTCACACGGCAGTGACATTGGAGCGTTCAGGTATATAATATAAATAGGCTGTTCTATTCCATTTCTGGCCAGCTTTATTCTTTTGGTGACTCCAGGTGTTAAGGCAAACAATCACAAATGGCTGCTTCCATGCAATTGAACGACATGATTTGAACTAATATCAATTGCACCACATTATATGAAGCAATATGATTTGGGCATTATTTTACTGCATAATACAAGGGAATAGTGCAATTGTGAATCAAGGGAATAGAAAGATACTGCCACTCTAAAAAATACACTAGTCAGTCACTATATTAGTGGTTTTCAGTGTTTATTAATGGCAATGTTTTGATTTCATCAAATACCAACCTCAAAATTTGCATTATGTGTTGCTTTATTGGTTAAATTTGAAAATTGAGTATAGTAATTATTAGTTAATGTTGGTGTCTTAGGTCACAATATTTTTTTTATTCGTTCATGGGATGTGGGCGTCGCTGGCGAGGCCAGCATTTATTGCCCAGCTCTAATTGCCCTGAGAAGGTGGTGGTGAGCCGCCTTCTTGGACCGCTGCAGTCCGTGTGGTATATAAATATACATATATATATATATATATATATATATATATATACACACAGTGAGGAAAGGAGACAGGCCAGAAGAAGTGACTGAAGAGCAAGTCCTTAGGCCCATTGGAATTCCTTTTAAAAATCAAACAATTATAAAGAACCATAATTAACTTCAAAATCATTTTTTGTGGGGAGGTTTCTCTCTGTTTATCATTTAAAAATCATGTTTAAACAGTCAGGGCAACTGTGTTGGAGGATTTACTGAATCCTACAGGTTTGAGGGAGTTCCAATATATTGTTACAGGTAAAGTGCCGTTGATTAATGACTATCCCTACTGATGTGATTACAACTCTCTCCCATTATTGAGTATAGTAACACCTTAAAGTGAGTTCCTCTAATTATGCTATAATCACTCAATATCTGAGCAAAATATTTGAAAAATCAAGGGTGACAGCCAGGGAAAGATAAATACATATTAAGGTTAGTCATAATTCTTTGTTAAGGATTTTTAAAACGTCGTTGATGGCAAAACTCCAAACATCTGAAAAGCAGTAAAATAAAATTGCTAAAAGGAGAGGCAGCAGACTGGGTAATTGTCTGGTGGTTCACCACCTACATTAAAAAGGGTTGGTAAGCAAAGTATGGTACAAATAAAAATGTTTATTTTCCATAATGGAGAGCCCCTTCTGCTCAATTATTTCACAAGAGACAAGTAGCTGACTTATTTTGAAACAGATGCTTTCAATTTACAAATAATTGCAGATTCTTTTTCAGTAAATTAAAAAAAATTGCTTGCCACAAAATGTTCATTCAACAGACTGTCACTTAGCAAGAATTCATACTGAAATAGCAGGCTGGATTTAATAGCAAAATGTTGGTGCTTTTCCAACTTATATATTATTATTGAATAGTAAGTATATCTATTCAATTTTATAGAAGAAAACAGGGGAAAAAAAGCATTTGTGTCCTTGACTGTACAGAGCTGCTCACAGACAGGAGTAGTATTAGCAACTTGAAGTTTCTACATGGCTGCCCTCCCTTCCCCCCTACACCCTTACCCCCACCCCTCCCCCACGACACAGGTTCTTTCCCACTCTCACCACTCCTAGGAGGAGTGTTTGCTTGTGCTGTTGGGGAGGGTTTAAACTAAAGTGGCAGGGGGTTGGGAACCTGAGCAGGGAGAGAGAGGAAAGCGTAACAGGAAGGGACAGAAGGTATGGAGTAATAGGTAAAGTGTTAAAAAAGGAAAAAGCAGGAACTAAGCGTCACAAAACAGATTTGAAAGTTCTTTATCTGAATGCACGTAGCATTCGTAATAAAATGGACGAGTTAACGGCACAAATAACTACGTATGGGTATGATCTTGTGGCCATTACAGAAACATGGCTGCAGGGTGACAACGACTGGGAATTAAATATGCCAGGGTATTTAACAATCAGGAAGGACAGGCAGGAAGGAAGGGGAGGTGGGGTGGCTATGTTAATAAAGGAAGGAATCACTGTAATACAGAGAAATGATATTGGGACAAAGCATCAAGATAATGAAACAGTTTGGGTGGAGATAAGGAATAATAAGGGAAAAAAAACATTAGTGGGCGTAGTATATAGGCCTCCTAATAGTTGCAACTCTGCTGGAAGAAGTATTAATCAGGAGATAGTCGGGGCATGTAATAAGGGAACAGCCATAATTATGGGGGATTTTAATTATCATATTAACTGGACAAATCAAATTGGGCAGAGCAGCCTTGAGGACGAGTTCATTGAATGCATCAGGGATGGATTTCTTGAGCAGTATGTAACTGATCCTACAAGGGGGCAGGCAACCTTGGACCTGGTCCTGTGTAATGAGTCAGGATTAATTAATAATGTCCTAGTTAAGGATCCCCTTGGAACGAGCGACCACAACATGGTTGAATTCCATATCCAATTAGAGGGTGAGAAGGTTGATTCTCAAACAAGCGTACTGAGCTTGAATAAAGGAGACTATGATGGTATGAGAGCGGAATTGATTAAAGTGGACTGGGAAAATAGATTAAAGGGTAAGACGGTACATGAGCAGTGGTGTTCATTTAGGGAGTTATTTTACAACTTTCAAAATAAATATATTCCACTGAGGAAAAAAGGGTGTAAAAGAAATGACAGCCACCCGTGGCTAAGTAAAGAAATCAAGGATAGTATCCGACTAAAAACAAGGACATATATGGTAGCCAAACTTAGTGGGAGGATAGAAGATTGGGAATTCTTCAAAAGACAGCAAAAAGTAACGAAAGGATTGATTAAGAAAGGGAAGTTAGATTATGAAAAGAAATTAGCAAAAAATATAAAAACAGATAGCAAGAGTTTCTATAGTTATATAAAAAGAAAAAGGGTGGCTAAGGCAAACATAGGTCCCTTAGAGGATGAGACCGGGAAATTAATGGTGGGAAACATGGAGATGGCAAAAATGCTGAACAAATATTTTGTTTCAGTCTTTACAGTAGAGGACACTAAGAATATCCCAACACTGGACAAACAGGGGACTCTCGGGGGGGGAGGAGCTAAATACGATTAAAATCACTCAGGAGATGGTACTCAGTAAAATAATGGGACTCAAGGCGGATAAATCCCCTGGACCTGATGGCTTCCATCCTAGGGTCTTGAGGGAAGTGGCAGTAGGGATTGTGGATGCTTTGGTGATAGTTTTCCAAAATTCCCTGGACTCAGGAGAGGTCCCGGCAGATTGGAAAACTGCTAATGTAACACCGTTATTTAAAAAGGGTAGTAGGCAGAAGGCTGGAAATTATAGGCCAGTTAGCTTAACATCTGTGGTGGGTAAAATTTTGGAGTCTATTATTAAGGAGACAGTAACGGAACATTTAGATAAGCATAATTTAATAGGACAAAGTCAGCATGGCTTTATGAAGGGGAAGTCATGTCTGACAAATTTGCTTGAGTTCTTTGAGGATATAACGTATAGGGTGGATAAAGGGGAACCAGTGGACATAGTGTATTTAGACTTCCAGAAGGCATTCGACAAGGTGCCACATAAAAGATTATTACTTAAGATAAAAAATCATGGGATTGGGGGTAATATTCTGGCATGGGTGGAGGATTGGTTATTGAACAGGAAGCAGAGAGTTGGGATAAATGGTTCATTTTCGGACTGGCAACCAGTAACCAGTGGTGTTCCACAGGAGTCGGTGCTGGGTCCCCAACTCTTTACAATCTATATTAACGATTTGGAGGAGGGGACCGAGTGCAACATATCAAAATTTGCAGATGATACAAAGATGGGAGGGAAAGTAGAGAGTGAGGAGGACATAAAAAACCTGCAAGGGGATATAGACAGGCTGGGTGAGTGGGCGGAGATTTGGCAGATGCAATATAATATTGGAAAATGTGAGGTTATGCACTTTGGCAGGAAAAATCAGAGAGCAAGTTATTTTCTTAATGGCGAGAGACTGGAAAGTACTGCAGTACAAAGGGATCTGGGGGTCCTAGTGCAAGAAAATCAAAAAGTTGGTATGCAGGTGCAGCAGGTGATCAAGAAGGCCAACGGAATGTTGGCTTTTATTGCTAGGGGGATAGAATATAAAAACAAGGAGGTATTGCTGCAGTTATATAAGGTATTGGTGAGACTGCACCTGGAATACTGCATACAGTTTTGGTCTCCATACTTAAGAAAAGACATACTTGCTCTCGAGGCAGTACAAAGAAGGTTCACTCGGTTAATCCCGGGGATGAGGGGGCGGACATATGAGGAGAGGTTGAGTAGATTGGGACTCTACTCATTGGAGTTCAGAAGAATGAGAGGCGATCTTATTGAAACATATAAGATTGTGAAGGGTCTTGATCGGGTGGATGCAGTAAGGATGTTCCCAAAGATGGGTGAAACTAGAACTAGGGGGCATAATCTTAGAATAAGGGGCTGCTCTTTCAAAACTGAGATGAGGAGAAACTTCTTCACTCAGAGGGTGGTAGGTCTGTGGAATTTGCTGCCCCAGGAAGCTGTGGAAGCTACATCATTAGATAAATTTAAAACAGAAATAGACAGTTTCCTAGAAGTAAAGGGAATTAGGGGTTATGGGGAGCGGGCAGGAAATTGGACATGAAGCTGAGTTCGGATCGGTCAATGCCCTGTGGGTGGCGGAGAGGGCCCAGGGGCTATGTGGCCGGGTCCTGCTCCGACTTCTTGTGTTCTTTAGATTTGTGGTTGGGATCAGATCAGCCATGATCTTATTGAATGGCGGAGCAGGCTCGAGGGGCCGATTGGCCTACTCCTGCTCCAATTTCTTATGTTCTTATGTTCTTATGTAACTGCAGACACCAAAGGCTTGAAATTCTATGCTGATCTCCCGCTGGAGTTAGGGTGGGAGATCAGTAGAAGTCCACGGGGAAACAGTTTAAATGGCTGAAAATGGCTGTTTCCTTGAGGTTCGATTGGTCTTCCGCTGGAGTTACAGTGGAAGACTGGTAAAACTCCCACAGAATTTCAGAGCCCAAATCTCCTACAAGGCACTTAACTCTTTGGGGAGTTGTTTTTAACTTGGGGAGTACTTTAGAATGGAAGTACTACAATCACTTTCTACTTCAGAGTGAATGAACATCAGAATCATCAGATTTTAAAATCAGTAAATTTAACATTACGGTCCCAAAATTCCAGGCTCCACCACCGGAAGTGAGGTAGAGGACAATTCCAAGTTAGCTTTAGGAGACCATATGTGGACCCTGTATCAAATTCCGGGATGGGGTCATTTAAATGATCAGGACAGGATGCCAAAGCTTGTACATGCACAACAGAGGCGCCTGTCCAGGGTGCCCAGTGACAAACTTGCTGATTGGATTAGGGGAGTCAGAGGCCCTTATCACATCTAAGAGGAAAGAAATAAGTTTTCCCCAAGGGCAAATGGGAACCTTCATTGGAAGGGATTGATTGCCTTTGCTGGGAAATCTTTCTTGGGGCCTTAGGACGGCATAATACAGCAGAATTCCTGTGATAGCCTGGAATATGCCCCAAGAATGCCCAGATATGCCCTCAAAATCTCAATCAGATATAAAGTGAGTGAGTGGAAGGGTCGCAACTCCCCAGTCAATCAGGATTTCTCTCACAAGTTGCACTGGGAACCCAGTGGATCCCAGTTCTGCCACTAATTGTGACCTTCCCACATCATGAGCAGCCCTATAGCATGCTCAATTGTAGACCTGGTAGCGATGTGGCTGTTGTTATATCGATGTTGTTACTCGGTGATGGGTTTCCTCAGAGGTGTCATGAGCCACTTGTGCAGGTGGTATCCCTTGTCCCCGAGGAGCCAGCCCTTAAGGGTGTTCGGTGCGTGGAAGAGGGGCGGGATGTTGGATTCCCTCAGAATGAAGGAATCGTGGCAGCTGCCAGGGAATCTGGCGCACAAGTGAAGGAATCTTTTGCGGTGGTCACAATTGAGCTGAGTGTTGATGGAGTGATACCCCTTTCTGTTGATGAACAGTCCTGGTTCATGTGAAGGTGCTCTTATTGCTGAATGGGTGCAATCAATTGGAATCCCATTGCCCTCTCCGTCTGGCTGAGGTTGTCCATGGGGAAGTTGATGTACTGCGAGGTTCTGCGAAACAAGCCGTCGGTGACCTGCCTTATGCACTTGTGTGCAGAAAACTGAGAGACCCAGGCGATGTCCCCGGTGGCACCCTGAATGACCCAGAGGCGAAGAAGTTGAGGGCAGTGGTGACTTTAACTGCGACAGGTAATGAGATGCTGCTCGGCCCAGCCGGGAGCAGCTCGGCATGAAGGAGGCTTCGGATGTCTGCGACCACCTGGCAACTCACTCTGAGCCTCCATATGCACTGCTCCTCAGAGAGGTCCAAGAAGCTGAGCCTTGGTCTGTAGACCCTGCGGCAAGGGTAGTGCCTCCTGCGACGTTGCTCTCTGTGTTGTTGTCCTCTGTGCTCTTGTGCAGGTGCCTGTGGCGAAGCACTATGTTGTGGAGCTGTACGTGGCAGAAGTGCACACCGTGCCTGGCGAGGCTGGTGATGTTGCTTGTCCTCGGATGTAGTGGTGAATGCAGCCATGGCGCCCCCCCCCCCCAATCCTGAGGGGGTCTGAAAAGTTGATAAATATGTTTGAACAGAAGAATTGTGAATGGAAAGTAAGAATTTTCAGTAAAAACACCAAGATCTCCCAGCCAAAGGTTTGTGTGAAAGAACTGAATGCCTTGCTGCAATAACTCACCTTTTCTCCTCACCTGTCAAACAAGCATTTGAATGTCTCACTGGCTGCTGGCTGAATCACGTCTGGTAGAACATGAAGTGTTTCTCACAGCATGGGAATCACGCTGAAGATGTTTGAAAATTGGATCCCTGCCTCAATGTGCACAAAATTAAGTACTTCAAGTATCTAAATAACTCTCTTAACTATCATCCTGCCGGCTTTAATTGCCGGTGGGACTTCTGCATTCGGGAGGCGCATGTGTACCCAGACACATCAGTGGGGAACCCGGAAGTCTGCGGGTTGGAGCCAGGTTCTGAACCCGCTCGGGATTTCCCCGATCTTCAGAGCCCCCCCCACCCCCAACGCACCCGCACTTGGATTTGAAAATCAAGCCCATGGTCTCTCCACTAGGTTAATGACTATATTTCTGCTGATGTGAATAAACTCACTTATGCTTTAATTACATAGACTCTACAGCACAGAAACATGTCATTTGACCTAACTGATCTATGCCAGCAAGACTTAGCAGCTAGTCAAAGCCAGTTCCTCAAGCGGTGTCACCAGCAATCACTCTTTAAGGCAAATTGTTTCTTTAACTGGAAAAGAAATGAACTAGAAAAATAAAGTTGGATCTTATTTCTTTGTGACATGAAATGGATTTGTTTTTAAAGAAGCACTGATAATGAGACCATCCTATTTAATTTCAGCTCAGTATACATTGGCCTAGTGATTCGTTGATGCTGCAGGAGTCAACCTGTGGACAACTGCTAGGGAGGCAGCTGGCTCAACTTCACCATCGTGGAACAGGCTAGCTGCCTCTGGAGGCCCAACTGGCGTCCGCAGCTCACCTGCAATATGCTGATGAGGCCCGAGGCCCAATTTCGGGTGGGCCTTGGGCCTCTGGCTTCTGGTGCGCACGTCCACCCCATTATTGTATAACTGACCCATCAGGATCAAGATGTGGTGAATATGTATTAAGGTGAGCACACAAGATTGCAAAAGAAAAAAGTGATATAAAGTTTTGATTCACAGTTTATGTCAAACAAAATTGAAATACTGCACTGCATGTGTGAATTCTGACACAGTCAATAATGTTAAGCCAGAGGTGGATAACTGGTCAGGACAGATACAGCATGATCCAATAGCAACGGTGCCTCTTTAGTGGAAATTCCGCACATACACAATAGAGTGTCATTGTAGGAGACAATGCAGAGCCACTTAACATGAATTAATAGCAAAGTATTCTGGTACAGCTTAAAGTGAAGCCTGCCACTCCACCACTTCCCTATTTTGATTGGAGAAGGATTGTCAGTGCTGCTTGACATCTCTCTTAAACCAGGAATCATATCTCTTTATCATTTGCTGTTTGCACTGGGAAAGTGTTGGCAGTGACTACTCAAACTATTTGGCACTAATTCACTTGTAGTGACAAAGAGCAACATGAAACAGTGATTTTTACACCCACTCAATCACTGGTTAGAAGGTTTGTCTGTTGTCAGTTGGTTAGACTATTCATTTAATTACACTTTCAGAACTGTCTGTGTCACATTCAAACACAAAGCAACAATTTTTAATATAATACCAAAAACATTGGGGCCAATTTTCCTGCCCACTCCTTGTCTGGGCACTGTACAAGTGCAGTGTACCCAAAGGACACTTCACCAGTTCAGGCTTCTATGTCCCTGAATTTGGTCAATAACATGGTCTAGTTGCACCCACTGCACTTGCATAGGCCTTGGCAGGGTCTAGTGGGAAAAATCGGGGGCAGTCATAGACGCACAGGCCTGAGATGCCCATAGCTGTGGGACTGGCCACTGACTTTGACCTTTCTGGCTGCTGTTGGAGAACAGTGGCCGAAAGGCCTTGGGGTGAACATTGAAGGGTCCAGGCAACTAATAGAAAGCTATTCACTTTTCAGACCTTCTTTGACTTGCTGCTTGGCTTCATTAGACTCTTTGTTCTGTGGGGAATCCAGGCCAATATCTTCATGCATTCCTGCATCTGATTATCCTTCCAGGGCAACAAAAAGAAAGTGATATAGGACAGCCAGAAGCAGCCCTTTCCACCTCACTTTCATGGTAGTGCTTAGCTTGCATCTACTGCAGGCACAGGCTCTGCTCTGCCCCTCAGGTGAATTCTGGCAATCCGGGGGCAACATAAAGGGGGATACCCAGTAGAACAAGGTTTGCTCCCTTTCCCTGATCTTTGCACTCAGTGAATAGCCATTGCTTGGGCGCTGACCCCAGGAAATCGGCACGTGGTCTCTCTTCTGTTAGCCTTCAATGGCTTTAATTTTATAATTGTAATTCTTTCTATGAAATGTGGATATACAGGGAAGATTTATTATATGTGTTAGGGATAGTTAGGGGCCAAATTTCCTCTGACAGATTTCCACCACAACTCCAATGGGAGTCCAGCAGAATGGCTTGGAAATAGGCGGGACTGGATACACTAGGTCGTGACTTATACTAGGATTTCCATTATGTTGGATTCCCACCCAATTTAATGGACAACGTGGTCTACGAGGTGATAATGACTTGTTGACATCATACGTCCAAATTTCCATCATTATTGGCTCATTTACACGCAGTCATAATCATGTATGCATACAATGGAAGTCAGATGTTACTAGGCACCACAGAAAAGGTGGAAATGGATTCAAAGAGTTCAGCGTATACTTTCCAAGGATTCACAGAAAGTTTATTTCTGAGCTGATTTTGAAGTTAATTTTAAAGAGTGGCAGGGTTTCCCAAGGTCCGAAGAGTTACAGATTGCAGGCACCTCATGGTCAGATGTGTTGCCTTGATCAATGCCATCACATATGTCAACAGCGAAGGACTCCACTCTCTCAATGTCCAGCTTGTTTGTGACCAGCAGCACAGTATCATGCAAGTGTAAGCTCGCTTTCCAAAGAGCTGCCACGATGCCCTTATTTTAAGGCAGTCCACTGTGCCAGCGTTTTTTCCCTGAAAGGCAAGTCTTTGACTGGCTACAGGGAGATCAAGGGTACTCTGCAGCCAAGGCTAATGGCACCTATATACTTCCCCAGCTGAGCACCACTATAACAAGGTCCATCAATTCTTTATGAGTCATCAACAGAGCACACAGTTGGAATGTTGAAGGCACACTTTGGGTACCTGGCTTAGTCGGAGGGTGCATAGAAATGTAGTACAGCTAGGGTCTCAAGGGTCATGGTTGTGTGTTGTCTGTTGCACAACTCTGCCTTACAAAGAGTCCTCGCCATGGAGACCCCAGGGGAGGAAAGCACCCAAGGGCATAAGGGGATTCAGCCAGAGACACAACAACAGCCTGAAGAGAATGTGGAGGAGAACCCATTAGCATGCTGCAAGAGATATTTGCTCTATTCTTATAAAGGAAGCTTGCTCGACTTCCAGATTTGGTCGGTGATTTAACAGTTCTGTGTACATCTTCCTCCTTCCCTCCACAAATTTCACATCACCTACAGATCCTTCCATGTGTGCATCAATTCATGCTTTTAAAACATCTGATAAAAGCCTCTTCCAAACTCTGCCAAGAACAATATCTGCACATACAAAAACTTTAGTGTAACCATAATTTTAATGAAAAATTAGAGGATGTATATGCCGAGTGCTTACCACTGTGCTTCCCGTTGCTGTCAGTGCATGAAGTGTGAACTCTTAACTCTAACCTACTGCTTTCTTAGGGTTACTTAAGTGACAGAGTTCATGAGGTCACTGATTTCCATGTTTTAATGTTAGACCCTTATCTTGTCTCCCAGCAGCTAAGTCCTGAAATGGATCTGCTGTAAGCTGCAGCTTTCATGCTGCTATATGGCCCTGCTTCCTTTCTGCCACATATGGAGGCATCTGTATGGACTGGCAGGAGGGCACACGTGTACTGCTATCCTAAGAGACAACATGACACTTGGTGCGTTCCTCCCATGCCTCTTGTACAGTCACTGGTTCTGCATGGCCACTGATCTGATGGAAAGCAGATATAATGGTACCAATGAGATCAGTGAAGCTCCATGAGATACTTGCCTGTATCCCAGCCCCAGTTGCTTAGAGGCCGGAAGAGACAGTTCTTTTCAAACTGGTGCCCCAGGCCTCTATGGCAGCTGCTACATGCTGCAGGATTGACTGCAGTATCTATAACACCATCCATCAGGGTGCTGCAGACAAGGTAGTGGACTCTTCCAATTCATCAGCCATCTGTTGGACAGTGTCCTTTTAAAAATAGGACCCATGAGAGCTGGGTCCTAAGGCTCTTTAGGCAAGAGGCAACGTGTCCTGATCTTCTGGACAACAACGCCTTGCTCCTTATGTTCCACCCACAGCTCCTCCTGCCCACACATACTCTGTGTACTGCCCTCTGGCTCACTTTTTAATGTCCCTTGGGTAGAGGAGAAAGTAATTGATGACATGTGTGATGAAATGCTGGCAGGCCTGGAAGCAGAGAGGTCTTGTTCTTCTGCTTCTTCCTCTTCTGCTTCCACTTCCTCGGGCACATTCAGAGGGGGGAAATAAGTACGATTAGAATGGATTGCTGAGGAGCAGAGCTCACATGTCGCTCTTAGTAGAAAGAATGACATGAGGTTTTCATGATATAGTTTCCTGACAAGTAATGCAGAATGCAAAAACAAGAGAAGCAGAACATCATCATGAACTTGCAGCTGGCATCTGTCCTCCTACATGTCTGTCTCCGGCTCCCTCTGTTGCCTCCCTCCCCAGGCTCTCCAAATTTTGTTTCTCATAGGAGGTTTGTGAGTCCACCATCTGTCACCAATTTTTCATGGCTGTTAAGGGCTGTTTCTTCCTAGATAAAGAAAGGCAAAAGGGCTAAATTAGCTTCAGTAACTGTCAGATATAGTAAAACCCAAGAGTCTGCATACAACCCATAAGGTGGGTTGGGGGGTTGGCTAAAGATGAATGCAACAGGCAATAACATTTCACCTGAGGCTTTTAGTAGCGCAATTGAAAAGTAATGCTTCCAACTGTAGTTTGAGTGTAAAGGGAACGGCACGACCTCCTGGACTTTGATGATAAGCAAATCAAACACATTAATACAATGGGGGGAAGTGTTTGTAAGTGGCAGGCATTCTTAGCACAGAGCATCCTTGGAAGGTGAGACTGGCTCTTCCTACCTTGCCTGACCTGGTAAGGTGATTAACATTTTGTGGTATTAAGTAGCTGAGCACCAATTCTGGGATTGGCACTGACTGCCTTGGCAACCTCCTTTCACTTCTCTGTTGTTGCTCTCGTTGAGGCCTGCTGCCTGTGGGAGGCAAGAAATGCCTCTATCCTGCCCCTGGCCACCTGCAGGAGCACTATCACATCAGCATCTGTGAAGTCGGGACTGTGTGCCCTGCAGTATACTGTCGGATAATTTCTGTACAACGACGTTCCTTTTGCAGCAAAGTGTTTTCTGATGAAGCCTGGTGGTTTAAGCTGCGCCAAGTTCTTAGCCCCTGCAGGTTTACGATATTTTCCTCTCCCAAATGGGTGAGCTCCTAAAGAGAAGTGTTTTCAATGCCTGGAGCTCATTCAAACATTCCAATTAAGCTAGCATCAAAAAATATAGCGAGGTTAGCACTACTGCAGTCCGGAAGTCCAACAGTGATCAGGCTGCTGAGGAGCATCGAGGCTAACATGTCAAATTACCAAAGGCACATAGCAAAATAACAAAGTGAACAGAATGCTAAATTACATTGGTCAGTTGAATATAAGTTGAAAGTGCCATGCTAAAACTCTACATTGACCTGGTCAGACTGCCCCTTGAATACAATGCTCAGCTTTGATTACCATTGGAAACATTCAAGTCTTGGGCCTGGATTTTAACTGCCAGTGGGTTTCTAGCAGGAAACCAGGCTGGTGAGTTTAATTTCCCACCCACCCATGGCAAAATGAGAGCCAGACAATTTTAATGGCCAGGCCTCATTTAAATCCTATCAGCTGACTTTCCACCCTTCCAGATGGGAAGTTGGCAGGAAGCAGTGGAAAATCGCAAGGCCTGGAGGCTGCCCACCAACAGCAGGTAAGTGGCAGGATCAACAGCTGGGTTTCCCCGCGGCGCTCCCACTCATGCTCCTCCTGGCCCCACAAGGAAAGTAAACAAAATAAGTTAAAACTTACCTTTTTGGCTCTTTTCTGGCCCCGATGCTGGGTTGGCTTAGCAGGAAACTCATTGCCACTTCCCGCTCGGGCCGCCTAGCAAACATTACAGATGGGTCCCGATGACATTATTGGAACCCGGCATTTAAATGTTAAAAACGACCCTGTCGACTTTGCCACCTACTCAGAAAAGCAGGTGATAATTGGAATCTGGCAGCTCCTGGGTGGATAAGTATCTTGGGCGATTTTAAATGCCTATTCTGCCGAGCAGGTAGGGATAAAATCGCCCTCTTGGAGGCAGTGTAGTGAGGAGTAATGAGACTGATCCCTGACATTGAAAGATATCTACAAAGAGAAGTAATTTTTATTTATTCGTTCATGGGATGTGGACGTCGCTGGCAAGGTCAGCATTTATTGCCCATCCCTAATTACCCTTGAGAAGGTGGTGGTGAGCCACCTTCTTGAACCGCTTCAGTCGTGTGGTGAAGGTTCTCCCACAGTGCTGTTAGGTAGGGAGTTCCAGGATTTTGACCCAGCAACGATGAAGGAACGGCGATATATTTACAAGTCAGTATGGTGTGTGACTTGGAGGGGAATGTGCAGGTGGTGTTGTTCCCTTGTGCCTGCTGCCCTTGTCCTTCTATGTGATAGAGGTCGCGGGTTTGGGAGGTGCTGTCGGAGAAGCCTTCGCGAGTTGCTGCAGTGCATACTGTAGATGGTACACACTGCAGCCATAGTGTGCCAGTGGTGAAGGGAGTGAATGTTTAGGGTGGTGGATGGGTTGCCAATCAAGTGGGCTGCTTTGTCCTGGATGGTGTCGAGCTTCTTGAGTGTTGTTGGAGCTGCACTCATCCAGGAAAGTGGAGAATATTCCATCACACTCCTGACTTTTTTTTTTATTCGTTCACGGGATGTGGGCGTCGCTGGCAAGGCCAGCATTTATTGCCCATCCCTAATTGCCCTCGAGAAGGTGGTGGTGAGCCGCCTTCTTGAACCGCTGCAGTCCGTGTGGTGACGGTTCTCCCACAGTGCTGTTAGGAAGGGAGTTCCAGGATTTTGACCCAGCGACAATGAAGGAACGGCGATATATTTCCAAGTCGGGATGGTGTGTGACTTGGAGGGGAACGTGCAGGTGGTGTTGTTCCCATGCGCCTGCTGCCCTTGTCCTTCTAGGTGGTAGAGGTCGCGGGTTTGGGAGGTGCTGTCGAAGAAGCCTTGGCGAGTTGCTGCAGTGCATCCTGTGGATGGTGCACACTGCAGCCACAGTGCGCCGGTGGTGAAGGGAGTGAATGTTTAGGGTGGTGGATGGGGTGCCAATCAAGCGGGCTGCTTTATCTTGGATGGTGTCGAGCTTCTTGAGTGTTGTTGGAGCTGCACTCATCCAGACAAGTGGAGAGTATTCCATCACACTCCTGACTTGTGCCTTGTAGATGGTGGAAAGGCTTTGGGGAGTCAGGAGGTGAGTCACTCGCCGCAGAATACCCAGCCTCTGACCTGCTCTCGTAGCCACAGTATTTATATGGCTGGTCCAGTTAAGTTTCTGGTCAATGGTGACCCCCAGGATGTTGATGGTGGGGGATTCGGCGATGGTAATGCCATTGAATGTCAAGGGGAGGTGGTTAGACTCTTTCTTGTTGGAGATGGTCATTGCCTGGCACTTATCTGGCGCGAATGTTACTTGCCACTTATCAGCCCAAGCCTGGATGTTGTCCAGGTCTTGCTGCATGCAGGCTCGGACTGCTTCATTATCTGAGGAGTTGCGAATGGAACTGAACACTTTACATGTTCTATCACCAAATATTTACTTGTGGAACACTGCCTTATTTATACTTAACTTTAATGACATTCTTAGCAATCAAACAAAATGCGATACTATCCATCTTCTGAAATTTCAAGAAATGTTTTTTATAATACAAGTAGATTAGCATTACTATTTGGGATGTTAACTCCACATAAATATGTACAAAGTCCAACCATAGTACATTAATGTAATAGGTCACTTCCCATTCACTTTTGTGACATACTAACATTTAAATATATAATCCCGATCCACATATAATACGTTCCCATTTATCTACATACAACATTCTCAATATACTGAATAGTGTCAGTTCAGCGCACGTTCATTATCATCCAGCTTATCCTGAATCAGACCGGATAGTTCGCTAGATCTCATTTTAGTAAGCGTTCAAAATAAATTACTTTGATTTATTTTTGATTACAATTTTGAAAGCACATTTTTGTGTTTAAATAAAAAGCAACTTATTCATTGATATTAAAAACAATTAGGTATTTTCCAAAAAAACATTTGGGAATGCAAATGGATGTCATCTTATGATTTGCAAATAAATTTATGCAGTAAGAGGTCAGACAATTCCTACAGAGCAACAGCAAAAATCTGCCAAATCTCAAATAAGTCACCTGATCAACATGTAGTAATTTACTGAAGACTTGAACTGGGTTACTGTTGAAATAGGGTCCTGCTTAAAAGAGTGTAGGACAGACATATTTTTAGGTATTCTCATTTTCTGCACTAAAATGAGAAAAATATCTGCAACATGTTTTAGTTACATTCAAGAAGGCAATGGGATCATTGAATAAGAGGCATTGCATTCCTTCTTTTTACAATCAAGCACTCTGGGACAAATAATGTGCTGGACCAGGATTTATAATTCATTTAGTAATAGGATTTTGAGCTGTTTAGAAGGATTAGTCATGTTAAAGAAAGACCTATTTATTTCAGCTTGATAGCAGCTAAAACTACATAGTACTTGCTGTTGTTATTTCAACAATTTATAGGATTACTCAGTAGCCGATGCCCTGAGCTCCCCTGTCTATAATGTGTCATAATAATGGTGATATTTGGATTATTGCTATTTCTCTAATACAGTTTCATAATCACAGCAGATGAGCCGGCAAGACTAAGCGCAAAGTAGGAACCAATCAAAATGCCTCATTGTTAAGACCCCAACCTCTGTGACCTCAGTAATACAGTTGTGGCGATAGTGTTCGACATGCTTGAATACTTTGTTTTATGGCTTCATCACAGAAATGCTGACGATGCCTTCTGTAGGGTGATAAAGCCCATTGATTCAACAGCAGGATTATCAACATCTCAAGGAAAGGAGGGGGAATAAAATAGCCTCAGAAATCATCAAATCCATTCTAAGCCCGTGACTATTCCGAGTGGAGCTGGGAAAGTATTTTTAATTGGTCTGATTTTTATGAGTAATTGAGTGTTTTGTTGTTATTTCAAAAATTAAACAGTACACAGAGGAAATACAGAACCTTGTACATGGTTCTTAGTACAGTTTTATCTGTACACATTTTCAATGTACATCCATTCAAGATTTTTAAAATATTTGTGTTAGAGATCATGTCAACATACTTCTCAAGAGGTAGGATTTTTCGAGCACCCCATAATCTTGGTTGAAATTTCACTTTAGTTCAACAGCAACTTGCATTTATATAGTACCTTTAACATAGTAAAATGTCCCCAAGGTGTTTCACAGGAGCAAATCAGGCAAAATTTGACACTGAACCATGGTGACCAAAATACCCACCGCAATTTTAAAAAACCACCAGAAGCATATTCTAATGGTCTCTAATGTACCACAATCTCTAATAAAAATATGTTTTCTGGCTTCTCGCTAATTGAGAAATCCTTATGCATTATTCCCAAAGACAATTATTCTGGATGAAGGAGGGGGAGAATCCATTGGGTAAATGCACAGTTACATTTTGGTGGAATCCGATAGGCAAAAGGTGATCTGTGAGACAGTTTGTGTGAGATTCACAGTTGTTCAACATTATTACATTTGTTTTCATTTTTGATAACCCTGTATGGTGGAGATCTGACGTAATGTGTCTCTGCCTCCATTTTCTTTTCACTATGCCTGGGAACTCAGGGTTGCCCCTGCATAACGGACAGAAAATTCTCTTCTCCAGTGTTCATTGTTTAATTTTAAATCACAGTCTAATAGGTCACCTGGGGTGTTGCAAATGGTAAGTTAGCAAATATGGTGTCTCTCTTACCTGTGTCTGTTATCGTCATGTAGTTGTTTTTCTTTATCGGTCTCTCCTCTTCTTTTTCTGTCTCTCCCTTTCTCTTCTCTTCTGTTTTTCTCTCCTTCAATTTTCTTTCTGCTCCTCTTTTTTTCTCTTTCCTTATGGGTGGAGTGGTATGGTATAGGGTGGGGGGAGGGGGGAGGAGAAGCTGCTGAGGGCTGCAGGTTGCATTTTCCATTGGGGTTGCAGTGAAAATATGGCCAGCAGCCCTCAGCAGTTCCCTTCCTATCCCATCCCCCTTCACTTGTGCCTTTGCGCCATCTGATTGTTCTCATTGTGTCCCCTGCTCCTTTGCCTTACCAATACCCGTTTCCCTTTCTATCAACCTCACTCCCATCGTTAATCCTACATACTCTCATTGCTACCCTGACCTCTTCCCCTTTGAAGTGTCCTGTATTCTCCAATCCCTCTCAGTCTGCTGTCACTCACCTTACCTTTCACTCACCATACAATCTCCCCTTACTCCTATTTGCTTTCCCTACTGAGAGGCCACAAGCCTCCTCACTCACAAAGTGATTCCCTCCTCTATTTACACCATCTTAAACTCCACTCCTTTCCATTTCCTGGACGGAAGTTTGCCATCCCAACTCTTTTGGTCGACACGTTTTTTTTTATTCGTTCATGGGATGTGGGTGTCGCTGGCGAGGCCGGCATTTATTGCCCATCCCTATTGCCCTTGAGCAGGTGCTGGTATGCCACCTTCTTGAACCGCTGCAGTCCGTCTGGTGAAGGTTCTCCCACAGTGCTGTTAGGAAGGGAGTTCTAGGATTTTGACCCAGCGACGATGAAGGAACGGCGATATATTTCCAAGTTGGGATGGTGTGTGACTTGGAGGGGAACGTGCAGGTGGTGTTCTTCCCATGTGCCTGCTGCCCTTGTCCTTCTAGGTGATAGAGGTTGCGGGTTTGGGAGGTGCTGTCGAAGAAGCCTTGGCGAGTTGCTGCAGTGCATCCTGTGGATGGTACACAATGCAGCCACAGTGCGCCAGTGGTGAAGGGAGTGAATGTTTAGGGTGGTGGATGGTGTGCCAATCAAGCAAGCTGCTTTGTCCTGGATGGTGTCGAGCTTCTTGAGTGTTGTTGGAGCTGCACTCATCCAGGCAAGTGGAAAGTATTCCATCACACTCCTGACTTGTGCCTTGTAGATGGTGGAAAGGTTTTGGGGAATCAGAAGATGAGTCACTCGCCGCAGAATACCCAGCCTCTGACCTGCTCTTGTAGCCACAGTATTTATGTGGCTGGTCCAGTTAAGTTTCTGGTCAATGGTGACCCCCAGGATGTTGATGGTGGGGGATTCGGCGATGGTAATGCCATTGAATGTCAAGGGGAGGTGAATAGACTCGCTCTTGTTGGAGATGGTCATTGCCTGGCACTTGTCTGGCGCGAATGATACTTGCCACTTATCAGCCCAAGCCTGGATGTTGTCCAGGTCTTGCTGCATGCGGGCTTGGAATGCTTCATTATTTGAGGGGTTGCGAATGGAACTGAACACTGTGCAATCATCAGCGAACATCCCCATTTCTGACCTTATGATGGAGGAAGGTCATTGATGGTTGGGCCGAGGACAATGCCCTGAGGAACTCCTGCAGCAATGTCCTGGGGCTGAGATGATTGGCCTCCAACAACCACTACCATCTTCCTTTGTGCTAGGTATGACTCCAGCCACTGGAGAGTTTTCCCCCTGATTCCCATTGACTTCAATTTTACGAGGGCTCCTTGGTGCCACACTCAGTCAAATGCTGCCTTGATGTCAAGGGCAGTCACTCTCACCTCACCTCTGGAATTCAGCTCTTTTGTCCATGTTTGGACCAAGGCTGTAATGAGGTCTGGAGCCGAGTGGTCTTGGCAGAACCCAAACTGAGCATCGGTGAGCAGGTTATTGGTGAGTAAGTGCCGCTTGATAGCACTGTTGACAACACCTTCCATCACTTTGCTGATGATTGAGAGTAGACTGATGGGGCGGTAATTGGCCGGATTGGATTTGTCCTGCTTTTTGTGGACAGGACATACCTGGGCAATTTTCCACATTGTCGGGTAGATGCCAGCGTTGTAGCTGTACTGGAACAACTTGGCTAGAGGTGCAGCTAGTTCTGGAGCACAAGTCTTCAGCACTACAGCCGGGATGTTGTCGGGGCCCATAGCCTTTGCTGTATCCAGTGCACTCAGCCGTTTCTTGATATCATGTAGAGTGAATCGAATTGGCTGAAGACTGGCTTCTGTGATGGTGGGGATATCGGGAGGAGGCCGAGGCTGAAGATGGTTGCAAACGCTTCAGCCTTGTCTTTTGCACTCACGTGCTGGATTCCGCCATCATTGAGGATGGTGATGTTTGCAGAGCCTCCTCTTCCCGTTAGTTGTTTAATTGTCCACCACCATTCACGACTGGATGTGGCAGGACTGCAGAGCTTCGATCTGATCCGTTGGTTGTGGACTCGCTTAGCTCTGTCTATAGCATGTTGCTTCCGCTGTTTAGCATGCATGTAGTCCTGAGTTGTAGCTTCACCAGGTTGACACCTCATTTTTAGGTACGCCTGGTGCTGTTGCTGGCATGCTCTTCTACACTCCTCATTGAACCAGGGTTGACTCCAGTTAAACAATATATGATTGACTCTTTATGCCCTATGATATGACCAGCAAGCCATTTAGTTGTAAAACCGTCACTACAAAACAGAACAATAAGAGAAATACGAGATGGATCTAAAAGCAACAACCCAGACATTGGACCAGGACATGATGCACGCAATCCCAGCCCAGCTGACCCTGCAAAGTCCTCCTCACCAACATCTGGGGACTGGTATCCTAGTTGGGAGAGCTATCCCATACAGTAGTCAGTCAAAGCACTGACATAATTATACCCATGGAATCATATCTATCAGCCAACATTCCAGACTCTTCCATCACCATTTCTAGGTATGTTTAGTCCTACAGCAGGATAGACACATCAGGTGGAGGCACAATGGTAAACAGTATTCGGTATCTCTGTTATTCCCTCACTTTCCAATTGAAGAGCTAGCAGGCACTATCAGGTCAGTATTGCATAGATTAAATTCAGCTCAAACCTCCCTCTAATCTGCACCAACAATGACCTTATCCACCACATCAAAACAGCTCTCTGAGCTGCACTATGAGACTATTTCTATTTCATATACCAGCCATCCTTGTGACTCTCTGAGTGGCATTGTAAATTGGCGCATTTTATAGGTAGTATGTTCCATAGACCCATACTAGCAAGGATTGGGTAATGAGTCCCAGCCTCATTTCATTTAGGATCCTTACAGCCAAAGGAGGCAGGAACGTTCTCTCTGGGTTGAATTTAGACACAGGTCTCAGAGATGAATGAACTTTCGGATAAATTCACTGATCCTGAGCTCCCAACAAGAAGCTGCATTTGACAGGTCAGAGATAGGCCTACAATACTATAGTCTTGATTTCCCAACTTTTCAAACATGGCTCCCCATTGGGAGCATGGAATTGGTTAATTTACCGGATTGTGTTAACCCACAAAGCCTCCTGCTTCCAAGGTTTATGACATTGTCTGAACCCCTCCATGCCTTATTGCTTGATAACTAGCTGAGTATTATAGTGCCTGCACATTTCTAGCATTCAAAGTGTAGATCTTCTATGATAGACCCTATGAAATTACTAATAACAAGCATCAGGGAGGACCTATTTCCTTTAGCAGAGGGGTCAGTGACCAGGGGACATAGATTTAAAGTAATTGCTAGAAGGATTAGACAGGAGCTGAGGAGAAAGTTTTTCACCCAGAGGGTGGAGGGGGTCTGGAACTCACTGCCTGAAAGGGTGGTAGAGTCAGAAACCCTCAACTCATTTCGAATGTACTTGGATGTACACTTGAAGTGCCATAACCTACAGGGCTACGGACTAAATGCGGGAGAGTGGGATTAAGTTGAATAGCTCTTTTTCGGTTGGCATGGACACGATGGGCCGAATGGCCTATTTCTGTGCCGTAACTTTCTATGGTTCTAAGCATCAGATTCCTTGTATTAAAATGTTTGATAAAGTAATTTTTTTTTGCTATACAAATCCATTATATGCCCCAGAGGTTATCCCAAATTCTGGCAAGTCATCCAATAAATCAGGGAAATTCTTCTGTAGACCAACCAACATCCTGCAGTAAGCTTTACAGTTTGGTCTGTAAACAGGGGGTAAGTTTCAACAGGGAGCCGGGAAGAGGGCGGAGGGGGGAATTCCTGATGGGAAACCCAGGTTTGCCGGACGTCCTTATGGTTTTGACGTAAGGATGTTTTTCATTTTTTTTCTGTAGGTTTCTCGCATGACTGACAGCCAGATTGACAGGCTGGCTGTCAGTCAGACAGGAGAGCAGACAGGGAGCGGATGCCAGCAGTTAAGTCTTAGATGGGGGGGGTGGGGTGGGGGGGTGGGGGGTGGTCGGTTATGGGGGATGGCGGTCAGGTTTGTGGGTCATCGGGGGGGGGGCCAGTCATCGAGATCGGGGTTCGTGGTGGGGTCGGTCATCCTGGTGTCTGTCATCGGGGGGGTTGGCCATCGGGGGGTTGGTCATCGAGGGGTTGGTCATCGAGGGGTTGGCATGGCGGGGAGGGGGTCAGTAATCAGTTGGGGTCATGGGGGGATCGGTCATCAGGGGGAGTCTCCGGGGTCAGGGGTCATCGGGATTGGGGATCATCGGGGATCAATCATCGGGGTTGGGGTTCGTGGTGGGGTTGGTCACAGGGGGTCAGGGATCATGGTGGGGTGGGTCACTGGGGGTCAGTCATTGGGGGCTCGGTCATCGGAGGGTTGGCATGGGGGGTCGGCATGGGGAGGTCGGGGTCGGTAATCAGTTGGGGTCTGGGGTCGGTCTTCGGGGGAGTCACTGGGGGTTGGGGGTCATTGGTTAGTCAATCATCGGGGGAGTCATCATGGGCTCAGTCATGGGGGGGTTCAGACATCGGGGATCGGATATCGGGCGGGTCGGACATCGTGGAGGGATCGGAGATCGTGAGGGGGGTCGGAGATCATGGGGTGCGACGGGGATCGTAGGGAGGGGGTCGGAGATCGTGGGGAGGGGGTCAGCTGCTCGTGTATGTGGGATCACAGCAGGTAGGCTTGTTGGGCCTGGAGGAAACACTCCTGCTCCTCCTAACCCACAAGCAGTGCAATAACGGCATTTACCCGCTGAGCCAGGCGTTCCCGCCTCCTCTTACATGTTGTGAAGCAGAAGGCCCGCAAATCCTGGCCCCCAGGAGTTAAAAATAAAGAACCTGTGAAAATGGAGCCCCACAGCGTCCTTAAAAGATTTTACTGACCCATCGGCCTCCTGAGAACGGGTTCATCGCCCGGCCCTCGACCCATCTCCATTAAAACTGGAAGTGGGCGGGTTGGGGTTGGGTTTTACATTTTTACGATTTTTACCTACCCACCCGCCCCCACCCCACCCGTTCATGGTACCGCTTTTACATTTTAACATCATTGAAGTGCATTTGGATTATTTTTGTGAATTATTTTCCCTCCTCTGCTTTTCTACACCTTATAAGGCAACAGTAATATTGTATTTTTAATTTGATTTTTGTCACGTTTGCAAGAAATGCTATGAGTGAAATCAGTGGTGATGCAGACTATTGCTTTCAAGGAATCAAATATGAATAGTTCCAGTGGCACAACAACAAAGAACCGGTTTAGCAAGCAATTTGTAAACTTGGTGCAGCTGTGCAAGTGGCACTCTGTTAGCACAGTGACAGATTCGGCATATGGAGCACATTTTCCATGGTTGGTGGAGTGGAAAGGGCTAGCAAAGCTGAATATTTGGCCAAGATAGTGCATTTGTTACAGCTGCCACAATCATCATCGTTGATACAGTTCATTGAGTTGGCATTGCTGGTACAGCAAGCACATTTGGCAGAGTAGGCACTGGTGATATTCCTTGTCCAACTGGTAGAATCACAGATACATGTCAGGTGGCCAGACAGTGGAACTTAGATAATTATCAGTCACCCCTGTATTTGGGGTGGGGCGGAGGAGACTAGCAGATATTTCATTGGTTGGGAGCAGACGGAGGGAAAATATTGCCCATTTGTTCATCAGTTGCTTCTAGCACACCAGGAGACCATCAACATCAGTTCAGTACCTAGGACCCAAATATTTCAATGGCTTCAATGTAGCACCATTACAACTTTTATATAGCATCATTAAAGTGGAACAAGTTCCAAGGTGTCTCACGGAGAATGGTCGTCAGGCAGTCATAGAAGATTTAGGAAAGAAAACTGAAAGTATAGTTTTGAGATGGCTTTTAAAGGTGGGGAGAGAAGTAGCAAGGTTGGGGTGGGGGGGGGATTTAGTGAATGAGTTCCAGAGATTAGGGCCAAGACAATTGAATGCTTCAGCACCAATGGCAGAGCTGAGAATGGTGGGGGCGGTGGGGAGGGAGCACAGGAAGCCAGGAGCCCAGAGTTGGAGCACCGAAGAGCACTTGTTGGGATGTGGGGTTGGAGAAGGTTGCAGAGGTAAAATGGGGCAAGGCCCAGGAAGGGTTATAAATGAGTATGAGGATTCAATGCACTGGGGGACAGGAAGCTATTGAGTTCAAAAAGGATGGGAATGATGGGCGAGCGGGCTTAGTTCAAGACGGCATGATGAAGTTTTGAACAAATTATGGTTTGTGCACAGTGCAGCTTGGGAGCTAGAGAGGAGGGAAAGACTGGACGCACTGAAAGCATGGATAAGGGTTTCCAGCAGCAGTGTGGGTAAAGTAAGGGTGAAGCTCGGTGATACTGCTTAGGTGGAAGTAAGTGGTCTTGGTGATGAGTAGGATATAGGGTTTGAATCTTAGCACTGGATCAAACAAGACACCAAGATTGTGTACCATCTGATTCAGCCTGAGTGAGCAGTCAGGAAAGGAGATGGGGGGATAAAGTTTTGGTGGAAGATAAAAAGTTGGTTTTGGTTTTCCCAAAGTTCAAATGAAAGAAGTTCTGGCTCATCTGCAACTTGATGGTGCATAGTAGACGTCGTGCTACTGATTACACACCTTCAGGTAATATTGTAGAGGAGCAACACATAAATGAGGAAAAGGAGGGGGCCAAGGTTGGAACCCATGAGTAACTCTAGATTTGACCATTTGGGGTGGAAGGAAAAGTCATTGTTAGAAACAAGCTGGCTACATTAGGGCAAGTAAGCGTTGAAACACGTGGGATGGTATTATGGAGGTGAAAGATGAAGGTGACGTGATGGTGGAGAAGGAGGATGGAGTGGTTGATCATGTTGAGTGGTTCAGAGAGGTCAAGGAGGGATAACATGCCATAGACAAAATCAAAAAGGATATCATTGTTAACTTTTATCAGAGTGGTGTCAGTGCTGTAAGCAGGACAGAAACATAGACTGAAGGGATTCAAATAGTGATTAGTAGGAGAGGTAAGCATGGAAGTGGATAGTGATGACTTGTTCAAGGAGCATAGAGATGGAAGACAGGTTAGAGATGATGACAGTATTTGAGGAAAGCAGAGGAGTCAAGGGTGGGCTTTTTGAGGAATGGTATGATGATGGCAGTTTTGAAAGGAAGCGGACTGAATTAGTGCACAGGGAACATTAATAATGTCAGCGAACACTGGGTCAAGGAAAATGAATTGAGATAACAAGAGTTAGGTGGGGAAGGGATTGAGGAAGTAATTTGAACTCACTGTACCAATGTGAACTTTCTCACTTCCCCTATCAGCCTCTGAATGAAATTGACAATTTAATGCCAATATGTAGACAGTAACTGGATTAAAACAGTAACTGGCTTGAAACAAAGAGAAAGGAGGCTTTCATTCTGAGTCTGGCTGAAGTAAAACCCAGGGCCCATAGAGGAAAGAGGTGAAAGTATACTAATTAACTGCACCACTGACTACATGAACTGACTTTTGAAGTAGTATAGTTTGTGGATTTTGGCTGCATGTCTTTTTTTATATCATTGATGACTGAAATTAGATATCATATAATGGAAACCATACCATTTCAAACAATATTTTGCTGTTTACATTTTATAAAGTGGAAAGGGGTGGAGTGAGGTTCATGCAGGGGATCACAATTCCCTCAGAGCTTGTGGAAAGCCTGTGGAGGTGACATTTCATTGTGTGTAACATCACGTTAGATTATTCACCAAGGGTGGGGGGGAGGGCAGAATCCTTCCCTTAACATTTAAACCAAACTGAAGTTAACACCCAACAAAGGTTGGCCCCCATCTGTTATACTTGTACACCTCTAAATGCTGCTAAGGGTCGAACACTGGAATGTTCTGCGAGTCTTACTTAAGTTTAATAAATGGCCTGTATAATGTGAAAATTGTTTATAAATAGCCTTGATTCATTCTTCCCATTAATACAGTGATTGCTCTTTTCACCAAGCTGTGAAAATATAAGGAAGGATTACCGCACTCATTATACAGGTTTGTATTGTACATTTGAGGCTGATTTTCATAGGTGTCATCCTTGGCTCGGTAGTAGCACTCTCACCTCTGATCCGGAGGTCATGTGTTCAGATACCACCCCAGAACTTGAGCACTTAATTGTGGATGACATTTCAGTGCAGTAGTGAGGGAGTACTGCATTGTTAGACGTCCCATCTTTCAGATGAAGCATTACACTGAGCCCGCTCAGATAAAAGATCCCATGGCAGTATTCCAAGAGGAGCAGAGGAGTGTCTCCTGATGTCTTGGCTAATGTTGATCCCTCAACCAACACTACCAAAAATAGATTAGCTGGTCATTTATCTCGTTTGTGGGACCTTGCTATATGCATTTCCTTACATTACAACAGTGACTATACGTCAATGGCTATGAAATGCTTTGGGATGTCCTGTGAATGTGAAAGGCACTATATAAATGCAAGTTCTCTTTTTGTCCTCCTCCCTTCACCCCAGTGTAAGTCAGTCAGTGTGCATTTCACATGTACCTAACTTGAAGTTAGCAGAAGCCACCTGTATTTCCGGGTTCAGCATATTTAAATGTTAGGTGAGTGCTGGGCGGGACTACTACCCGGGAATTGGCACTCACACCAAATTGGGGAGGGCAGCTATGTGTTCTGCAGGCTTTAAAAGTCATGCGGCATTTTGGCCTGTTGGTTGTCAGTAGCAGTCAAATAGCCACCAGCCCCAAGTGCAGTTCTCCGATCTGAAGGGGCAGGCAGTAACCTCTCCCACCCTGTTTCCTTGAGTGCTTTTCAGGGAAGGTGTCCACAGGGTAGAATCCCTGGAAAATGATACCTGAAAATCAGGGAGCACAGGTGAGCAAACCCTACAATTCTATATCCTTGATTAGTCATGTTGCTATTTTCCTGTCATTCATTCAATGATCAGGTGGTTAGATATTCTGCTGTCTTTCCTGGGGCCAATGGTTGAGCTTCACCAAAGAGTATACTTCCGTAAAAAGATGGGCACAATACAAATGAGTGATCAGCACTTGGAGCTGACCATTCAAACCAGGATAACTAAGTTTCAGATAGCTTTGGCAAGGCTGCATTGCATTGTTTTATGAATAAGGTGGCACAAGACTGCTTCCAAGTACAGCATAATAGACGTATTGCTGAAAAGGTTAATTAATTGCTGTGAGGTCTAAGTTTACTGTTCAGTGAACTTTTTTGAACTGGGATAGATATTGGAATAACAGTCCTGTAAAAATACATGGAGGTTCTATTGGAGTCATTTGATGACTCCAATGGAAGTGTTTGAGTTTTGTGAAGGAGAACCAGTACTTAAAGGGTAAACAAGCAGCTTCTCTCTGAACAGCATGCTCCAAAGCATAGTTTGTACATTTACTAATAACAGGTAAGATCGTACATAACTGATCATTACCAACATGCTACATACACCGCAGAACAACTCCAGGGATCATAATCTGTGTTGGCAGTAGAGAGCGTCTCAAATTCTTGTCAATGTCAAGGGTGAATCCTATTCATCAGAAATGTGACTTCACTTTCACAATATTAGGGCTAATATGCCGGTTTTCATAAAGAAAAAAGAAAATAATATTTCTTGTTATTGCTAGCGACAGTGAAAAGGGAACAATCATAATGCACATGAATAATAATCCGTTGTCACTTTTCAAGCAGCTGCTGATTTATTTAACAACAATAAGTGTTGAAAGTTTGATACAAAGTAGTGGAATGCACCACTGCTAAGGAAAATGACAGAAGACTAACAGAAAAAAAATGACTTAGTAACAAGGCTCTACATGTGCTATTAGTGGAATAATGCAAGCATATATTTTGTGGGGCAGGACAACCTCCAAACATGCCTCCAAACAGGCTAATGAGCTGCAAATCATGACTGACAGGGTCAATGCTGTCTCTGCCACTTGGAAGACCTGGCAGGAGCATGGAAAACATTGCATGACCTAAAAGAACAACATAAAGCTGAGATATAAATATTACTATAAAATAGCAGCACAAGACATATATGCACATGAAAGAAAGCAACAAGCATAAAAGATACAGATCGATCACTCATGATGTTCTGCATGGGGTGTCAAGACCAAATAGTATTGAGGTGAAAAAAAGTTAGAGCGCAGGAGAGGGGGAAGGACGAGATAGAAGTGGGGAGGAGGGAGAAGGGAGGGAGTGGGAAAGGCGGGGAGGGGAGGGGAGAGGGGGAAGGGGTGGAAAAGGAGAGGAAGAGAGGACATGATAGTGAAATGAGCAGACAGGAGAAGAGGGAGGGATGGGGATGGATTACTGCAGGTAAATGTTGGCACTTTTAAAATAGTGTTTCCCATTGACGGGATAGGGAGAGATAGTGGGGAGGGGTAATAGGAGTGAGACAACGGGAGCAGGAGGAAGGGGAGGAGAAAAGGGAACAAAGAGGGGACGAAGCAGGCAAAGGAAAACTGTGGGCCGGAAAGAGAAATGGAGATCTTCTCTTGACCTTGCCTTGGGAGGGAGGAGACTAGGTTTACTTAGGTCCCCATTATCTGCTCAGTGGACCGGGGGGGGGGGGGGAAGAGGGGGCAAAGCCAATCTAGCCTCCTATCTGGCCATGACCTCTTCCTCAATTACCTGGGGGACAACAGGGGGGGAGGGATAGGGGTTGGTTTAAATTGCTCATATGCCCTGACTTTCTGTTCAATGGCATTTCTCCAAACCACTGGATTTTGCTCACTGGATATGCATAAATACTTTACTGGCACTGAGAAATGATAGCAAGAAAGTTATTACAACAACAATAAGTATTTGCATTTCTATAGGGCCTTTAATGTAGCTTTTGGCCTGGAACACATCAGAAGACTTCAGACAGGCACAATGAAACTGGCTCTCCTGTAAATGGTGCCATTCTCAGCTGGTCACACCTGGCGTTGCATCCGAGTGGCTTTCTAGCGCCGCATCTTCCTCCCAAACCCCTTACCCACTGGGCTCCCAAGATGCACCCAGATTTGCACGGGAACCATCTACCACTAGTAAAATTAGCTGATCCCGCCCTGACTCCAGATACTCAGGCGTGGCCATGAGCGGAGGTCACCAGCACATTGCAGTTTGCAGTCTGCTGCATTTATGGTAGCAGAGAGGAATTGAAGAATTTCGGCCCTTAGAATTTGCTGCTTGGCATGTAATTTATATAATTCTGCTATTTTTATATCTAATGATATATTACCTCTGGATTCCCCCATGCATCTATCCTTGGCCCCCTCTTATTTCTCATTTATATGCTGCCCCTCGACGGTCCAAAAACACGACGTCAGATTCCACGTGTACACTGACAACACCCAGCTCTACCTCACCACCACCTCCTTCGACCCCTCCACTGTCTCTCATTTGTCACACTGTTTGTCTGACTGGATGAGCAAAAATGTCCTCCAACTAAATATTGGGAAGCCCAAAGCCATTGTCTACGGTCCCTGCCACAAACTCCGTACCGTAGCCGTGGCCACTGGCCACTGTGACCATGGCCATGGCTGTGGCCACTGTCTGGGGCTGAACCAGACTGTTCGCAATCTTGGCGTCCTGTTGCAGAGGTTACAGAGATAGGGAGGGGTGAGGCCATGGAGGGATTTGAAAACAAAGATGAGAATTTTAAAATTGAGGCGTTCCCGGACCGGGAGTCAATATAGGGCAGTAAGCACAGGGGTGATGGGTGAACAGGACTTGGTGCGAGTTAGGATATGGGCAGCAGAGTTTTGGATGAGCTCAAGTTTATGGAGGGTGGAAGATGAAAGGCCAGCCAGGAGAGCATTGGAATAGTCAAGTCTAGAGGTAACAAAGGCATAGGTGAGTGTTTCAGCAGCAGATGAGCTGAGGAACAGGCAGAGACCCCTTGGACCCCACGTGCCCCTCCATTGATCTAGATGGTTTAATCTATACGCCGAACACAGCCTTCACCTGGAATTCCCATGTGTTACTCTTTAGTGCGGAGACCCAGCATTTATGGGTCCTGCCCAATTTCTCACCCCCACGGTTCTCTCTCCCCCTTTATCCCGTAATTACGCCCAGATCCTGGTGGAATTCAGGGCCTATGTCTCAAACCTCACTGCTGTCACATTTAATGGGAAAAAAATGACATATATTAGAATAGCGTATATCCAACAGGTGGCGCGCTCCCAATTCTTACAGAATTCATTTGTTCAGAAGTCATTTGGACTATGAAATTGGAAGAGAGGACAAAACTAATGGTAGGAACAATAGTAATCATATACAACAACAACTTGTATCTATGCAACACCTTTAATGTAGAAAAACATCCCAAAGCGCTTCACAGAGGCGTAATTAACACTGAGCCAAAGAAGGAGTTATTATGATGGGTGACTAAAAGCTTGTTGAAGAGGTGGGTTTTAAGGAAGGTCTTAAAGAAGGAAAGGGAGGTGGAGAGGCAGAGGGTTTCAGGGAGGAAATTCCAGAGTCTACAGCTGGCTGAAGTCATGGTTGTCAATTGTGGGGTGAAGGGAGGGAGGATGCACTAAAGGTCAGAAGTATGGAGAGTTCAGGAGCTTTATAGGACTGGAGAAAAGACAGGGAGGGATTTAAACACAAGGATCAGAATCTAAAATTTTTAGGTACTTGGGGACTGGGAGCCAATGTAGGTCAGTAAGCACATGGGTGATGGATGAGTGGGACTTGGTGTGGGTTAGGATATGGGCAACAGAGTTTTGGATGAGCTGAAGTTTACGGTGGGTGGAGGATGGGAGGTCGGACAGGAGAGCATTAGAATAGTTGAGTGGGAGGTGACAAAGGCATAGTTGAGGATATCAGTGGCAGATTGGTGGAGGTAGGCGATATTACAGAGGTGATTTTGTGATAGAGAGCATCTGGGGTTGGAAGCTCAGCTCAGGGTCAAATAGGATGCCGAGGTTGCAAACAGTCTGGTTCAATCTGTGACAATGGCTACGGAGGAGGATAAAATCAGTGGTGAGGGGACACACGGAATTTCCTGGGGGGTTCTTCCAAATGGTCGCCGTAACTTTGGTGGAAAATCTGCAGGTACCCTGTTTATGCGTCCATCTAGGGTTTGAACTGATCATCTGCGGAGGTTACAGCAGCCGATCAGGAGAACACTGAGGAAATTCCTGACGATATTCCACTTCAACACGGAATCAAAGAGTGAAACCATACAGAAACAGGCCATTCGGCCCATAATATCTCTGCCAACACTTTTCTCCACTTGAGTCACCTAGTTTAATCTCACTCTCCTGCTAGCTGTCAATACCTAGTGTGTTGGCTATTTTCCTCCCTTAAATAACACCACCAAAGAACAGTTAAACTGCTCATTCATCTCATTTGTTGTTTGTGGTAGCCTGCTGTGCACAAAATTGGCTGCTGTGTTTGCCTACATAACAACAGTGACTGCACTTCAAAAAGTAATTAATTGGATATAAAGTCCTTTGGAACATCCTGAGAATGTGATATACATATACAAGTTCCTCATCATCATTTTTCCAAAGAGAGAGGTTAAAATCTACAATAGCATATCCATCTCACCGAAGATTGCTAAAAGGACTTTTATCTTCATAATGAATCATTGCAATTTCTATTTTTGGATATTTCATGTTTTCATTTATTAAGAAGACTCATTCCTAAAATTCCATATGGCGTTTATTCTGACAAGTTAAACAGCTTTTACTGTGCAAGAGGCTGCCTTTGGAAAGGAGAGTGTCTATAGTGCTTTGCACAGGCATTTTACAAGCCGTTTATCAGAGGAAATCCAAGCCAGGGTGATTAAACCTAATGTCTCCTTCTCCAGACACGTGCACTGACTTAATCAATCTGACGCCAGCAGCCTACTCTTTCACATTGTTTGTTGGCTTTGCTCCTGACAAATTCCACCTACTGTACATCTCTGGGTAAATGTGATAAGGAATGTGATCTGAGCCAGCAAACAAAACTGCACTAAATTAAATGTCATTAATTTGAGCTGTGCTCCTTCTGTCTGAATCTGCTGTCTCAGCAGAAGGCACGCTCCTGTGTGTACAGCAAAGGGCAGTATGCTGAAGTTTGAACAAGCCCGAGGCAAATTAAAAATGCTGCCGATCTGCTAACTGCTGCTGAGCTAAGTCATAAACTTCCAGGCAGTTCTTTTGTTGTTTCACAGAGAGCTTCTCCGTGGGTGGAATTTAACTTTGAGGAGCAGATTTATTCTTGTAAATATCTCATCCTTAGTTAGCATTCTTCTTCCTTAGCCTTCCCCCTCCACACCTACTGAGTGAAGAACCTGTAGTCAGGAAAGAAATAAGTGGTAATTTTATGAGTCCATAATGCTGGCAGGGAGCCTTGCCCCTGGCAGTGCAGGCTTGTAAAATTACCTCTATAGTCTAATCGCAAGAGAGGAGATGGTCAACCCTGAAAGTTTTAGTACATTCAAATCCCCTCAAGCAACTGGTAAAACCTCTTCAAATTGTACCACAGACATAATGGCTCATTTATCGGAATAGATTTTTTTGTTTTCATCATTTTACACACTGGTAAGTACTCGCTCTGACTTTGAGTACAACAGATTCAGACATTCCATTACTTGACTTACACTAAAATAACTAGAAGAGAACTGAATTTATGGAAGGGCATCATTTCAGCATTGTAAGATATGCTACTGCCATTGAAGTAGGGTTCTGCAATTATTTACTAAACAATGGAACAGTCATATATTGTTAGATAAGGTTTTTTTGTTTTCTTAATTTATTTGCTTTCTACCCAAGCTAAGAATCTTTCTTAGGCAAGAGAGTGGATGCATAACTTGTTCCCAGACCTCTGCTACTTAAGGGTTGCACAAGGGGTCACTCTGTCTTACTCTCCTTCCTTGTGGGGAGTCTGAGGGAGGCTAGCTTCCACCTGGCTCATCTCCACAATTGCATGACTGAGATTAAAAATTCACTGTGTGGAGGCACACTGCAGGGGTAGAATAGAGGGAATTCTATTCTGCACCTGGCTGTACTATACCTGACCCAGGAGTGTTTGATTCTAGGACTGAGCAAAACAATGGGGAAAACATGATCCCCTCTTAAGCACTGAAGTGTTTCACTCGATAAGAACAAAAAAATGCTTTTAAAAAAAAAGCAAAGATAAAACAAAGCAGCAGAAAGGGAGACAAGCTCCTACTAAAGACAACACTGCAGTTGAGATTTGAGGTGGTTGAAGATCCAGATTTGGCTGCGTCATTAAAAGTGATCTGGCACACCGAACAGATTCCTGGAAAAATGGCACTGAGAAATCATTCTGTGCCTTTTCTTCTGTAAGAAGGAGGGGAGGGGTGAGAGAGATAAATCAGTTAAAATTTAACAAAAGAAACAAATCCAGTCCAGCAGGCCTCCAATTTTTGATCGCTGTTTCCTAGTTTGGGTGTTGAAGTACGATGTTTCTGTGGTCAGCCTCAACTTGCAGCACTTCTTGTTCTCAATTAATAACTAGGAGCAGTGAAGGTGCTGCATGATTGCAACCTTGCATTTCAATACCCTATCCTCAGAAACAATATGACACTAGAAGCCCCAGTGTCCCCGCCCCCCACCTCTCAAATTTACTCCCCTCTTTTCATGCTAATTAATGTTGGGGTATGGCTCCAATGGTGCTGTCAGCCTCCAGCATATGACCAAGTCCTCAATTTAGCAGTGAGCCCAGACAGTGAGTATCAGCAGGTTATTCAACTGTGAAAGGCAACACAAACAACTACATAGCTCCCCTGATGACATGTGTGCCAACCCAGAAAATGAGCAAAAGCTGACCACCAGCTTCAAAAAAGCTGACAATACAAAAACAGCCCTGAATATAGGTATATGACATGTAGTTACACTGAAGATGCTGTGGGGCGCAAGCTTGTCAAAACGTAGGCTGCAGGTATACCCAACTTGTGTAACAAAATATTGTGGCATAAATTGCAGGAATTGTCCTTTATTTCTTGCAGTGAAATTCAAATCAATGAATGATAATCAGGCAGGTTCCATAACAGGCGAGTGATCTGCTTTGCCAGATTACTGCCCACACGGTGAAGAAGAAAATCTACTTCATTTTCCTTTAGATGTAGAGTTAAATAGAGGGATTCCCAATGGGTGCCAGTAATGGGGGCAAAAAATAAATAATTTACACAACTGACACAGACTGACAAGAACCCAACTGCTAGTAACAAAAACACACAAAAAAGAAAAACGGTTAAGAAATAGCTAAAATATGAGATCCCGTATACTTACCACAACCTAACAACTCTGGTCACCCATTTCAAATGGATGTCATTTAAGTTGGATGTCCTGCATGCCAGAACTGTGGGAAATGGCATTCAAGATGCATATTTCCTCAAGTACATACTTAATGTAGCGCCCGGCTGTTGGAGGCAAACGTTTCCACCGTCACTGGTCCTGTCCACCGGGAAATGTGTCGGCACCCAAAGTGGGTGGGTTTCTGGTGGTGCTGGACTTCTTTCATTTTTCATCGGACAATCAGGCAGTAATACAGACATAGGCCATGCACATCACTGAGAGTACATTAAGCAAAGGCCTTCAATCTCATGGCACGACAATCAGTGAAGCAGCAATCTTGGCAATGGACCAAGAGAGCTGAAGCGATGTTGTCATGGCATCTCGTAGGAACGCATGCCAAGAATAATGAGATGGGAAGCGAGACATAGAGAGACAGAGATACAGAGATAAAGAAAGGGAAAAAGTAAAAGAAAATATTGCAACCTTTTGTCTATTTGGCTTCCTTGGGGTAAGGAAGGTAATATGCTTATGCTTGTGAATGTTTTAAATTCTAAATGGCAGCATCTGTCTTACACTCATATCACTGAGGAAGCCCAAAGGCAAAAGCTTTAGCATTATATTACATTCTCTGATGTTGTGTAGTGCTTCAACATAATTACATCTTTATTGCAAATACCAAAATCTTTTGATGCATTGTATTTTGCTATAAACTGTCTGGAAGTTTTGATTATAAGTGTTTAGAAATTCATTATACCTTGACCAATCAAATCATCTAAGAAAAGCTACCAATTTTAGGTCTAGCAAAATATATGTCGTTTTCTGCTGCCAAAAGGAAAAATAAAGCTGACCTATATGGTTTCCTGACTTTATTTCCCGATTCTCTGCTAACAAAACAATTCACCATGCCCCGAGTAATTCCTTGCCTGAAATACCCCACCAAGTAGCACAGCTGAATATCAGTAGAGGAAAGTCCCTACCTGCACTTTTACCCTGCTCCAGCCCTAGGCATTTGTCTCACACTTCAGCAAGTCTTTCTGCTCCCATGTCCCCTCCCACCCTGAATGCCTTCCTGTTCACTAGCCTTTACCATACATAGCCCCAGAGTCCCAATCTGAAATCTTTAACATAGACAAAGGAGTTGCCACCTCATGCATCCACACTGGAATGACCAAATGAACAATGGGCTGCAGCAAAGTTTCCAGACCAATGTACATCTTGTACCATATAACACATAATTATTTTCATCTAATTTTCCTTCAAAATAGTTTACACCAAATTTGTGTTTCTGCATTTTTATTTGTCAATTTTGTTTGCTCTTTATTTTTGAGGCTCTTAACTTCATCTGGATGTCTCCTTCAAGATTGCTTTTTATTTGGAAAATTTCTCTGAAATATACATCAATATGGGTTTCTAAATGGGAATTCCTATCTTAATGATATATATGTTGGAGTAGCAGGGTGTTGACAAGGTAGAAGTGCTAACAGAAGGAGGGAGCATAGTGGCTGAAGGAGTGGCTGTAACTGGTGGACTAGAAGGGACACGTTATGAGTAACAATCTGATGTTGGAGGAGTAGAGAGTGTGTATAGGAAGGTGTGGCATTTTGACTCAAGACGTACTCCCAAAAACCCTTTCAGGATCCTCTTGAGACTACATTCACAAAATCATTGAAAGTTCAGCACAGAAGTTTGGATTTCATAGATTGCCCCAGCCCCATTTCCCAAAAAACAAATTTTTGATCATTGATTTCATATCTGTCTGATGATTAGTTCAAGATTAGTAAAAGATACAGATTTTCATTTGTTATATGATTGCAAAGGAATGGAATCAGATTATGTTTAATATTGTACTGCATATCTGACAGCTGTACACATGCTGTGTACATTTCTGTACATTTTCTGGACTGAATTTCTGTATTCTTTACTTCAAGCCTGAAACTTTGCTTTTTTGTATGCGCAGAAAGGTAGCTGATATGAATTAATTTTTTTCCAACTCTAAAGGATGAACAGAATAGTTCTTCCTATAAGAATTTTCTTCAGTTTTCCAGGATTTTCCTTCAATATGATTTCACCTTGCCACATCTCTCCCTGGATTCAAAGGCCTCCTAAAAATCTATGTCTTTTCCATACCTTTGGTTTCCACACCTATATCCTACTCTGATTTTTTTCCCTTCTTAGTGTTGCTCTGTCCTGCTCCACAGCATGGCTAAAACTGAAAACCTACTGTGGAAGGAGCGGCAGGTCCAAAGAACTGGTAATTTAGTTTGTTATATAGAAAGAGTTGTAATAAGTGAATTGGTAATAACGAGGTCGCACTGTGGTGTGTAAATTTTAGATGTACTGTTTAAAGATGCGGTATTGGTATTAAATCCTTTTCCATCAGGTCCCTTTTAGTAAAGACTGAGCTGGGTAAGCACACTTCAGGTTACTAGAACCTATAGACTAAGAGAATCATATCTTAGGCCTTCTGGCCATGAAATATGACTTGGAATTTAAGGCCTGGATTTTCATTTAAAAAAACATTCATTTTCAGATGGTCTTCAGGTCTCCTATCAACCACCATCACATTGCTCTGGCTGAATCGTGCAGGTATCCTGGATTTCCTGAGAGTAAACAAATTATAGCTACTCTTCGAGTAGTGTGTGTTGATATGCATCATGAGGTGATGAGGATCAATTCTGCACATTCAGGGAATGAAATCCCTTCTTGTTGATGAATTTGATGGGGTTTTCAGATGGGGCCTTTATATCCACAGGGTAGGCATCAATTACATCCTGCACTTGTATGAATCCAGCCAATAGGAAAAAGTTGATGGCACTCTCTCTCTCTGCTTTTCTGAGTCCATGTAAAACTGAATGAACTCAGAGGTGGGCTTGAACAGGGCATCCGTGACCTGGCTAATGCAGCAATGAACTGCTGACTGATTGATGTGACTAATGTCACCAGAGGCTGCCTGGAAGCATCCAGGTGCTGCTCCTGGTGTCATGTTGCCTGCCAGGCCCAGAGTAGGAGCTCCCCCTCAGGTGGTATTGGAGCAGGTTGCATTGATGCTGGCACATTGTTACTGCCTGATAACTGCATAAACTAACAAATACATTTTATAACATAAGAAATGTGTGTTCCAAATATTTTGCCAAAAAATATTTCAACTTAACCATATAATTACGTAACTCAGTTGGCAATGCATCTATTAAGTTTATACCCCTCCCCACCCCTGAGATCAAATCTGTTTCAGCACTTCAGTTTTAATTTGGTTCCAAGATCGATTCCTATACCCCTGGTGCAGGCATTTTCTGGCCCCCTGGAATGGCCCTGAACAATATCATGAGTTCAGCTGCATTTTTTTAAAAAAGCTTTTCCCAGCACATTGGAGTCTTGCCTTACTGCCGCTGTATATACCCTGGGATCTTCCTCACCTGGTCCGTCCCAGCTCACCTCAGCCTGTCCTGAGTGTCATTTGGCCTAACCTAGCCAGGACTGCCCATCAATTATTACCCCAGTCTGTTTGGCTCGATCTGACTTGTCAGGCCCACTGCCATTTTTCTGTGCTGTGTTGAACTCCTTTACTGTATTTGCTGCCATTAGTTGTGATTACAAACAGCAAATATAATAGATGAACCAAACACAATGGAGAGAATCAACTTTGGGTCAGGGAGTGGACTTGATCAATTGGGAATGGGCCTGAAGTGAGCCAAACAGGACAGGAGTCAGCCAAGTAAGGGTCAAAGCAGTTATTCTTTGCCTGCCTGCTCACCCAGGCTGCTTCTTGCCTTACCTGTTTCACCCCTATGTGCTTTTTAGCCCACCTACTTCTCTACCTGGGTGATTCTTGGTTTGCTTGCTCCCTCTTGGGTGTTTCTCAGCACATCTACCTGACCCACATGCTTCCAACTCACCTGTTTGCATGTGCACCAAGCCTGAATACTGCTTTGCCTGCTTGCTCAGCCCAACTGCTCACCTACCCAACCTGAATCCTTCTTGACCTACCTACTTACTCATATTGAGTGTTTTTCACTTGTATTTCCACCCTGAGAGAATCCCATCCTACCTATTCAGAAGTGGAGTGAAAGTGAAAATTAGAGGAGCGAAGAGAACAAGAAGCAATGAGAAGGAAGAAGTCAGGAGTGTGATGGAATACTCTCCACTTGCCTGGATGAGTGCAGCACCAACAACACTCTAGAAGCTCGACACCAACCAGGACAAAGCAGCCCGCTTGATTGGCACACCATCCACCACCCTAAACATTCATTCCCTTCACCACCGGCGCACAGTGGCTGCAGTGTGTACCATCTACAGGATGTACTGCAGCAACTCGCCAAGGCTTCTTTGACAGCACCTCCCAAACCCGCGACCTCTACCACCTAGAAGGACAAGGGCAGCAGGCGCATGGGAACAACATCACCTGCACGTTCCCCTCCAAATCACACACCATCCCGACTTGGAAATATATTGCCGTTCCTTCATCGTCGCTGGGTCAAAATCCTGGAACTCCCTTCCTAACAGCACTGTGGGAGAACCTTCACCACACGGACTGCAGCGGTTCAAGAAGGCGGCTCACCACCACCTTCTCAAGGGCAATTAGGGATGGGCAATAAATGCTGGCCTCGCCAGCGACACCCACATCCCATGAACGAATAAAAAAAAAGTGAACTAACATTCCAGCACACCCGGCACTTCCCCACCCCCACCTCACACAACAAAGTAACTTCTGACCTCAGTGAGCAACGTCGCAGGAGATTTGCTTATATGTATGGAAACTTCTGAACTTCTGTCTAATAGGAGTGAACAGGACTATAGGTTTAAAGACTATAAGGATGAGTTTGAAATAGGACAAAAGTTTTTTTCAAAATATGGGCTTACTTAGAATGGAAGGCTCAGTTTCACTCTCTGTGAAGAATATAAAGTTTTAGGAGAAGATGGGCCAACTGAATTTACCAAGCTTTTGAATCTACAAAGAGTTAATCCAAAAGCATTGTTATAGAGGTTAACTGATCCATTACAGACTTACCCATTATATGCCTATGTATGCTTATATAACTTTTATTATTGAATTTTATGTGTGATATTCCTATTTAATTGCAAATTAAAATATTAATTGCTTTAGTCTGTAAACATCTAGGGGGTGAAATTCAACTTCGGTTTGGTGCAAAATGTGTGGTATTGGATTGGTGGCCCATTATACACCCCGCCTGGTATTTCTTTAAAGGAAATATTTGGAAGAATGTTTGGTAGTATTCTTGAAACCGTGTTAAATCCAGTAAACATATTACTGTAAATGGGGTAATTGTTAAGCCCTTGACAACGCACTTCTGTGAGCAGAGTATAAAAAAAGTACAGTTTCTGAATTGAAGGAACAACATCTATTTATGGGAACTGCTTTTAGATCACTGAGAGAGATGGTACTCCAAAAATCTGAAATTGCAACTACAGCAGGGATAAGTTCCTAATAGGTCTTACTCCTCACAGATGGCAGCTGTGGTACCCAAAGTTACCATTTAAAGATCAATCCAAATTCCTATTGGTGATGCTAAAGAGAGGAACTATCTTTCTCTTTTTGGCATCAATAAATCAAAAATCACACCACCATTGGCAGTAACATCATCCCTGTTGCATGAAAAGACTTATAGGTCATACGGCCGCAGCTTGTTCTGATTTCTGCAAAGGTGCCAGACAAGTTATTCAAATAAGATAAGCACTCTGAAAGGTCACAAATCATATGTAGTAGTGTAGATCATCACAACTCCAATAGACAATATTAACAATTGGACACAAATTGACTATTTGCATTACAATGATTTAACCTGATTAATAATGGATGTTTGTAAAACAATGGTGATCATGGATTGCACTGGAATGTTCACAATACTAAATTTTGATGTTGGGTAGGATTTTGCCAATATTCATTTTCATGGTGTAAATATATAGTAAAGTGAGTGAGACAAGAAACTGATGCTCCACAGTCAAATAGTGTATAAACACTAACTGGCAAGGCCCACACATTAAGAAAAGCCGCTTGGGGAGGCAAGTAGGGCAAATAATGCTGTTGACATCTATGAAACTATAGATGTGATTCCACGATCCAACACTGCCAGCAGAGTGCCACACCTGCAGGCAGCACATTAAAATTAAGGGCGTGATTTCCTGAGATGTTCTTCCTGTAAGTGCCATTCCTCACTGAGAGTGTGGGATCGTGGATTCTCATCTTATGCTCTAGGAAGAAACCACTTTGAAGAGAAAAAGGCAGAAAACTGGAAGGGAAATATAGACTTTTCTCAGTGCAACTTTTTTGTTACTGTGATGACATTTTTTTGCGTAATTTTGATGTTGAGGTCTCTGTAAAATTTCTTCAACAATAACCTCATTCCCACTAGATTTAGTCTTCTGACTTCTTGGATCTAACTGTAGTTTTTAACCGCTGGATACATTGGCTAGATAAATGTAATATGAATAAAGCAAAGTATGGACTAGGGAATGTAATTTGGACTAAACTAGGCTAATCTACAACACCATACTAGAGTCTATAAGGAATTTATACATGACAGGGGAGAGAATTACCAGCATGTGTGTGTTTTTCTTTTATAAAACAGAATATGAGGAGCCACCTAGTCCTAGTTCAAAATACATTGGTTAGTCTCACTACAAAGTCATATTGCAATATCTTTCATCATTTTATTGTCACTAGCCAAGAGGCCAATAAATTTCAAGCTTTGTTGTGCGAGTGACCTTCAGCTGAACCTGTGAATAATCACTTAGAAACAGCAATAATCACTGTCTGTAACCAAACAATTATTCATGGGTTTTATGGCTGGAATTTGGGCAGTAACAATACCAGGTGAAAGAGAGAACAGCTTTCCAGTTTCTAGAAGTTAACTAAAAGTTTGGTTTGGGAATTATTCATTCCTAATAGCAACAAATCACTTTGTTAATAATTGTTTAGATAAATGAAATAAGATGAAACTATATCATAAAAAGTGATGCATAATTCATGATACAGCCTTAAAATTGGGCCAATGATTTTCCCTCAAAACTCAAATTTTTAGAAAATCAAATCAAACAGCAAGAGACCACCGCTGCTTGTGATCCCTAAAACTGTGCTATTATAAAATGTACTCCCCTACTTTAAACAATCTCTGTGATGAAACTCTATTTGTTCACCCTTGTCCAGTCTCTACCCACCTACATCCATGACTCTTCTGATGCTCTTTGTCACTTTGATGATTTTTGTTCCCAGTTGCCAATCATCTACTTTTCACCATGGACATTCAGTCACTCTATAGACAATTGGTACCAATAACAACTCATCTTATATTCCCTTTTATAAATTCACAAAAAATACATTTGTAATTTCAGTGGGAATTCCTTTGCACAGTAGCATGGAGGAATTTTGTAGATCAGGTTTGTTGATGACGTTGGGGTTAGAACCGAGAGCATGGATGCTACAAGTTCAGAGGAGATAAATAAGAGTATATAAAGTGGTTAATATTAAGGTGGCAGTTCTCAATGAAAAGATTGAAAGAAGGAAAGAGGTCAGAGGGAGAGGCCCAGGAGGATCAGTAATGTTGGAGGATAGAGAATGGTTAAGATTCAATGGGAGGGAGGGTGTGGGAACCTTCTGCCCAAAAAGGAAGGCATGAAGGTGAAGGTGGGGAAGAAGACCACACCACCCTTCTGCACAGTGTGGTGTGCTGTGCTTAGAGTTGCCGAGAATCCTGGAATGGGACATAGGACATGAATCTCCTGGGTGTTGCTTCTAACAGCCCGGGAAAACTGCGCCTATTAAATTTTGTGCCGCAGCAGGCCCCCCTCCCCCCCCCCCCCCCCCGCCAACACAGAGGGGGGTGATTTTAACCCCCAAGAGCGGGTGGGTTGGGGACGAGTGGGAGTTGAAAATTGTTGTTTTTTTGGGTCGCAACTGCAATTTTTGGACTTCGCATTCCCAGTGGAAAGCCTGTACTTTTACATGCCCAAGTTAAACCCGGAAATAAAGCCGGGTTGCGGTCACGTCCCAAAAAACAATTATTTTCAACTCCCACCCGCCCTCAACCCACCTGTACTTGGGGGTTTAAATCACCCCCAGAGAGCCGGCATCTGCTTAAGAGTGACCGGAAATGGAACCGGCTCGTGGATGGGAGAGAGAGTTGGAGCCGGGAGAGGTAAGGGATTGGGCTGCGCTGGACTAGACTGGACTGGAAGAGGGTGACCAGGACCCTTCTGCAAAATGTGGAGCACGTTCTGTGCAAGCTCTGACTAGTTTTTCCAGTTTTACAGTGGCCTAAACAGAGGTCTTTGAAGGGATTGCTGGTGGCCACTGAAGAAATGATAGGGAAAGCTTTTTATATTTCCCCTTCTGTGGAGCGTGAAGCAGCAGGAGTGCTGCTCCCAGCTCCATTGCTCTACTATGGGCTGCTGTTTCAGATTCATTCTTTGCATGTTTAAATGGATCCAACTCTGATTTCTGGCAGCCACCACACACGCCTAAAAACCGTGAGGACCAATATGGTGGCATAGGTTAGGTGTAGGGCATCTTCCCCGAAATTGGTATACATTGTGCCCAATTTTAGCCTAAAAAATGGGCAAAACGCATACCAATTTCTACCCCAGTGTGTCCAAATAACTTTAGCTGAATGTGGCCCATGCCAAGTGCCAGGATGTCAAATCAGGCTCACCATATAAATTGAGTTTGACACTTCTGTTCTGGCTGTTACTTCTATGAGGTGTTCCCTGAGTGAGACGAGGCTGACTGATGGGTGGGAGTTATGGTTCTCCTGGAGCCTTGGAGGCGTGAAATGACTCGCAATGAAGCAGCTATCCCAGAGGGATCAGCTTCCAGCAGTGTCAAGAGGTGCTAGGCACATGTCTGAGAATGGTTCAGATTTACATTGGCTCCCAATCCCCTAATGCCTCCAATTTAAAATTCTCATCCTTGAGTTTAAGTCCCTTCATAGTCTTGCCTCTCCCTAACTCTGCAACCTCCTCCAAGCAGATAATCTCTCCCAAACTCTTTGTCCTTCCGATTCTGGCCTCTTGTGTATCCCCCCCTCCTTTGTCCCATCTTTGGCTGCCATGCCTTCAGCCACCTAGGCTGTACATACTGGAATTCCCTACTGAAACACCTTAGCCGCTCCACCTCTCTCTCCTTCTTTAAGATTCTCCTTAAAAATCCATCTCTTTGAGCAAACTTTTAGTCAGCCTTCCTAATACCTCCTTCTTTATTGGTATATTTTTGGTTTATGTCTCTGCAAAGCATTTGGGACATTTTTCTACATTATAAATCTAAGTTGTAATGTTGTTGTAATTATATTAAGCTCAGAAGTCCCTCACTCTTAAAGACTTCTGCCTATTTACGAACATACAAAAATGACAGGCGGGAAAAGATCCGCTGGTCCATTTAGCCTGTCCCATATAGTTGTGATACCTATTGCATTATGATACAAACACTCCCTGCCTACCCGGAGCCATGCACTTTCCTGGGAGAAATGAAAAACCTGATAAAAACCCAAGCCAATTAGAGAAAAAAATTTGGAAAATCTTTTTCAACCCCTTTAGGCAATCAAAATTAATCCAGGAGATCCCATTGACCCCGATCTATCATATAGGGTACCTACCTCTTGTACGAGGTGATCTCAGCTCCAGCCATAAACAGGACCAGCTTCCACTTGAAGGAATACAGCGAATCAGCATTCACCACATGAGCTGGCAACCTGATCCACAGGTACACTGGCCCAGAAATTGATGGAGCGAGGCATCTTGTAGCGAGCTCTGTGAATTGGATTTTTACCTCACCCTTCAGGTCATATTATTTTTGTGCCGCAAATTGCTGGAAATGTGAGCTGATAATGGTGCAGCGACGCAACGGGGCATCTGGTACCTTGTGAACGTCAAGTCCAACGGTCTATCTCCATAAACAATTAAACTTAAACCTTTCCGGGCCTCCAAGATTGAGTGGCATGTCAGCACCATAAATCATGTCATTAACAGGGTCCTTATAACATGAATTACCAGCCCTAAATGGTGGGGCGAGATTAATTCATATTAACGGCACAAATCCAGCAATTTCATGACACGCAACGGGGAGGCTCTCGGCGAGATGGTAATTTTTTTGGTTTTGGCGAGGCTAACAGTAGAGCAGCGCAAATCATCCAGCAATTTGTGGTGAATCGGAACTCATGGCGAATCTTTTCTTCATCACAAATTGCTGGGTTTTTATGCACACATAATGACGAGTGCCATGAACTTGTCATTATTTTTCCAGCAATTTCTAGAAATTATTCTCTGGGAAAAGAAGAACAACCTTGCATCCAACCTAGTTCTGCCCTTACGTAACTTGTAAGTGTGACCCCTGGTCCTCCCTAATCTATCCAGTTGAAATAATTGATATCCACATGAACACAATCTAGTCCCTTCATTATTTTATAAACCTCGATCAAATTGCCCCTGATTCTACACTTTTCTAAAGTATACAGACCCAGCTCTTTGAGCCTATCTGGATAACCAAGGTGTTGTAGATTGAGAATTAATCTTGTCTCCCTACTATGTGCCCTTTCTTTCCAAAGCCTCAATATCCCCTACTACACGAGGAGACCATAACTGGACACAGTATTCTAACTGAGGTCTAACCAAGGTCTTGTACAAGGACAAAATGATATGCTTTGTTTTGTAGTGAATCGTCTTGTGAATAAAATCTAGAACCCTGTTTACTTTAACTATAGCCTCACGACATTGGTCGTGAACCTTTAAAGAGCGATGCACTGTACACCCAGAACTCTCTCTTTCACCACTGGCGTCATAAGACAGAAGTCTACATTTACGCTGCTGTCATCCAACTGCCAAAAGTTGCAAGCGTACACAGGAATGAATTGAGAACTGTATGTGCATGTTTACTTTGCAGAATAACATTCACCAAAGGTGCCAAAAATACATTCACACTATCTACAACTACTTTTTAACACTGTGTCTATGCTTTGCGCCAGTTACCTTACTTGCTTGAGCTTCTGATCTGTTAGTTCTACAAGTTGCTCCCTGAGTGAGGCGAGGTTGAGTGGTGGATGGTTGGGAAGGTTCCCTTGGAGCCTCAGAGGCCTGAGATGACTCTCATCTCAACGAAGCAGCTGTCCCAGAGGGATCAGCTTCCAGCAGTGCAAAGGGTTTTAAGGAAGCAGATTCATTGCCTCTCTCTAGTGATCAAAGAGAGTCAACATGGATTTGTGAAGGGTAGGTCGTGTCTGCCTACTTTAGTTGAATTTTTTGAGGAGGTTACTGGCATGGTGGATAGGGAAGTGTCTATGGACGTTGTTTATATGGACTTCCAGAAAGCATTTGATAAGGTTCCACACAAGTGATTATTAGCAAAAATGAGAGTGAGCAGAATTGGAGGTAACCTTGTGACATAAGTTAGTAATTGGCTGGGATATAGGAACAGAGAGTAGGGATAAAGGGAACATTCTCTGTTTGGCGGGATGTGACAAGCGGTGTTCCCCAGGGATCTTTGCTGGGGCCTTGGCTTTTCACCATAAATAATATTAATGACTTGGATGAAGGAATAAAGAGTTGTATAACCAAGTTTATATATGACAGTAAACTAGAAGGCACAGTAAGTTGTGTGAATAGAATCATAGAATGGTTACATCATAGAAGGAGGCCATTCAGCCCATCAAGCCCATGCTGGCTCTTTGTAAGAGCAATCCAATTAGTCCCAATCCCGTCGCCCTGCAAATTTTTTCCCTTCAAGTATTTATCCAATTCTTTTCAAAGCCATGATTGAATCTACTTTCACCACCCTTTCAGGCAGCGCATTCCAGATTATAACTACTTGCTGCGTAAAAAAGTTTTTTCTCATGTCGCCTTTGGTTCTTTTGCCAATCTCCTTAAATCTGTGTCCTTTGGTTCTTGACCCTTCTGTCAATGGGAACAGTTTCTCTTCATTTACTTTACCTAAACCCTTCATAATTTTGAACACTTCTATCAAATCTCCTCTTAACCTTCTTTGCTCTAAGGAGAACAATCCCAGCGTCTCCAGTCTATCCACTTAACTGAAGTCCCTCATCCCTGGAACCATTCAAGTAAATCTTTTTTGCACCCTCTCTAAGGCCTTCACATCAGCCTTCACATCCTTCCTAAAGTGCGGTGCCCAGAGTTGGACACAATATTCCAGTGTTTTATAAAAATTCAACATAATTTCCATGCTTTTGTACTCTATGCCTCTTTTTATAAAGCCCAGGATCCTGTATGCTTTTTTAACCACTTTCTCAACCTATCCTGCCACCTTCAAAGATTTGTGCATAAATACCCCCAGGTTTCCCTGTTCCTGCACTCCCTTTAGAAATGTACCATTTAATTTATATTGCCTCTTCTCATTCCTCCTGCCAAAATGTATCACTTTGCACTTCTCTGCATTAAATTTCATCTGCCATGTGTCTGCCCACTCCACCAGCCTGTCTATGTCCTCTTGCAGTCTATTACTATCCTCACTGTTTACTACACTTCCAAGTTTTGTGTCATCTGGAAATTTTGAAATTGTGCCCTGTACTCCCAAGTCCAACTTATTAATATATGTCAAAAAACCTGACCCCTGGGGAACACAGTGTATACCTTCCTCGAGTCCGAGAAACAACCGTTCACCACTACTCTGTTTTCTGTCTCTTAGCCAATTTCATATTCATGCTGCCAATGAGCCTTTTATTCCATGGGCTTCAATTCTGCTGACAAACCTATTATGTGGCACTTTATCAAATGCTTTTTGCAAGTCCTTATACACAACATCAACCACATTATCCTCATCAACCCTTATACTGCCTCATCAAAAAACTCAATCAAGTTAGTTAAACATGATTTGCCTTTAACAAATCCATGCTGGCTTTCCTTTTTTAATCCACACTTGTCCAAGCGACTATTAATTTTGTCCCGTTTTATCGTTTCTAAAAACTTCCCCACCAACGAGGTTAAACTGACTGGCCTGTAGTTGCCAGGTTTATTCTTACACCCTTTTTTGAACAATTCTCCAGTCCTCTGGCACCACCCCCATATCTAAAGAGGAATGGAAGATTATGGCCAGTACCTCTGCATTTTCCACCCTTACTTCCTTCAGCAACCGAGGATGCATCCCATCCGGACTGGGTGACTTATCTACTTTAAGTGCAGCCAGCCTTTCTACTACCTCCTCTTTATAAATTTTTAGCCCATCCAGTAATTCAACTACCTCCTCTTTTACTGTGACTTTGGCAGCATCTTCTTTCTTGGTAAAGACAGATGCAAAGTACTCATTTAGTACCTCAGCCATGCCCTCTGCCTCCATGCATAGATCTCCTTTTTGGTTCCTAATCAGCCCCACCCCTCCTCTTACTACCTGTTTACTATTTATATGCCTAGAGAAGATTTTTGTATTCCCTTTTATGTTAGCCATCAATCTATTCTAATACTCTCTTTTTGCCCCTCTTATTTCCTTCTTCACTTCTCCTCTGTACTTGTTATATTCAGCCTGATTCTCACTTGTATTATCAACCTGACATCTGTCATGTGCCCCCTTTTTCTGCGTCATCTCTTTCATCATCCAGGGACCTCTGGCTTTGGTTGCCCTACCTTTCCCCTAAGTGAGTGGGTAAAACTGTGGCAGATGGAGTTCAATGTAGGGATGTTTGAAGCTATCCATTTTTTGTCTGAGAAAGACAAATCTGAATGTTTTCTTAATGAGAAGAGATTAGGAGCTTTGGAGGAGCAAACTAATTTAGGTGCCCATGTGCACAAATCACTAAAACCTAGTGCACAGGTACAAAAAATATTCAAAAAGGCTCATGGAATGTTGGCATTTATGTTAAAGGGGCTGCAATGTAAAAGTGAGGAAGTGATGTGTTTGTTGTACAGAGCTTAATCAGACCCCATCTGGGGTATTGCATTCAGGTTTGGGAACCACACCTCAGGAAAGATATATTGGCCTTCGAAGGGGTACAGCACAGATTCACCAGAATGATACCAGGGCTTAAAGGGTTAAATTGTGAGGATGGGTTACATAAATTTGGCTTGTATTTCCTTAAGTTTAGAAGGTTGAGGGTAATCTATTTGAGGTGCTTAAATAATAAAGTGATTCAAAAGGGTAGATACAGAGAAACTATTTCTCCAGGTGGGGGGATCCAGAACAAGGGAGCATAATCTTAACATTACAGTTCGGTCTAGGAGTGAAATCAGAAAGCATTTTTTCACACAAAGGATAGAGGAAATCTGGAACTCGCTCCCCCAAAAGCCTGTGGATGCTGGGTCAATTGAAATTTTTAAGACGGAGATTGATAGATTTTTGTTAGGTAAGGGTATCAAGGGATATTGAACAATGGCAGATAAATGGAGTTGAGCTACAGATCAACCATGATCTAATGGAATAGTGGAACAGACTTGAGGGGTTAAATGGCCTACTCCTGTTCCTCTGCTCCGATGTTCTATTAAACAAATGTTACTATTTCTGTCACACAGATCTGTTTAGCTTTCATAAAACTTTTACAATACAATACAAGCCACTTCAAAATTAAGATGACTATGACCTAAATCACAGCAAAGTATTAGCCATTTTCACAGGAGTGGCTCTATAGACTCAGGTGTGATGCACATTGACAGCCACATATATTGCACGTTCATTGCCAACTTCTGCTAGTCGACTTATTGATGGCATAACTTTTTTTTCTGCTGTTAACACTGTTGGTTTTTAAATGAGTGGCACCATGCTGCACAGCGGACTTTCAGACTGCATGATTTTGGAATTTTTCCCACCAGGTTTTTAGAAGAATCTCACTTTCTTCAAGGCACGCTTCAGGCTTTTCTTGAAACTTTCCTCTGACCCCTTACTGTCCTTTTTGTCTGTCATCGGCTGCCTGTTGTATACAGTTTCAGGAAACCATTTATCTGATATGTGGAGTGTTTCAGTGTTCATCAATCTGTTTTAACATTTAATCTTCATGAGAGATCATATACAACTTTGTTAGAATCTTTCTTGCTGATTTACGTGCTGATGGTAAAGCCATATAAAATTGTAGTGTACACCTGCATTGTACACCTGCAGCTTTGCCTTTAGCTTCAGGCCATGTTGGTTCCAAACATGATACATTGACCTTTCTGAACAGCTGTTAATTCCTTGGTTCAACTGCACATAGTGACTTACTATGGTGTTAAGCATGTCAAGCCAAATACAACATTTAGCTTTGCATTTGCTATCAGCTTTGAGGGTTGTGGCAAGATTGAGGATTGACCCAGTGCAGGTTGTTGCATAATATCAGTCTCTTTTAAGCTGATGGTCAAGCTGTAATACATGGCCAATACAATAAGCTGTTTGATAATATGTTCTAGATAAGCCATAGAATGGATGAGTATAGCCTAATGAATAAAAGTTCATGAATGACAAGTGACCATATCCTAGTCTTGTCCCAAAGCCTGTTAATGTTAAAAATGCTAGCCTCTGTCTGGAATTGTAAATAGATCACCTTGGTCAAATCTGTTAAGTCGCTGCTTGCACACTTAGGGCAAGTATGCAACCATCCTTCACACCTTTTCTTATGGGGTATACACTGGACGCAACCCGATCTGTAATTACTGTGCCCATCATGACATTGTGGAGTTGCCTATTATGTTAATACTCTTATTTGCTTGAAGCATTTAGCATGCAAGCAAGCTTAATGAACTGTTGTGATGTGATTTGACTCACAAATCCTACTAATATTACAGAAAGTTATGACAGTCAGTAAAGCAGCCCATCAATTACTTCTTAAATGAAAATCTATCGTTTAATTGGCATACATGTCACTGAACATTTATAAAGCTGTATACTCCCTCAGTGTTATCTAGATAACTAAATGCAAACCACCTGGTATGTGGCTTACTTAAAATCCCTCAGGAATGAGAAGATGTCCAACAATTCTTTATGGTACTTACTAATATATCAAACTCAAGCAAATATTCATTAGGAAATGCAAATTACTTTCACATTCATCGGGAAAAGTAAACTACTTTCACTTCAATTCTTTTAGTTATTTATACATAACAAGGGTTGATTTCAGAAAAAAATCACTACCATCAAAAATTTAAGAAAACTTTTGAAACTTTACAAAACAGTCTAGTTTTCTGAAAATAATTCCTTTAGGCCCTCGTCCAAGGAGTAAACACTGATGGGGAATGTCCTAAGTTTGATCTTTATTCTATATTATATTAGTCAATCTCAGTCAGAACAGTGGTGGGGCACAAAAGCTGACATCAGTATCTTCAGACTGAGAAGGGGAAAAAACAATGGCCTAGAAATTCGAAGGCACAGCGCCCGTTTTTCAGGTGCGTAAGCATCCAATATGGCGGGCAGGTGTGCGCACTCATTACGTACTGAAAGCGCATCGCCCGCCATATAGGTGTCCAGGGCGCTAGCCGGAAGTATGTTAAACGCTGATTAAAATATTTATATAAGGATCCTACGCTTGTTGTCGGAACCTTTTGTGATACTGGTCTGCCCCAGCACCTGACTTGCCACGTGATAAACTCCCTCAGCAACTCGTGACACTAAGAGACAGCAAGGACCATTCAGCAGTGCAATTTAAAAAGCTCACCCACTACATACAGGTTAGTTGCTGGTTTGTCCTTTTAGGCTGCTGGTTAACTTCTGGGCATTTTTTGGCCTGTTTTCTGATTTAGAAAACTTATTTCTGACTTCTGAGAAGCTTTTGCTGCTGCTTCATTGTTTATGGCTGCCTTCAAAACAGTTTGACTGCAGTCATGGGTGATCTGGTAGGGCAGACTTTGGGGCTGGAGGACAATGGAAGCAGCAAAGAAGACAGGAGAGAACAGGAGAAGCTGGGAAAAGAGGGAGGAGGAGGAGAATGGCACTGCCCAAGGTCTCATACCCATAGTGGGTCTTCAGGAACCATTTTTCAACCTGAATTACTCTGAGGAGCAATGTCCCAGGTACCTTCGCTTCACAAAGGAGGCTGTCTCCAAGCTGTGTTATCTGCTGCAGCCACAACTCAAGCCTTGAACCAGGGCATGAAAAGCACTGCCTCTGGCTGACAAGGTCATTGTGGCCCTTAACCTTGATGCCACGGACTCCTTCCAATTTGCAGCAGGTGATATCAACAGCATCTCACATCTTGCATTCCACCGCTGTATCAAGGAGGTCACTGAGGCTCTCTATGCCAGGAGGAACAGCTACATCTCTTGCCCCATGGACAGAGTGAAGCAGGGCGAGAAAGCTCTAGGCGTCGCCAGCATTGCAGGCTTCTCCAGGGTACAAGATGCCATAGACTGCACCTACATTGCTTTGCATATCCCCCATAACCAGCCTGGCATCTTTATCAATCAAAAGGGATTCCACTCCCTCAACGTTCAGCTGGTTTGTGACCACAGGCAGCACATTATGCACGTCTGTTCTCGGTTTCCTGGTAGCGGTTATGATTGACTTATTTGAGCTAGTCCTCTGTGCTGCCTTTATTCCAACCAAGATGTCAGGTTACAGGATGGCTACTGGGCTACAAAGGCCATCCCCTTTTGACTTGACTCATGATTCCTTGCCCTCGTCACTCAGATTCCAGATGCCCGGTTTCCCTTGCCGCGACGTTTTCATCTCACACTTCCAGCAACTTGCGGCGCATAATATCATTGAGATTAAACGGGCAAGGGCAAGTCTAACTAACAGCGCACACCGTTCGTTGCCCTGCTACAGCAAATTCTGGATCATTATGTTGCTGTGGTGCAGTGTAGCCTTGCATGTCAGTGAAGAATGAGTGAGTGGGTGGGGAAGAAAGGATAATAAGCAAAGGAAGGTTCTAGCCCTGGGCTTGGATAGATTTCCAATTGCTCTCTCTCCCCTTCTCTTTACGTCTTCCATATCCAGAAATTGAAAGGCACTCTCCTCAAATTGAATCAATGTCCAATACTTACGAGGCCCTGCTCCAGTCCACTTTCACACTGTCTGTTAAATTCAATCTTTTTCTGTAAACAGAAACAAAATGTACAGATGTTGGAAGACCAGAGACAGTGTCACAAATGCCCAGCCTACGTGCCACATTGAGTCCATGGACATGCATCATACAAGTAGTTTGTGTTTTTAGTGCAGTTGGTGCAAAATTTGTGTGTGATATTAGAAGCATATTTCTGTGCAGCAGCAAAATGGGCCCTGCAGCAGAATATGCATGTAGCTGCCAGCCGGAAGGTTGCCTGAGTGCTTTGCAAACTGCCTCATTGGATCAGCACCAAGGTGAGAATGAACTCTTGTTGTTATTCATTGTAAGGCCATATATTAAAAGCAGGCAAAATGTGGGTACCTTGGCAATCGGCACAGGTAGCTTTTATATTAATTATTAAAATGAGCTGACCTTGAAAAATCAACAAGGTCAGCTTTCTGCTATTTGCACACTCTGCGTTGTGCCCTGCTAGCACTGCAACCAGACTGCATAATCAGCCCTTATTTGTAATTTAATCTGTCTATTTGCTGCAAGGTTCTGACAGATTCCTTGCAAGTAATGCTTATCAGCATATTCCAGAGAAGGATCTCCATGAAACGTACTTTTATGAATGTACAATTTAGACTGCTCCAAATGGTTTCATATAAAAATGATAGTGTTCACAACTACACATTTCAAATCTGTATTCTCCCTTCCAAGAAATGTGCTAAAATCATAATTAAACATTGATAAAGAGATTATTAAGTCAAATTAGATTTAATTATCCCCATCCCAAAAGTCTGGCAAAAATACTAAAACTGCCATTTGCAGTAGTGCTTTTTTTAGTCTGGAACAAACCCGCAGCCATTGTGATCACTCAAGAAAAATGGGTTTTATGGTTGGTAGATATGAAAGTCAAATGTAATTCTGAAGCTCGTGAAACATGCCACTGAAGTACTGGGCGATGGTGATGATGAGCAAGCTTAACGCATTATGGGAAGTTTAAATCCCCATTAACCTTTAGATGAAACACAGGCATGCAGACACCAAGTGCAAAATGCAGACTTTCAGCATAAATTGTGGATTATGGCACGGTTGCCTCCAGTACTTCATCCAAGAGGTCATTTTTCATACGTGAACCTAGATCATTTGCAGGCTCTTGACTGCAGGAGGCATTACACCAGCGGCAATTCCTGTCCTCACCTTATGTCCACACATGTAGACTTCCAGCAGAGATTGTTGGCTAGCAATCAGGAACATGGCTGATTGCCTCCATCCTAACTGAGGGGCACAGATCTGCGTTGATTAAGGGAATTCAATTTGCCATCTCACTGTTTTTCTAGAAGCATTACTATTGTCTGCAGTTTCAAGAGATGAGACAAAACTTGGGGCTTGTGAATGATAAGCTCTTGCCTGATATTACAGCCCCTGTGTGGTCTGTGATGTATTGTTGATTTAGTGACACTGCAATAAAATAACACCTGAATCTGTCACCTGATTCCAATTTGCTGTATCCTGAGGGGTGATATAGGTAAATGGAGCTGGTGTCGAACAAATCATTTAGTTGACCAACAGTTTATGTATGGCACTCTGAGTGAAATCTTCCACAATCCAACCTTTTCAGCACTAAGGATCATAAATTAAATGTTTGAAAAAGTTTTTTAGATTAAAATTAAATTGTTAAAAGTGATGAATGATTTTTTTTTAAATTAGAAAAAAACATAGTAGCTATTTTGCTGTATTGACTTAACTGCCTAATAAGACATAAGAAAGAATCACTGGATTAATTTACAGAAAACCTATTCTGAAGTTTCTTTAATAGAATGCATTTGTACATGTTCAGTGAGTGCAAAGTCCAGTTCGAGTGCTACAAACTGCTGCATTTTATTTTCACTGCTGTTCACTGGGTTTAGATCATTCAGGGCAATCAAGTTAGATTATTGAGCTGCCCACTGAATGCTTCTTTTGTCATCACACAGCTCAAACTCAGCACAAAGCTAATAAAAATATTTTTAAAGCTAGTAAAGAAAATCATACTGCCCTCTTCTGGACTTACATGATTAAAATAAACACAGTAAAAAGTTTGATATATATGCAGGATCTGGGAAATACATTCCTCACCTACGCCATGTTATTATGTGCTTCTTATTTTAGAGTTTCCTAATATCAGAAAAGCCTCTTTTTGATCCTCTCTACATGTATAGTGTTCATATTCTGGATCATAACATGTACAATTGTCTACAGGATGGCAAGGCTAATGTATTTCTGCATTAGTGAGCTGAAAGATTTTTAAACATAGATGTGTGGCCTTTCAGTATATGTGCGTGACTAAGAATGGAATGTGGTTATCTTTATCCCATATTACAAATTCTAGATTCAATCGTGAGACCATTCTTCTTTAATGTTTAAATGCAAACCAGGTGTGCTATTATTTATGTGGGTAGAAACACTCAACAATTTTTTGCATCATGTGCTTATATGTGAAAAAAGCATTTTATTTCAAATCCATGAGCTCCTTCCAAACCGAAAAAAAAAACTAAAGAATGATGTAACTATTTCTTAGGCAGTCATAACTTAAGACTATTTTTTGTAGTCTGTATGACTTATTCATTAGCTCCACAAAATAGGTTTAAGTTTCTATTTAATATATTAGTCAACTAATTCAAATCTTTATTAATATGCTGAGAATAATGAATAATTCTTAGTGAATGACAAGACAGTAATCCATTCGAAGGGCTCAGATAAAATTAAACTATAAGAGGCAATCATGAGTGGCTCATGTTCATCATCTGAACCAGAAATTGGATCACTGCCTAAAAATTCATAATAATATATATGTGGTGAATTTTCTTTCACTATTTTTTCCTGTTGAGATATTATATTGCCAATAATGTTACCATTTGAAGATGTTCAATACGATGAAATAAATTCTAAACCAATTTCCCAAGGGAAAATCTGTTATGCAAGTTTAGTGCAGTTCTACAAAACATTAATTATAGCCTCTCAAGGCGTATAAAATCCTGGGCTGGAAATATGTCCATGCAAAAAGCAGAGTTCCACTTCTGAGCACTGCATAAGACTTTATACTTAATACTGTATCATTTTCTGCACAAAACAGTGCTAGTGTCAAAATATGTAAGACTTTTTAAATGCAAAGGAACACTCCAGAGCAAGGCCTTAAATGTTATCCAAATATTTGTCTGAAATAGACAAATTATGTGTATTAAAAAAAAGTAGGAATGTGAAAAGATTGCAACCTTAGATTAGCCACCATGTAATAAGTTTTAATGTTACATACAGGCTGTGTTTTTCAGAAGACGAGTTAATTGCAAGACTATCATACTGCTTTATGCTGGAATATATTCCTTTAATGTATTTTATTATCACCATCACTAAATCTACATGAAAAATGCCTTTTCCAAACCACATTACTGATGAGATTTTCTTGATGGCTGTGAGCTGTTGGATTCTGATAAAACATTGTGCAAGAAACCTATCAGATTAGTATACTGAAGGGAGTACACTAACATAATCAGCAATGGAGCAATCTCATTGCACTATCAGGCAGATCTGGTGCAAAAAATGTGAATGTTTATGAAAAAGTGATCCTAAAAATGAAAACCGTGTTGCCAAAATCCACATGGTAACCATTTTAGCAACTGTCCCAAAACAAATTTTTAGCAGTGCTTAACATGCCAATGTTTATTGTAAAGATTTCACAACTATCTAGTCTTGGCTTTGCTCAGAACTGAATCTGCCCAAACACTTCACATTGAAATGAAACAATCCTTTAAATATCTTAAATACTGTAGCTATCCCAAATATGCATCCCTTAATTATTTTCTACTTTCTGGATTTTATCTCCCAATATTCTGTTTTGCAGAAGAGAATGTTCAGGGTGCTTTCTCCAGTTATCTGGTTTAGTGATTATTTGAGGAAAAAACTGCACACATACACTAAAATGTTCTTTTAAATTAGCCTGTTATAAACCACCTCCAGCTGAACTTATAATGGATTAATCTTATTGGAATTCTGTATTAACTGGGCATAAAAATAAGCTTCTTTGTGAGAACAGAACCAATGATATATTCTAACTTCAATACATTTCAAAATATTCCACGATGTCAAGTTTACTTTATCTAACCTGAATCCAAATCTTCAGTCAAGACAGCCCAAAACCTTTGAGGTGGGAGGGGGGGAAGGGAATAACTCAGAAATATTGATTTATATGTGGGTACTGAATTAAGAACTAAATTATGTGATGAATTGAATGAGCTAATGGCATCTCCTCACTCCTACTTATATTCTGTTAAACACCTGCCTTTAAACAATGGTGTGGAGATGCCGGTAAACAATGGGTTACAGGTACTAGCCACCAATACACAATCAAGTTGGAGAGAGATGTATAGGCAGTCAGCACACCTCATAATCCTGAGGAAAACTTTGCTCATTTTTAATTGTGAACATATTTTAAAGTCAAGGAAACATCTCACTAAATTCCATTACATTCAGTCACGGAATGCTCTGAAACCACACTGTAATGTGCGTTTTTTAAACTTTGAAGCTGTGACTTAAGCTCTGTTTACACTTGGGCTGTTCATTTGAATTAAATCCAAATCAGATTAGAGGAACAATTGTTTCCAAATTCCAGCTGTTCCCAACTGAGCAAATCATGTCAGTTCTGAATGAATTCGAATCCAAAATGTTTCCGTGACAGGGCTATCGTTATACCATAATTTTACAATTTTCCTTTTATGCCAAGGACCACTGAATTACGCCAACGCTGTCCTAACAATTATGGCATGCAATAGGGGGGAAGAAACATTCATGTGTGTGCCAGCAATGATCCAGTTGGCTGCAGTTATTACACATACTTCTTATTGTGTGAAAATGCTCTATATGCTTCAGAGAGACGATTCCTCCCATATTAAGAGATGTGCGGTGTGGCAGGTAAAATGACAGTAATTATCCATGCTCCGACATTGGAAATGGGGTAATTGCTCTGTAAAGATTATGGAGTAGGTTTATTTGCCCAAAGGAACATGATCAAGTCTTATCACCATCATCAAGGGAAAGAAACTATAAATGAAAGCTGTAAAAGTGATTTAAAAAAACTAATGAAAAATAAAGTTTTGAAAATGAAAGGATCAATAACAAATCATTTTTTCAAAAGTTAGAAAATCAAGTTTATTAAAAACAAATTAACAAAAAAGTGAATAGAGGAAATAGAATAAGAGCAATATTAAAAAAAAGTTTTTTTTCTCTATATTGAGACAAGGTAAAAATAGGTTGGAATAACAATTTTCTATGGTTCTTCAGGAAAGCATTTTGAAGATAACCCAGCTTGAATGATGGTGCATTAATTGATTGAAATTAATCACAGAATTTACTGCCCCAAGTGCATTGTTAACAAACAAAAAAAATATTCTAAGGGACCTGAAACTTTGGTGGAAATGGTAATGTTATTTTACTGTAGCAAGTAGTGTTTGTAGTGCAAGTATATACCAGACCAGACAGGTATGCTAGGGTTAAAAAAAGGCAATGATATCATTTACTGCATAGTTCTGTCTGCACTGAGAAGAGCTCCTTCCCGTCACCTCTCCCTGGGCTAGATTTTTCTCCTTCTTTGTGCTCATTTACAAGCAGTATCAGAGCAGACAGTGGGAGGAACTCGACCATGGAGCTGATGTATTCTGGCATATAACATTGCTAAGGAAATTGGGGAGAGGAGTTACATTTTAAATGGTCTTTAAATAAAAGCGTTAGTTATAATCTTTCAAAGTTCTCTTGATTCTAGAATTTTGCCATTAGACTGGAAAATTGCTAATGGTACTCCATTATTTAAGAAGGGTGGGAGAGAGAAACCAGGTAACTACAGGCCTATCAGTTTATCATCAGTTGTGGAGAAGCTACTACAATCTATCATTAGGGATAGAGTGACTGACTACTTGAACAAATATGAGCTCATCAGAGTGAGCTGGCATGAAATTTGTTAAAGGGAAGTCACATCTGATTAATTTAGTTAACTTTTTTGAGGAGGTCACTAATAAAGTAGACAAGGGATGTTATCTCTATGGACGTCCAGAAGGTATTCAATAAGGTTCCACACAAAAGATTATTGGCAAAAATGAGAGTGCATGGAATTGAAGGGAGCCCTTTGACTCGGGTTGGAAATTGGCTGGGAGGTAGGAGACAGAGAGTGGGGCTAAAGGGCATGTAATCAAATTGGCAGTATGTGACAAGATGTGATCCAGAGATCCGTTCTGGGCCTCAATTTTTCACCGTATTTATTAATGAGTTGGATGAAGGAATAGAGAATAGTATATCCAAGGTTGCAGATGACACTAAATTAGGAGAGACAGTAAGTAATGCAAATAGGAGTAGAAAATTGGGAAGAGATATAGACAGATTAAGTGAGTGGGCAAAACTATGGCAAATAGAGTTCAATGTCAGCAAGTGTGAAAAGTATATTCTTCTAAATATGATTGACTGAAGCACCACCACAGGGAGAAAAATAGCATTCGTCAATGCCCTCTCGTGTCAGTGAACCACTGATGACTCTGGCACACTGAAAGCACAAAGCATGAGCCATAAACAAGACAAAACATTACCCAATCTTAAAACTAAATTTAGCTGTGGTGTTCTATTAAAACAAATACCAGCTGCAATGGAGACTATAGTAATAAACTACTACTACTCAAGTTACATAAGTGAATAGTGCCACTCTCAGCCACTTCTGCAATCTGAGCATAGTGGCCAGGAGTTTACCACTATAACCTTCAACTTCAGCCAATATTTGCACATGGCTGTCAGCCCAGATATAGTTTCATAGTATGACTCAATGGCAGAAAGTACTTTAGCTGTTACCCTTTCAAATCATTCATCTTTTTACACTGTTACTTGAACTTTAGCAAGAGGAACTGAATCAAGAAAAGGAAGAAAGCACACTTTTGATACATATGAGGAGCAAGTCAAATGGTGGGGGGTCAGAACTGCAACAAGCTATAAAGGAACAAGAAAACAGCGAAAGAAACCACAATAGGTTTGACACATGGACATTCCTGGCAAACTGAGTTGTCTTTCTGCCTTGCCAAAGCTCTAAAATAACCCAACCCTGATAAGTTAGAGAGTGGAATTTTGAAGCACTGAGTTTGTTAAAAAATTGATTGAACACAATCTGTACAACCTCCCAAAATATTGATTTGCAGAAAATACCATCTTGAAAGCAAAATAAGTGTAACTTTAAAAACAAAATACAAGTTCCAGAGTCCAGCTCTCTGCTCAGTTGCTTGTTAATAATTCTAATGTTTGTCTTTTAAGTCTGGTTCAAAATACTTTCCCTCACTAATACATGTCTCTGTTTTGTGAAAAACACTCAATATGAAAGTGATCTGAATGAAGTTTTTGAATTTTCCATGTAGCCTTTCTTCAAGTAATTTAGAAAAGCAATGAGACAATCGAGGCTGGAAAAGAAAAAGCATTCTAGCAATTGGACTGACACAATGGGGGTGATTTAAGGAGGCAATTGTGGGTGCATTGGGACGGGGGGGGAGCGCTCCGAAAATCGCTGAAATCCCGTTCACGTTTGGAAGCCGGCTCCAACCCGCCGACTTCCGAGTTTCCCAGGGACCCAATTGTATGCGCGCGGGCGACCCGAAAACGGAAGTCCCGCTGGCAATTAAAGGCACTTTACCTGTGACAGATGAAGGGATTAGAAAGATTTTTTAAACTTACCTGGGCGGCTTGCCCACTGCTTCCGATTCACGCCTGGATCAGGGAAAAAGAAACAAAATAAAGTACTTCAAAACCATGGAAGGAAGTGAAAACACTAAATGAACCTACCTTTGAAACCTGCTCCGATGTCCGATGTCTCCCGTTCCGATGTCCCCCTCTTCACCCTCCCAATGTCCCCATGATCTTCCCCCGATGTCCTCCCGATCTTTCCCCCTCCCCCCACCCCAGTTCTTCCCCTCTCCCCGCCCGGTCTTCCGGTCCCAGTGCCGGATCTTCCATTCTCCCCCACCCCGGTCTTCCAGTCCAACGCCAGTTGACGTCTTGCTCTCTCTTTCTCTCCCCCTACCCGAATATACAAACGGCCAGAACTAAAAAAACAGATGATGTGGAGATGCCAATTAAAAAAACAGAGCGAGAGAGGCAGAAACATAGAAACATCCGGAAGGAAAAGACAGCAATTGACCCATTATATTAAAAACAGATAACATTTGTTCGCTGGTGGGGTAACGTGTAGCGTGACATGAACCCAAGATCCCGGTTGAGGCCGTCCTCATGGGTGCGGAACTTGGCTATCAATTTCTGCTCAACGATTTTGCGTTGTCGAGTGTCTCGAAGGCCGCCTTGGAGTACGCTTACCCGAAGGTCGGTGGCTGAATGTCCTTGACTGCTGAAGTGTTCCCCGACTGGGAGGGAACCCTGCTGTCTGGCGATTGTTGCGCGGTGTCCGTTCATCCGTTGTCGCAGCGTTTGCATGGTCTCGCCAATGTACCATGCTCTGGGTCTACCTCATACGTTGCAGGAAAGGATGCCCTAGAGCATGGTACATTGGCGAGACCATGCAAACGCTGCGACAACGGATGAACGGACACCGCGCAACAATCGCCAGACAGGAGGGTTCCCTCCCAGTCGGGGAACACTTCAGCAGTCAAGGACATTCAGCCACCGACTTTCGGGTAAGCGTACTCCAAGGCGGCCTTCGAGACACTCGACAACGCAAAATCGTTGAGCAGAAATTGATAGCCAAGTTCCGCACCCATGAGGACGGCCTCAACCGGGATCTTGGGTTCATGTCACGCTACACGTTACCCCACCAGCGAACAAATGTTATCTGTTTTTAATATAACGGGTCAATTGCTGACTTTTCCTTCCGGATGTTTCTATGTTTCTGCCTCTCTCGCTCTGTTTTTTTAATTGGCATCTCCACATCATCTGTTTTTTTTAGTTCTGGCCGTTTGTATATTCGGTGGCCCTGTAAGTAACACCTATCTGTCTGAACACTTTGGTTGCCTTGGCAACGGGCAGTTGAAAAGACTATCTGTAATCACCAGGCATTGTTCTGTGATTTATAAATGCGATAGGTTCGAGGATTTCATTTCCACATTCACCTGAGGAAGGAGGAAGCCTCCGAAAGCTTGTGGATTTTAAAATAAAATTGTTGGACTATAACTTGGTGTTGTAAAATTGTTTACAAAAGTTTATGGGGTCAGGGGGAGGTCTGTCATTTCTATTCCAATGGTGGGTGCCATTGTCACTAGGGCCACATCTGGGGCGCTCACCATAGCATCAGGCTGGGACGTCCAGTGGAAGTGGCTGAACCAGGTGCCCCCCAGAAACAACAACAGCAACAAGTTACATTTATATAGCACCTTTAACTTAGTAAAACACCCCAAGGCGCTTCACAGGCGCGATTACCAAACAAAATTTGACACCTCATAAGGAGATATTAGGACAGTTGACCAAGAGCTTGATCAAAGAGGTAGATTTTAAGGAGTGTCTTAAAGGAAGAGTGAGAGGTAGAGAGGCGGAGAGTTTTAGGGAGGGAATTCTAGAGCTTAGGGCCTAGGCAGCTGAAAGCACGGCCGCCAATGGTGGAGCAATTAAAACAACTTGATAGTGTCCCCAACAGCTCTAAAATGCAAGTGTTCAGGTACAAAAAGTAATCAAGAAGGCTAATGCAGTGTTGGCCCTTATCTCAGTGGGTTGGAATACAAAAGTGAGGAAGTGATGCTTAGTTATACAGAGTCTTGGTCAGACCCCACCTGGAGTATTGCGCTCAGTTCTGGGCACCGCACCTCAGGAAGGATATACTGGCTTAGAGGCCATATAGCAAAGATTTACCAAAATTATACTGGGGCTTGAAGGGTTAAATCATGACGCCAAGTTACTTAAACTTGACTTGTAATCCTTTGAGTTTAGAAGGTTGAGGAGAGAAATAATTACAGGATTCAATAGAGTGGATGCAGTGTAACTTTCCTCTGCTGGGGGGATTCCAGAACAAGGGAGTACAAGCTTAACATTAGAGCTAGACCATTCAGAAATGAAATCGGGAAGCACTTCTTCACACAAAGGATAGTGGAAATGTGAATTTCTCTCCCGCAAAATGCTGTGGATGCTGGGTCAATTGAAATTTTCAAGACTGAGATCAACTGATTTTTATTAGGTAAGGATATCAAAGAATATGGATCAAAGGTGGATAAATAGAGTAGAGATATAGATCAGCCATGATCTAACTGAATGGCGGAATAGACTCGAGAAGCTAAATGGCTTACTCCTGTTCCTATGTTCCTCTCTCATATGTCATGGCCTTATAAGGGCGGGAGGCTTTGCCTCCACAAGGCCATCCCAGAAACTATAGTGCAAAGCTGGGATCAGCATACCTAGGTCCCAGTCCAGATACCAGCCATTCTGGCAGGCTCTCACCTAGCGTATTGCAGGCATATGCCAATATGGCTGCAGACTTTAGAAATTTCAGTCACCGACAAAAATTAGCAGGTAATTTTATTTTTCAAAATGTGTTTTGAGTGATTCTACTGGTTCACTTTCTCCTTTCTTTTATTGGTAAGTTCTCCTGACTAATCATTTGGGATTGGTTGTCCGCACAAGTCCTTGCAGCTTTCCATTGATAATTTTCTAGCCATTTTCCTCACTTTTGATTCATATATTCACTACCTCTTCAGTTCTGATTTGCTGCTGTTTCGCTTTGAACCAATTAACAACGTGAAATGACAAAAGTGTGACATTACAGGAATTACACACAAAATGTCAGCTTGGCTCAGTTAGTGGTTCTTTTACCGCCTAAGTCATTGGACTCTAGGTCATGCGTTCAAGTTCAACTACTTACTTGAGCACATAATATATATGCTGACACTGCATTGAAGTAGTGAGGGAATGCTGCATTGTTAGAGGTACCATATTCCAGATAATGGGCTCAATTTTAAAATCAAATTGCGGGTGCATTGGGGGCCGGGGGGCTGCGAAAATGTGTGAGCGCCCGCTTCACGAATCTGAAAGATGCACCGGCAACTAAAGCCAGTGGGATGATAGTTAAAGAACCAAATAGGTACTTTATTTCTGATGTAGTAGATAGTTGAAACGATTTTAAACTTACCTGGGCGACTTTCCCATGCCTTCCGATTCACGGCTGGTGAAATCAGACGTGAAGGGCCAGATCAGGCAAAAATAAACAAAATAAATTAAATAAAAAACCATCGCACAAAGTTAAAAAACAAAATAAACCTACTTTTCCACCCTGCTCCAATGTCCCCATCACCGCCTAATTTCTCCCTCTCCAATGTCCCTCTCAGCCCCCAATGTCTCCCTCTCCGATGTCCCTCTCCCCCGCCCTCGATTTCCCTCTCTGATCTCCCGCTCTCCCCACCGATCTTCCTCTCTCCCCCCTCAATCTTCCACACTCCCTCCCACCCCAATCAGGCTGGCTGCCCGGCGCGAAACCCACAAACAACTTTAATCACCATCAATTATATTGCGATCGCGTCATTGGAAAAGATATGTTTTTTTATTTGGGTTTGCCACACGCTCCTTCACCACCCACCCCCCCGCCTCCCCCCGCCCCCCCACCGCTGCCAACCAGCCACTATTTCAAAATTGAGCCCAATATGTTAAAGTAAGGCTCTGTCTGCCAACTTGAAAGATATAAAAGGTTCCATAACACTATTTGAAGAAGAGCAGGGAATTCTCCCAGTGTTCTGCTTAACATTCCCTCCCTCAACCAACACAACCAAAAATAAAACAAATTATCTGGTCATTCATTTGATTTGCTATTTGTGGGGAATTAAACAATAGCTACCAGTCATGTCAGGCTTCACTGGCTCCCCTAATGAATTAACTTTAAAATCCTTATTCTCAACTTCAAAAGCCTCAACGGTCATGCCTCATGCTACCTCAGTGATCTCTTTTAGTTCTGTCTTCCTGCTCACATGCTCCAAACTTCCAATATTGGTTCACTCCACAGTTGGCAGCTAATCTTTCAGCCATCATGACCTGCCTTCCTGAACTCCCTCTCAAAATGCCTACACCGTACCTCCTCCATCTCTGTTTTTAAAGTCTACTCAAGGCTTTTTAACTATTGTGTAGCGTCTCTTAACTCCATGCTACCTATTCTTTTCTCTCTCGTTCACTGTCAAATTCATTCTCTGACCTGTAGAGCACTCTGGGATATTTTGCTGCAGTGAGGAGCATGATATAAATACAAGAATATTTTGATATGGCTCTCTTGTATACAAATGAATAATGTTATTGGGATCATTTGCTCTTAATTATCCATAAGGTCCACCAGTAAAAATGGGGAATTTGGACCATATTGTCAAAAGATAATAATGCTGCCTTCTAGGTGATAAATCCATTTACAGTTGACTTTTATTACCCATGTAGTTCAGACATAATTATATTTACATTCAACATTTACTGAAATTTACAGTTACAATGAGTGCAGCTAAAAGTTACAGCAGTTGCAGGTTATATTAGATTTAGTTCAAATTTTATTGTGGTTGGAGGTTTTATTGTATTTGGGGTCATATAAGAGCACATAAGTAACAGGAAGTAAAGAGACAGAATTACACAGTATGATGGTCTTGCCTTAGTTGTGGGTAAACTTCTATAGCCAGGAACATTTTGCCAAACCCCATCACAAGTAGATCCAGGGTGACTCTGTCCTCAAAGAGCAAACATACTTCTCTCAATGCAGTTCTAATTTGCCGTAAAGGGAATTAACATCAATGTAACAGCCTGTTCATGGTGGCAAATTTAAACCAGAACAAAATGGTACTGAAGTCACAAAAGCATTCCATTGCCAGTACGAACAAACAGTATGCAACAAATAAACAAACCTCCTTTAAGTCTCTCCTACCCAGTATTAGATTAACGATGGCTTCATGTTAGTTTCAAGTGTGTATATATATATATATATATATATATGTACACACACAGGTTTATAATCAGTACACACTTGCCAGCCACATTCGTGACATAGAATTGCACGCATAGAATTACCTAGAAGTTACAACAACATGGTATTTGGCCCAACTAATCTGTGTTGGTGTTTATCCTCCAGGCAAGCAGCAGAACTCATCCCATATGCTTGCCCTGTTACTATTTCCCTTTATCCCCCTTTCTTTCAACCACCTATCTATCCTATTCTTAAAAGTTGACACGGTATCTGCTTCAATCGCTAACTCTGGTAGTGCATTCCACAGCTTCACTGCCACCTGTGTAAAAAAGTTTCTACTGCTCTCTGTCCTAAATCTCATACATTTAATTTTAAAGCTATGTCCCTTCGTTCTTGACCCACCATCAACTGGAAACAGTCTGTTTCTATTTATCTTGTCCCATCACTTCATAATTTTAAACACCTACATCAAATCGCCATGCAATCTCCTCTGTTCTAATGAAAACATTACACTAATTTTTCAAGTCTTTCTTTATATTTGTGTTTCCTCGTACCAGGTAGCATCTTAGTGAGTCTGCACTATGCCCTCTATACTACCTCAACATCCTTCCAATAGTGTGGAGCCCCAAACAATAAACAAGGGTCTTAATAAGATTTTATATAGATTTGCCATTACATCTTGACTTTTATATTCCATACTTCTTGCCGTAAAACCAGTTGTTTTTAATGTCTTGATGTCTCCAAATCCCTCTACTCTTTCACATCACTCAAATTTCTCCCAGTCAAAATATAATTATTACTTTTATATTTTTTGTAAACAAGATGTACCATCTCAAACTTACTGGGGCCTAAATTTGATATCGCCTGAACATAACGGCAAAATGGTTGGCCGCTCCAATTGCACTAAATTGGTCCCCGTGCCTTCTTTTCATGAAATAAGTGAGCAGCCAGCGCTACTCACACTCTTCATTGGCCACTTGCCTTCTGGAGAGGCAGGAAATCAGACGTTAGTTAAAGGCAGCACTTCTTAAAAGGAACAGCACTGAAATGGCAGGCAGAAGAGATGCTAGAAGGTCTCCCCACTTTTCAGGTGCAGCTTTGGAGGCGCTGGTGGAGGTTGTTGGGAGGAGGATGGACCTTATCTTTCCACCCAATGGCAAGAAGGTATCCTGGCTAGCTTCATGGCAACAGTGGGCAGAGGTGGCAGACCAGGTCAGTGCCAGAAGCATTGCTCCATGACTTGGCTGCAATATGGAGAAATGTTCAATGACCAGACAAGCGATACTAAGGTAAGACTCCTAATTCATTACTGTCTGCTTAGCCCTGCGTTACCTGTAGCCTCAGCACTCTCAATCTTTACCTCCCACGGTTCCCACCATTTATCTCCTTTCACTGCTACCGACACACTCTATACCTGCTACTGTCCTCATTATCACTTCCCTCACCTCCTCAATTTTAGTTTGTTTCTAACTTCTTTATTAATCCATGACATGTTGAAACTTAAAGTAGTCTTCTTTTTAATAGTATATACTTACTTTGCACTTTTGAAATCTCTTTTTAGAAACATATGTGCCAATTGCTCTTTCAATCTCACCTCAGCTACCTTACTCCTCATTTTTCTAAAATCTGCCCTATTCCAATCTGGTACCCTTGTTCTTGTACTAACTGTTCTCCTTTTTATTTGTAGTTTAAACCGTATCACATTATGGTTACAAGTCCCAGGATACTTACCCGCATTTAATTTATTTACCTGATCTATATCATCACTCATAACTAGATTAGCAGTCCTCTTGTTTACATATAAACATATTGCTTGAGGAAGGAGCACTGCACACATTTTAGGAATTCCATCCCGTATTCTTTGTTTACTCCCTCCTGATCCCAACCAGTGAGTGAGCAATTATAATCTCCTAGAACAATAATTTTGTTATTGCTACTCATCTCCCTGATCCGTCTTCAGATTTTCTCTTCCATTTTCCTCCCACAATCAGGGAGTACGTAGTCCAACTCCACGACTGTAAGAATCCCTTTTTATCTTTGACCTCTAACTATGTTGAATCCGTATGACTTTTTTTGTCCTCTCTACAGCACGTATTCTCTCCTTCACCAATATTGCCACTCCTTCGTCCTTACCTACTCTGTCACCCTAAAAATATTATTATCCAATATGTTTATTTTCCACTTCTGCCCAGGTTGCAGCCAAATTTCTGCTAATGCTATTAAGGCTACATTTTTCTGTGACATAACTGCTTGTAATTCCTCCCAATTTATTTCCACATACACTGAGCATTGTAATACACACACTTCATCTTTTTTTTCCTCCTACTCCTTTTTCCTTGATGTTTTTGTCCAAACTAATGCCTCATTCTTCTACCTTTTCCCTGTTAATTTGATTTCCTTCTCTCCTTCTGTAACATTTTGCACCATTATATACGGTTATATATAATAACTCCATACCCAACTCAGATTTACAGGTCACAAATTTTCTGCATTTGTTGTAAAAAAAACTTCATTTTCTTATCAAGGGGATTGGACTCACTGCTGGGGTTTGGCAACATCACCAAGTCAGGTATAGCACAACCTGACGGATAGCAGGAATTTCTCTGCACTGCTCCAACAATGCGTTGCAACTTCAAGCTAAGAAGAACAGTCCCAAGTGCACCAATGTATTATTTTCAATTTCCACATGGCTGCTGGTACTGAAAGAGACAGCACTGGCACAGGGAGTGGGGCAGGGCAGAACAAGGACAATGCGGTAGTGACAGAGAGATGAAATCAGATCTCAAATCCTACTGGCCGTCGAAAAGAGCAAATTAGGGCTGGTCTGGTTTGCTTCATTGTTGATTCAAACCTATATTTCTAATAGTTCATAGTGACAAATGAAAGCACCTTCTTTTTATTTTATAAGTGAGCCGATGGAGAATTGAAGCAAAATTGAGCTGGTTGTATTTAGTTTAGGGAAAAAATAGTTACCTAAAAAATCAATCTTGCTTTCAAGACCTAATTTAAAGTCAATTACAAAGAATTATAATTCACCTAAAATATTATTTCTGTATATTTCAATATATATATTTTAAAACATGAACAATCTAAATATGGTGGCATCAGCAATTTGCAGGAGTTTAAAGCCTGCCATTGCAAGGAAGTTGAATTGGCATACAAAGTAAAACGTTATGATCACTGAAGCCCCATTAATTTTGGTATCACTAAGATTAAAGCAATCCCAAACACATTTTCCTGACAAAATTAGCATTCATGAATAAAAAACAAAACAAAAATTCATCGTCAATCAATAGAAATAATAAAAGAATAAAATAATGACAAAATGAATTTAATTCCAAAAATGCAATAAATAGGATCTGGTTATGAGACTCCTTCTTCTAATTAAAGTTCCAGAAAAGGTTTCTCATCTGATCTCATTTTGATTATGAGGAAGTTGTATGAACAATCCAGATAATTAAAATTATTCAGCGGTAGCGCAAAATGGGCAATAGGAATTCGACAGCCCGTTTTACACTCCACCCGTTTTACACTCTGCCTGTTTTACATTCCGCTCAACTTTCTTTTCCATTGAAGTTTACCCAAATAACGAGGAGTGTTTCAGAGCTGCAAAGTGTATGATTTCAGTTTGCCAATCATTGCATATATTACAGGATTTCACTAAATGCAGACTTTAGTGAGAGCTCCTTCTGAGGTTGTAATTCTGATTTACATAGCTGATCCTATTGAATTTTGACAAGATAAAATAGCAGAATAAATTGTTCAGTGTAATATTAGGGTAGGCAAACAAAATTGAACTTTGTTCTCTAACCTGAAAGTCCAGATTGAGTGAAACTGACTGTTATTTGTTGTGTGCACAAAAAAAAACTCCAAATGTCACGTCTGGTAAATGGTGTAGTTTGTTCATAGATTTTGGAGATTTCTATCAGTGTGCACAATTAATGCACTTCTATTTGGGGGAGATTAATCTCAGTCAGTTTCCCTGTGCATTCCTAAATTGATTTTAGTACCAGACAGACTAACGATGAAACTGCACTGTGCAAACACAGAAATTTGCACACAATGTCTACTTCATTTTGAACTGTTTCAGACTAGGCCTGTAGTACTGTGTAGACTATCTATACAAACTGGCTTGTGCCTCAGTACGAAATCATTCAGAAAAGTTAACATTTCCACTGTACAAATGCCTTTAACTTATCAGAATTCTGAGTCTCAAAATGAACATTGAGGAACATTGGGTGTTTTAGACATATTGGGACTCATTTTAACTTGGCCAAATTGGCGTTAATGAGGCGCTAATGACCTCTCGGGAGACTGCTGATAATACTTTATTGTCTTATTTTCATGGTCTAACTACAATAAGCCATTCTTTATTAGATTAAAGGATCGTGTTTACTGAAACACCTGGCAACATCCTGCTTCAAAAACATTGCTACATATGCTGTGACACAAGTTTTGCAATTTAAAAAAAATTATACTTGAAAAAAATCACAAGCAGTCATAGAATTATAGAAAATTTACGGCACAGAAGGAGGCTTTTCGGCCCATCGTGTCTGCGCTGGCTGAGAAACGAACCATCCAACCTAATCCCACTTACCCGCATTTGGACCGTAGCCCTGCAGGTCACGGCTCTTCAGGTGCACATCCAGGTATTTTTTAAATGAGTTGAGGGATTCTGCCTCTATCACCCTCTTAGGCAGTGAGTTCCAGACTCCCACCACCCTCTGGGTGAAATTTTTTTTCCCTAATTTCATCTCTAATCCTTCTACCAATTGCTTTAAATTTATGCTCCCTAGTTATTGACCCCTCCACTAAGGGAAATAGGTCCTTCCTATCCACTCTATCTAGGCCCCTCATAATTTTGTACACCTCAATTAAATCACCCCTCAGCCTTCTCTGATCCAAGGAAAACAACCCCAGCCTATCCAATCTGTCATCATAGCTAAAATTCTCCAGTCCTGGCAACATCCTCGTAAATCTCCTCTGTAGCTTCTCCAGTGCAATTACATCCTTCCTGTAATGTGGTGGCCAGAACTGTGCGCAGTATTCAAGCTGTGGCCTAACTAGTGTTTTATACTGTTCCAGCATAACATCCCTGCTTTTATATTCTATGCCTCAGCTAATAAAGGAAAGTATTCCATATGCCTTCTTAACCACCTTATCTACCTGTCCTGCTACCTTCAGGGATCTGTGGACATGCACTCCAAGGTCCCTCACTTCCACTACACCTCTCAGTATCCTCCCATTTATTGTGTATTCCCTTGCCTTGTTTGCTCTCCCCAAATGCATTACCTCACACTTCTCCGGATTGAACTCCATTTGCCACTTTTCTGCCCATCTGACCAGTCCATTGATATCTTCCTGCAGTCTACAGCTTTCCTCCTCACTATCAACCACACGGCCTATCTTTGTGTCATCTGCAAATTTCTTAACCATGCCCCCTACGTTTAAGTCCAAATCGTTAATGTATACCACAAAAAGCAAAGGACCTTGTACCAAATCCTGCGGCAGCCCACTGGAAACAGTCACGATCAGCGAAACGTTGTCATCATATCAGTGGTCACATCATTTTACACTTAATTCATGTTAAAGCATGCAGTGTATACTAGCACATTACACAATGAAATGCACCCTTTGAAATGCATGATATCTGAAGTAATTTTTCACGTATTTAAAGCCAAGGTTAATAACCAGTGCATATTAACAAGTGGAGGGCTGGCGGGGGGAGGACATAGTACAGGCCTTTAGTACAGCAGCATTAAAACATATTTCCTGGAGGACTTGGTTGAACATCAGACACTGATGGAAAGTGTGGCCTTTCAGTTTATGAAAGCACTGCTTGCATTTATTTGTGAGAATGGACTGGTTGCAATACAAACAATTCTAGAAATCTAATATTAGGACTATAGGGTTCATGGCTGTAGATATTGCTAACAAATTGTGTGAGACAATTTGTTGCTTTAAAAAAGACCGAAAGAAGGATTTTCTGTATATTAGGCTCACTTGCTGTAATGACTAACGTGATGACATACATGTTTACCTAAGGTAGCATTGCTGAATTGTAAATATGGGCAAAAAGCCACAGAATGATTTCATCCATTTGCAATTTGTGTTTCTACTTATCTGGGGATCGATGACTAATGCAATCTCAAATCATAGTAGGAGAAAAGGGCTTGCAAAACAACATGCCCCTTTAATTGCCTTGAAAACCTTGCTGTCCCAAATGCCATTTCATTGACATAAGTTTACATCATATTATGAAGTTAGAAAAACAAACTTAACAGAAATCAAAAGCAGAGAGACACAATAGTTGTTATGTCTGAACATTAGTGCTAAATAATGGATTTACTATTTCATCAAAAATACTTGTAATTAGTGCATTAACTCACTAAAATTGTATTTTGTACCACAGTGTGCATTTTGTTTTGTTTTACATAGACATTCTGTAACAACACTGTGCTGAAAGGGAGTCTTGCCATTAGACACTTTTAAATATGGAACAGTTATGTAGAACTATGATTAACTATCATCCTTTGTTGCCTGTATATTTCACAAGATCATAAGTTAATTACAGATGAGGAAGACCATTTGCCCAAGCTTAATTTATCCATCCAGAAAGATCCTAAAATCCCCCCACTGTGGCATCCAATTGTTTGTTAAATCATTCTGGGTTTTTATCTCCATTACTCTATCTGAAAGTTTATTCTACAAGTTAATAACACTGTGCAAAAAATAATTCTGATATCTGTCCTAAAAGTACCCTTCTCTAGTTGGAATCTTTGTCCCCCAGTTCTTCTCCCGCAATTTAATTTAAAGTAATATTCCGGGTTAACTTTTTAAACACCCTTAACTGTCATATGTAACTCTGTAAGATCATGGCCCTGATTTTAGAATGTAGGTGGGATGGCAGCAGGGGTTGGGGTGGGGGGGGGGGGGTGGTGAATGGGCGCTTGGGTAACCCGACTAATAAAATATATCCTTTTTGCACGCGATCGCAAGTGAATTGGTGCCCCTTAACGTGGCTTCTGGGTTTGCTGTCCAAAAACTGCGCAGTGGGCAGACTGCACACCCACATGACAGGCTGTCAGCTGGAGCGGCTCTATTTAAAGGGCCGTTGCCCCAAAGGCTTTTGTTGCAGGAAAGACCAGAAAATACACAATATGGAGCAGCACAGAGGCAAGGCTGCTCCAAGGTCACCAGCAGCAGCAACATCTCCCGCACCTGGATCCAGTGCAGGAAGCTGTTCAATGACCTAACTAGGTCAGCCAAAGTGAGTACATTTACTGATTCTCCGACATTCCATGTTCCATATCACCTTTCCCCCCCCCCCCCACCCAACTCATTCTGCACTGCGAAGGCTACTCCATCACATCACTCCCCACACCCACTCAAAGCTCATCCTCAACTTACCTGCACTTCCTCACCTCCCCATTAGTCACCCCAATCCTCATCCAATGTGATGGCTCTGTCTCATACTCAACCTCTGATGCACCTCTTTCATGGTCAGCCTCACCTAAAGCAATGCATTCATCAGTTGGTCACTTCACCATCACTCACTCACGTCTGTTCTTTGTCCCCTTCGAGAAGAAGAGAGTGCAAAATGCACGTGGGAGGGCGAGGACTGGAGGGGGGATGCAACAAGTAGCGGTCCTCACAGACGTGGAGCAGGAGGTGCTGGAGATCAGCCACACCCTCGAGTGCCTGTCCATCGGGGATGCCGTGGTTGGCACCCCACAAAAATCTGGTGACACAACTTTAACAGTCATCACACACAATATGAATTGATGTTAACAATGCTTGCCCTGTTCAACACCTCAGTATGCTCATCGCAACATGACACATCTGTGATAATGCCCAATATTGCCTTCTCTTGCAGGCCCTTCAATGACCGCAATGACGGCAGAAGGCGATTCCTCAGAGGACGTGCCGGCAGCTAAGGGTGCACCGTCACATCATAGCAAGCCATTCACCAGCGCAGATATTCACACCTCGGTGGGTCCTAGTAGTTAGTTGGGTTGGCACCTGGTGAGTCACCACAAATAGGTGAGCACGAGCAGACACTGGTGGCAGGGGCAGGTGTGGAAAGTCTGCATCGGTGGGACCACTGCTGTCCAGGCTCTGCTCAGCTGGATGAAGAAGCTGAACCCCTGGGGCCATCCTTTAAAAGGAGAATGATCGAGGGACAGCAACACATCTGTGAGGTACTGGAACAGGTGCCAAGCGCACTTTCCACAATGGCTCAGAGGATGGAGGAGTCCAACTCCTGCATGAGTGGAATGGTGGCACAGGTACGTGAGGGAATCTCTGAGATAGTGTCGCACGGATGTGAGCAACTGTCTGAGATAGTGCCGCAGTTAAGTGCGGGAATATCTGCGATGGTGAGAAGGCGAGCTTCCATTGAACTTCAAGTATGGCTCAAAAATTTTTTTTTTTATTCGTTCATGGGATGTGGGCATCGCTGGCGAGGCCAGCATTTATTGCCCATCCCTAATTGCCCTTGAGAAGGTGGTGGTGAAGCATCGTCTTGAACCGCTGCAGTCCGTGTCGTGATGGTTCTCCCACAGTTCTGTTAAGTAGGGAGTTCCAGGATTTTAACCCAGCGACGATGAAGGAACGGCGATATATTTCCAATTCGGGATGGGGTATGATTTGGAGGGGAACATGCAGGCGGTGTTGTTCCCATGTGCCTGTTGCCCTTGTCCTTCTAGGTGGTAAAGGTCGCAGGTCGAAGAAGCCTTGGCAAGTTGCTGCAGTGCATCCTGTAGATGATACACACTGCAGCCACAGTGCGCCGGTGGTGAAGGGAGTGAATGTTTAAGGTGGTAGATGGGGTGCCAATCAAGCGGGCTGCTTTCTCTTGGATGGTGTTGAGTTTCTTGAGTGTTGTTGCAACTGCACTCATCCAGGCAAGTGGAGAGTATTCCATCACACTCCTGACTTGTGCCTTGTAGATGGTGGAAAGGCTTTGGGGAGCCAGGAGGTGAGTCACTCGCCGCAGAATACCCAGCCTCTGACCTGCGCTTGTAGCCACGGTATTTATGTGGCTGGTCCGGTTAAGTTTCTGGTCAATGGTGACCCCCAGGATGTTGATGGTGGGGGATTCAGCGATGGTAATGCCATTGAATGTCAAGGGGAGGTAGTTAGACTCTCTCTTGTTGGAGATGGTCATTGCCTGGTACTTGTCTGGTATGATTGTTACTTGCCACTTATCAGCCCAAGCCTGGATGTTGTCCAGGTCTTGCTGCATGCGGGCACGGACTGCTTCATTATCTGAGGGATTGCGAATGGAACTGAACACTGTGCAATCTTCAGCGAACATCCCCATTTCTGACCTTTTGATGGAGGGTAGGTCATTGATGAAGCAGCTGAAGATGGTTGGGCTTAGGGCACTGCCCTGAGGAACTCCTGCAGCAATGTCCTGAGGCTGAGATGATTGGCCTCCAACAACCACTACCATCTTCCTTTGTGCTAGGTATGACTCCAGCCACTGGAGAGTTTTCCCCCTGTTTCCCATTGACCTCAATTTTATTAGGGCTCCTTGGTACCACACTTGGTCAAATGCTGTCTTGATGTCAAGGGCAGTCACTCTCGCTTCACCTCTGGAAGTTAGCTCTTTTGACCATGTTTCGACCAAGGCTGTAATGAGGTCTGGAGCCGAGTGGTCCTGGCGGAACCCAAACTGAGCATTGGTGAGCAGGTTATTGGTGAGTAAATGCCACTTGATAGCATTGTCACTTTGCTGTTGATCGAGAGTAGACTGATGGGGCGGTAATTGGCCGGATTGGATTTGTCCTGCTTTTTGTGGACAGGACATACCTGGGCAATTTTCCACATTGTCGGGTAGATGCCAGTGTTGTAGCTGTACTGGAACAGTTTAGCTAGAGGTGCGGCTAGTTCTGGAGCACAAGTCTTCAGCACTACAGCCGGGATGTTGTTGGGGCCCTGGTCTTTGCTGTATCCAGTGCACTCAGCCGTTTCTTGATATCACGTGGAGTGAATCGAATTGGCTGAAGACTGGCTTCTGTGATGGCGGGGATATCCGGAGGAGGCCAAGATGGATCATCCACTCGGCACTTCTGGCTGAAGATGGTTGCAAATGCTTCAGCCTTGTCTTTTGCACTCATGTGCTGGGCTCTGCCATCATTGAGGATGGGGATGTTTACAGAGCCTCCTCCTCCAGTTAGTTGTTTAATTGTCCACCACCATTCACCACTGGATGTGGCTGGACTGCAGAGCTTTGATCTGATCCGTTGGTTGTGGAATCGCTTAGCTCTGTCTATAGCATGTTGCTTCCGCTGTTTAGCATGCATGTACTCCTGTATGTAGCTTCACCAGATTGGCATCTCATTTTTAGGAACGCCTGGTGCTGCTCCTGGCATGCTCTTCTACAATCCTCATTGATCCAGGGTTGATCCCCTGGCTTGTTGGTAATGGTAGAGTGAGGAATATGCCGGACCATGAGGTTACAGATTGTGCTGGAATAAATTCTGCCTATGCTGATGGCCCACAGCGCCTCATGGATGTCCAGTTTTTAGCTGCTAGATCTGATCTGAATCTATCCCATTTAGCACGGTGGTAGTGCTACCAGTTTGGTGGAAATAGGGTCAAGTGAGCAGGATGTGGGTCTCATGGTCAAGATGAGCTTGGAGAGGGCATGTGGGGAGATAAGAGAGAAACTGGAGAAAGATGCGAGTTCAGGGCTAGGGTAGGCGGGAACTGTAGGGGAAGTTTGGCTTGGTGGGCCAGGAGAAGGGAGGGAAGTGGCAGAGGCAGCTGAATGGATGGGCCCAAACTTAGTGACTAAGACTAGTGCAGAATGCCACTAACATCGAAAGAGTAAAGGAGAATATAAGGTAAATCTGGAAGGTATGATTAGCTGATACCGGACTTGGGTTTTAAAAGCCTGGAGATTAGAGGAGGAAGGAAATTTGGAGGGATGTAAGGAGTTTTGAACTTGTCACCTCTCAAATCCTTGCTCATCTCTCGCGTAACTCCATGTTTGAACTTCTCCAATCAGGTTTTCGCCCCTGCCACAGCAGTGAAAGGGTTCTTATCAAAGTCACAAATGACAGCCCATGTGACTGTGAACGTCACATCTTGCACTATCCCTCCTCATCCTTTTCGACCTGTCTGCAGCCTTTGATGCAGTTGGCCACAACATCCTCCTCCAACTCCTCTCCTCCGTTGTCCAGTTGAGTGGGACTGCCCTCGTCTGATTCCATTCCTATCTATCTAGTCGTAGCCATTCAATCTTTTTCAATCGCTTCCCTTTCCACTCTTAAATTGTTACTTCCGGAGTCCCCCGAGGATCTATCTTTGGCCCCCTCCTATTGCTCATTTACATGCTGCCTCTCAGCGAAATCATCTGAAAACACAATGTCTGATTCTAAGCATAAGCTGACGATACCCAGCTCTACCTCACCACCACCTCTCTTGACCCCTCTACTGCAATTGATTTGTCCCGCTGCTTGTCCGACATTCAGTATTAGAAGAGCAGAAATATTGGGAAGATTGAAGTCATTGCCTTCGGTCCCTGCCACAAACTCCGTTCCCTAGCCATCAATTCCATCCGCCTCCCTGGCCATTGTCTGAGGCCGAACCAGACTGTTTGCAACCTCTGCGTCCTATTTGACCCTGAGCTAAGCTTCCGACCCCATTTCCTCACCATCACCAAGACCACCTACTTCCATTTCCATTATATTGCCCGTCTGCGCCCTGCCTCAGCCCATCTGCTGCTGAAATCTTCATTCATGCTTTTGTTAGCTCCAGAATAGAATTCCAATGCTCTCCTGGCCGGCCTTCCATCTTCCACCCTCCATAAACTTCAGCTCATCCAGAGCTCTGCTGCCCGTATCCTAACTTGCACCAAGTCCTGTTCACTCATCACCCTTGTGCTTGCTGATCTACATTGGCTTCTGTTCCAGCGCTGCCTTAAATTTTAAATTCTAATTTTTGTGTTCAAATCCCTCCATTGCCTTGCCCCTCCCTATATCTGTAAACTCTTCCAGCCCTACATCCCTCCGAGAACTCTGCGTTCCTCAAATTCTGGCCTCTTGTGCATCCCTGATTTCCTATGCCCCTCCATTGGCGGTCGTGCCTTTAGCTCTCTAGTCCCTAGGCTCTGAAATTCCCTCCCTAAACCTCTCCGCCTCTCTATCTCTCTCTCTCTCCTCCTTTAAGATGCTCCTTAAAACCTACCTCGTCACCTGTCCTAATATCTCCTTATGTGGTTCGGTGTCAAATTTTGTTTGAATATGCTCCTGTGAAGCGCCTTGGGACGTTTTACTACGTTAAAGGTGCTATATGAATGCAAGTTGTTTTGTTCCACATTTTTAAAGTCTTGTTGTTTTAAAGCAAATCAACAGTCTCCAGAGATCAGGGTATCAAAAGACATAGAGTTGTTAATTGAGTAGATGACTGTGAAGGCACACGTCTGGTAACTTAACAAGAAGAGAATTTATATAAAAAATAAAAATAATTCACCTAATCACAAGCAGCAATCAACCGAAAGGAAGGTGTAAAATAACAACTATTTCATAAAGCTACATTTGGTGGAGAGGAGGAAGAGGTGCCCGTGAGTTCACTGATCAAAAGTAGTCTTTAGGCAAGGTAAACTGGAAAAGACCAATTTAAACAGAAGGTGACTGCAGAGTGAGGTAGTGGTGATCTAATCTTCACATTTGGACGTCAAAGGAATTAATTTATTACACAAAGAAAGTGAGCACCAGCTTTGTCCTTGGAAGTCAACAAAGGTACAGGATATTAATCTGTCCTTGTGCTAATGTTTTTTCCATTTGTGGAAACAGGATGTATTCTGCAACCCCCCCCCACCCCCGCCCCCCACCAAAGAAGCTATTGTTATTTGAATAAAATTAAACAGTACCCTGGTCTGTCACCTGCTGCTTTGTGATGTTATCAAAGTAACTATACATATTGATTACATATGTTGGAGAGAAAACTTACCCTACTAGATGTTGGAGGGACTAAACAATGCAGGAGACACTATCAAAGGGAACAATAAGCAAAGAGTAACCTCCTTCACTCCCACATCCTGTCTCAGAAAATGAAAACTGAGGATAAAATAATTTCTCCTACTGAACACTACACAGTTGCTTTAAAGTTGCTTTTAACTATTTAATTTGCAATGGTACCTTTTCCCATGGGAGAAGGTCTGTATAGACTAATGATCATAAAACAACTTTGCTAGCTTGTATGTTGCCAGAAGTTCTGGCTAAAACCATCTCTTCTGGTGGTTTGGACTGCCTCTGGCAGCGGCAGCACTACTTATTTACATGTTGAAGTTGCCATCAACGGAATGTAAATGGAGGATATGCTACAACGACAACTTGCATTTATATACTGCCTTTAATGTAAGCAACCCATTCCAAAGTGTTCACATGACCGTAATCAAACAAAAATTGAAGGAGATATTAAGGTGGGTGATTAAAAGCTTGGTTAAAGAGGTCGATTTTAAGATGGGTCTTAAAGGAGGAGAGAGAGGCAGAGAGGTTTAGGGAGGGAATCCCAGAACTTAGGGCCTATGCTACTGAAGACATGGTCTCCACTGGTGGGCGAAGGGAGTGGAGGATGGACAAGAGGCCAGAAGTGGAGGAACAAAGAGTTCTTGGAGAGTTGTAGGGCTGAAGGAGGTTCTCTTGGCAATCAGTTACACTGGTAAAATTGATTTCTTTCATCCACCCCTCTTTGTAAAATTGCCCAGTGTCAAGTTAGGGCAAGTTGATCCAATAAGTGAGGACAATGGGGCTGTAAGGTTAGGTATAATGTCACAATTAACAGTCAATGGCAGTGAAGCAAAACTTGCGTATTCTGCTGGAGCATATACAGTCAGAAGGATATCTGGTGGTGTGCACCACATCTGGCACATTGAAATACAAGGTGAAAAAGAACTTGTATGTATTATAAGGTTGTATCACAATTGAGGTATTACAAAAATCTTATGAACCTTAAGATTGACTGACTGGCATGAGTCTGATATAGGCAAAATATGAAACACAGTTAACACTTTTGATCTTCATCACTTATCTTCATGGCAACAGAGAACTCCAGAAGAATGATATATAACAAGAGCTCTGGGACCTGGCCTAAAGTACGTACTAGAAACGAGGGGCCCTTATTTCAGTAGTTCCATAGTGGAGTACCAATGAAAATAAATCATTTAACAAATCAAAAATTGGTGTCATTTCCTGTCCCCATTAAACATAGAAAAATTAGTTGGGTAGATTGTTGCTAGCTTTCATAAAAAAAATTGAATTGCACAATTCACTACAACATCATTTAACACATCATCTTAAAAGAAAACTTTTAGGTATCTCTATCATCTATTCCATAATGATAATTGTTAAGTGGTTAATGGAAATTGAAATACAAAAAGTTGTCACGTTGGCACATACACTTTCTCCCCAACCCCACAGCCTGCATTTGGGAATAATTTGCTAAAATAACTTGAAAAAATAATGCACCACATTATCCTTTTTGGTTGTTATAGGCATTACTTGCAAATGCAGACATTGTAAATGCTGGTATAGGCTCCAATAACTGCACTTACAGTGTTCACATTTCTTGGTGAAATGCTAATATGGTTAATTCAAACACAGGTTTCCAATGTGCTTCTTGTGCTATTAGATGCAGTTTTGTTGGTAACCAAATATTTTGACTGATCAATCATTTAGAAAGTGTTTTTCAGTGAGTGTGGACTTGCTGCAAGCATTCAAAAGGGAGCTGGGCAAGTTCCTGAGTGTGGCTGACATAAGTACGTTTGGTAAGTAGGTGTGTAAATTTAACCCTACCTGCCTGGCAGAAATTGGGTAGGTAGTCAGTTAAAATACCCTGAATTACTTGCCCGGCCTGGAGCCACCAGTGATTTTAACCTGATTTCCTGACCAAGCTGCAAGGTCACCCACCCAAAGTCAGCGAGGTCTGCTTTATATATGCATTTCGGGTCCCGATGATGTCATAGGGATCCATCTGCAATTTTAACTCAGGCCTGAGCGGGGACGCTACTGCGGCTTTCCCAGAATGCCAACCTGGGACAGAAGAGGTTCAGCCCCAGAAGAGACCAAAAAAGGTAAGTTGTTTACTTTCCTTTGTGGGGCCAGGAGGAATAGGAGTGCTCTTCCAGGATCCAGAAGGAAACCTTAGGTTACCCCTGCCCCAGACCCTCCCTCCCCTTTCCCAAATGCGAGTCCCCGCAAATGCCTCCGGTATCCGATCCTGCAGCATGTCGGTGGGCAGCTTCTGGGCCACATGATTTTCCGTCGCTTCTTGCCCAGGTGGGAAGTTGGCTGCTGGGATTTAAATGAGGCCCGGTTGTTAAAATAACCCGGGCCAAATTTCTGCAGAAATGGATGTATTTCCAACTCACCTCACCACCCACTTGCCCAAAAGGAAGATGGTAGCGGTTGTTGGAGGACAATCATCTCAGCCCCAGGACATTGCTGCAGGAGTTCCTCAGGGCAGTGTCCTAGGCCCAACCATCTTCAGCTGCTTCATCAATGTCCTTCCCTCCATCATAAGGTCAGAAATGGGGATGCTCGCTGATGATTGCACAGTGTTCAGTTTCAGTCACAACCCCTCAGATAATGAAGCAGTCCGTGCCCGCATGCAGCAAGACCTGGACAACATCCAGGCTTGGGCTGATAAGTGGCAAGTAACATTCGCACCAGACAAGTGCCAGGCAATGACCATCTCCAACAAAAGAGAGTCTAACCACCTCCCCTTGACATTCAACGGCATTACCATCGCCGAATCCCCCACCATCAACATCCTGGGGGTCACCATTGACCAGAAACTTAACCGGACCAGCCATATAAATACTGTGGCTACAAGAGCAGGTCAGAGGCTGGGTATTCCATGGCAAGTGACTCACCTCCTGACTCCCCAAAGCCTTTCCACCATCTACAAGGCACAAGTCAGGAGTGTGATGGAATACTCTCCACTGCAGCGATTCAAGAAGACGGCTCACCACCATCATCTCAAGTGCAATTAGGGATGGGCAATAAATGCTGGCCTCGCCAGCGACGCCCACATCCCATGAACGAATAAAAAAAATTTTTTAAAAGCCTGCCCAGAGTTAAAATCAGGGCCAATGTGTCTCCTCATCACCCTGGTCTCCTCAAATTTGTTTGACTGCCATCGGGGGTCAGAGAGGAATTTCCCAAATTTTTTTCCCCTAAATTGGCCTAAGATTCTTTTCCCTTTTGTTTTGCCTTTCCGAGGAGATTGCATTCTCTGGTGCGACATTGGTGGCACGATCTTGCTGCATGCCCGAAGATGTCAGCTCGAGGCGCATTCGAAATTGGGCCTTGTGCCTCATCTGCCTGAAACCGATATCCCAATGCAGCTCACCGGTTGGGGCCTTCGGAATTTTGGCCTGCTCGGATACCAAGCCAGCTCGTAGGTAGGTCCTGGGGGTGGGGTTGCCTGAGCCAGCAGCGGCCCACAGCATTTTTGTGGAGCCAGCTCCTCCTGGCTCCACAGAAATAAAATTGTAAAAAAATGTTACTTACCCATTTGTCGATGGCCTCCAGCAGTCCGTTTAAGGGTTAGGCTGCTGGAGACCTGGAACCAACTGGGCACATTTGGAAGTCGCAACTTCCAAAATTTAAACCTGGACTAGCATCGTAGCATAATTCTTACATCCGCCCCACACGGTTCCCAAGAGAACATCTCCATTGGAGCTGCAATACAAGATAGAACTGGCAAGCTGGAGTAAGTGTCCCATTTATCCTTCAGAATCAGTAGCTTCTGGCTACAGAACTGCCCATCAAAGTGGACTTCAAAAGGTGTCAGTGACCTCTCCCCTCAGTTACCTGTCTCAGAGACTCCATCTTCCTCTTTTACTTTGAAGATCGGGCTGAGATAAAGGAAAGCAAAAAGGTGATTTAAAAAAACAAATGCAGCTGTCACTCACAGTAGGGTTTAAAAACATCAGACTGGTCTTCTCAGCCTGTCTGTCTCCAGCCACCCAGGTGACAAGCTGATATTCAGCCAGATTGAATACGCTGATACCAATGCAAAGATGTATCAGCAAGTGCTTCTGATCAGATTGACATTATTGGTTCTGCAATTAATAAAGTATGAACATATCAAGGTTAACTGGTATCATGGTAACCATATGTGGGTGCATCGTCTGTGGACCTGGTTTTCCTCTCTTAGTGACACTAAGCGTACAATAACACAAATTTAAAATTACATCTCATAGATTGATATTAACATTATATAAACTTTCCTGTGATCTGAATTGTTACAGAACTCCTATTTTTCACAAGCGCATGCATTAATGCACAGTAAAAGCCCACATTCCTCGAGTAAGCTCAAATGCTACAGCTCAAAAATTGTATCACTATTTTCAAATAGTTCTAATGTATTTTCCAGTGTGTTTTATGCTGGATAGGGGACATTGAACTAATCAAAACATTCAGCTATGCCTCATGCTTTGAGTAACTCAAGGACCCCTATCCAACAGAATAACCACTGGAACATTCTTGGTTACCACATTAATAGATGGCTGACACTTAAATCGTAAGATTCCCTCTGATCAGCCAGCAGTTTCATTAGGGGCCAGCACATTCTAAGAGTATATTCAAATTCCTAGGATTCCATAAACCTCTTATTCCACAATAACAACCGCCAACATTTAAAAAATGTATAACAAGGAATGCCCAACAATGGCTTGCAAACGTCACCTGCTAATAGATACATGTATGTGTATAGTGGGTGGTATTTCTATTTGTGACTGAGTGTTAATATCAGGCATAGTGATCATGGATAGAGTACAGAGAAATTACTTCAACATCAGAAGAATTGCGATAAGGTGCCTCAGGGGCTCAGTGGGTAAATGCACTGCCTGGTGTGGCACTGGACAGACCAATAAGATCCTAGGTTTAATCCCTGGTCTGTGCTAAATCACCCAATCTCAGCCAGGTGGCAGTGTGGACGTTACAACTGGCTTCAGTGTCTCCAGGTTGGGAGCTAGCCGGGGGTGTAGGAGAAATGCAAACCTAGAATGGTCAAAAACCCACTGAGAGTTACTTACAGATAGATTCACATTTGAAGAACAATTATTTCGGTGAAGCAATAGGAGTTGCCAGTTACTCCAGCGTGAAGTACAGCATGAGTGAGGGGGGGGAACAGATAAATGGAATAATTGGAGGAAATAAACAAAAGTACAATAGTGAGTGCAAAAAAATAAATATGGAGAATTTGGATAGTTATAGAATTCTTCATGACTAGTTTGATAAATATGCACCACTAAAATGAAGGATCAAATTTGAGTAGAATGGATTTCAAATGGGAATGGTCCAGTGAGGTTTCTTTGCGTCCTTTCTCAGATAGCTAATTAAATCTAATATGATGCAGCAGACTGGATTGACCTATATGGATAGAAATGAACCACTGCTGGTAACCAATGGATCTTTCTGCCCTACCTTTCACCAGTTTTCAAAATACATTAAAACCTGAATGTTGAACGAGAATGTTCACTCTTCTATTAGAATCAAAATAGCAAGTTTGACTGAGTTTCCTTGAGTACATTAACATTGTTTTTGTCATTCCTGTATCTGTTCAGATGAGCTATACTAGTTCAGCAAATTTTTGTTTCTTTACAGGTTGGTTAATGTGATGCAAATAGAAGTGCAATTTACTTTACGTTTTGAAAAATAAAATTATGTTCCCTTGAGAAATCTTTTCCCCAACCAGAAACAGAAAATTGAATTATCAACATTTTAAGAATTTATTCCCAATATCCTTAATGTCATCTCTACTCTGGGGTATCCAAACTTAATATGAAGAACAGATATTGTTAAATTTAATTACATTTCATGGTCTACTAGTGCTACTGTAGCTATTTTAATAGTACACACTAAGTGATGTTATCTTCCCAGTTAGGTATTGGTGTGCTGTACTGTTCCAATTGGTTACCTAAAAGGCTGGACTTCTGCAGCAGGCTTTAGCATGCTGACAGGATCTGCTCACTCCTCTCAAGTCTATAGCACAAGACTAATCCTCTAGAAGCTTACAATTACTAAAGCAGCAGCTGAAAGCTGGACGCTTCGCTCCATGAAACATGATACAAAACTATAACCATGAATGGAGCTGTAACATTAGCTTTCTAATAGAGTCTAATAAACATGTAACTGCATCTATTATAAATGCAGGAGACATATGCAGTACCGGGTGTTTTTTTTAAGATCACTGGCCATATGGTCGTCTGGTGATGTAATTGACAGACACAAGCTACTAAATCTCGTACATTCAGAATCAGTTACCAATACCTTGTATTTCATTCATCTACTCACACACTGGTCCTTAAGTTAACCCACTCGGGCCAGACTCAATTTACCTATTACTTTAAAAGTAATGAGTTAAAAAGATCATATTCAGGTCCCTGCTTTCTATTTGTACTCCAACAGACAAAAGACCACATCTGAGACTTGTTTTCTTGAAGTTATTAAGTAAATATTCTCTTTGATGCTCTACATTCTGCCACATGGCTCAAATACCATGAATTAAAATCTAACAAAAAAAAAGAAATACTATGTAACCTTTAGAGGGTCAGTCAGGTACAGCTGTTATTTAATCAGATGCTTTCAGGTTACCAGCAGTCAGATTGAAGTTAAGAAGGCCACAACATTGTGCAATACACCTGTCAAAGTGTTGCAGCCTTTTTTTTAGCATGAACTACAATAACAGAGTGCAACTAAAGGCCGATTTTAACCCTGCCCGCCTGGCAGAAATTGGTCGGGAGAATTACCTGTCAATGTCCTGTTCCCTTCCTGCAATCTTCAATTTTAACTTGCTCTTCTGAGTAGCAGGCAAGGACACCAGTTAGTTAAATATGCAGATCAGGCTCCAATAACATCTTCAGGGCCCAACTGCTACTTTAACCTGCAGCCTGAGCAGGGAAGCAATTGTAACCCAGGAAGGTAACTTTATAAACTTTCTTTTAATTTTGTTGTGGGGCCAGGAGGAGTAGGGGTGCTCCTCCGGGCCCCACAAGGAAAGTTTGGGCCTCCCACAACCAGGGATCCCCCCACCTCCCGATTGCCTGAGCCTCCAGCAATCCCCTCCCCGCATCTTTCCTGAATGGTGGGGACAATTCCTTCAATTCCTGCTGACAGCCTCCTGCTACCCAACATTCTGCTCCCTCCTACCGGCCAACTGCTACTTCCCACCAGTTTCAGGCATGCACATGAGGCCCAGGTGTTAAAATCGCTTGCCCTCACGCTGCCGAGGTCAGGGAGTTTTGCTGTTCGCCTCGGCAGATTCCCACCCCAAGTTAAAATCGGGCCCTAAGTAACAGCACAATTTTTTTGGTGCACTAACTGGAAATAAGTACTCCCCTAGTAACTTCAGGGGTAAATTAATTGTTTGTATTAAGCTCAGTCACACAAGCGAGGAAGGCTTGACTTCCTTTCTGCGCTTGTCAAGGCAGTAGAATCGTTGTTTGAAGACTTCAGTGGTCTGCTCAATAAGGGCTGTAGTTGAGCCATGGATCTGATTGAGCGTGGGTTCCTGAAAGGAATCACGAGCCAAGTGCGCCCTTGCCTCCAAGTAGCCAGCCTCTCAACTGCTATGCAGGGGAACAGAGTGCGGGTATGGAGAATGGGTACAAGATGAAAGCATCATGGCAACTGCCAAGAAAGCAGGCACATGACCTGCATGATGTGCTGTTGGTGATCATACCAGTTACACATTATTAGATTGGAAGCCCATACAATTCATGACGACAGTGGGGTCATCTGAAGAAGGCCCCAGGGTGAAATAGGTGCAGTCAATGATGCCGTGGACTTGGGGGAAGCCTGCAATCTGAACAAACCCCAGAGCTTTAGCAAATATGGCATCAGTCACCTGCTTAATGCAAGCATCGAGGGCATAGAATTACATAAAATCCACAGCACTGAAACAGGCCATTCTGAACAACTAGGCCTGGATTTTAACGTGGAGGTGGAGAGTGAGGATTTTTTGGACGTGGAACCCGGAAGTGAAGTGAGCGGGTTGGAATCTGCGATTGTAGCTTAATTTTTTCTTCCGGGTTTCGCGTCTCCAAGCTGCGCAGCGGGCGTACTGCGCACCAGCATGATACGGTCTGAAGTCCACTATTTAAAGGGCCAATGCAAAATGGATTTTGGAGGAGAAAGGAGGAAGTGAAGCCATGGATTCCAAGACAGCAAAAGCAGCACCCATGTTCACGGATGCTTCACTTGAAGTACTGCTGGGTGCAGTGAGAACCAGGAGGGTAGTAATTTACCCCAGCAATGGAAGAAACCTGGTTCTGCTACCAAGACGGCGTGGCTGGAAGCAGCTGAGGAGGTGAGCAGCAGGAGAATGGTGCCCTGATCTTGGATGCAGTGCAGGAAGTGCTTTAATGACCTAACCAGGTCAGGAAAAGTGAGTACAGTTGCTGATTCGCCTACATTCTGTGTTGTACAAAATACCTCCCCCCCCCCCCACTCTGTCCTGCCAAGCGTACTCCATCACATCACTCCTCACACCCACTTAAGTTTCAGCAGCACCCATCCTTCATTTTCTATGCACTTCCTCACCTCCCCATGTATCCGTGCACCATTGCAACTTACCCCAATCCTTATGTAATGTGACGCATCCGTCTGATAGTCACCCTTACCCAACGCATTGCATCCATCGGGTGAATACGTGACCTTCAGTCATTCACAGGTCTGTTCTTTCACCTCTAGTAGAAGAGAGTGCAAAAAGCAAAGGGAGAGGGAGAGGACTGGAGGTGACCCACCACAAATAGTCCAGCTCACAGATGCAAAGGAGGATGCCATGGAGATTAGTGCCACATCTGCAGCCCTCTCAATCGGAGATGGAGAAACTGGGAACTTGCTGATGCCTGGTGACAGTATTAAACATCTTTCACACACATGATAACTTTATTTCATCAATGACTGACTGAACTATGAGAAGACTCAACTATTCACCCTATTTATTAATGACTTAGATGACGGGTTAGAGAGCCACATATCCAAGTTTGCTGATGACACAAAGAAAGGCAGCATTGTAAGCAGAGTAGATGGAAACATAAAATTACAGAGAGATATTAATAGACTAAGTGAATGGGCAAAACTGTGCCAAATGGATTTCAATATAGGCAAGTGTGAGGTCATCCGCTTTGGTCTAAAAAGGATATATCAGGCTGCTTTCTAAATGGTGAAAAGCTCAAAACAGTGGAAGTCCAAAGAGACTTAGGGGTCCATGTACATAGATCATTAAAATGTCATGGACAGGTACAGAAAATAATCAAAAAGTCTAATGGAATGCTGGCTTTTGTAACTAGTGGACTAGAATACAAGGGGTAGGAGTTATGCTACAGCTATACAAAGCCCTGGTTAGACCACAACTGGAGCACTGTGTTCAGTTCTGGGCACCGCACCTTAGGAATGATGTATTGGCCTTGGAGGGAGTGCAGCATAGATTTACTAGAATGATACCTGGACTCCAAGGGTTAAATTACGAAGAGCAATTACACAAACTAGGGTTGTATTCCCTGGAATTTAGAAGATTAAGGGATGATTTGATTGAAGTTTTCAGGATATTAAGGGGAACTGATAGGGTAGATAGAGAGAAACAATTTCTGCTGGTTGGGGAGTCTAGGACTAGGGGACATAGTCTAAAAATTAGAGCCAGGACTTTCAGGAGTGAATTTAGGAAAAACTTCGACATGCAAAGGGTGGTAGAAGTTTGGAACTCTCTTCCGCAAACGGCAGTTGATGCTAGCTCAATTGTTAATTTTAAATCTGAAATTGACAAGATTTTTGTTAACCAAAGGTATTAAGGGATATGGGGCTAAGGTGGGTATATGGAGTTAGGTCACAGATCAGCCATGATCTCACTGAATGGCAGAACAGGCTTGAGGGACTAAATGGCCTATTCCTGTTCCTATGTTCCTAAGACTGAGTATGGCGATTGGCAAGATTGTTACTTTGCCATGAGTAATTCATATCGCTTTCTTTTGTCTTCTGGGGCCTTCACGCGTACAAGAACAATCTGCAGAGATTCATGACAACTATTCCTCGGGGGAGCTCATTCCTTCTGAGGGTGCACCGTTACAGGACATACAGCCATGCACCAGTGCAAATACTAACACTTCAGTGGGTCCTGTTATACAGTTAGTTGGGTTTTCACCTGGTGATTCACAACTCACAAGTAAGCACGAGCAGACACAGGTGGCAGGGGCAGGTGCGGCGAGTCCGCGTTGGAGGGCACACTCCTCTCAAGCTCTGCTCAGCTGGACCCAGATGCTGAACCTCGTGGGTCATCGTTGAGAATGAGAATAATTGTGTTACAGCTGCAACTTTGTGAGGTACTGGAAAACATGCCACGCGCTCTCCACAATAGTGGAGCCAATGGAGGAGTCCAACTCCATCATTGGTAATTGCGGATAATTGCGAGAGTGTCTGCCTCGGAGCTTCAAGCACGGCTCTCAAATGGGTCAATTCAGGCCATGACCACAGCCGCGTGGGCTTTGGAAACCAGCAAATCTGCCACTTTAAATAGGATGACAGATACCTTATCTGTGGCCTTACAACATGTAACTGATCTGCACTAAGCTGCTCTCCAGCAGAGTGGTAGGAATGATGTGGCACTGGCCCAGGAGAGGGATGATGGCGAAAGGGGACGTGGAAGTGGGAACTCCACTCAAATTGCTCCCATGAGTCATCTGTTGCCTCCCTCAGCCAGTACCCACAATGCTGCCTCCTCTCCCGATGGCTGAGTCTGCCCTGGCACAGGTGCAGGTGCAGCAGTCTTTGGAGTGGCTCTCACGGGCTCCAAAACTCAGAGGTCATAGGCCAAAAGCATCTCAGCAGTCAGAGCAGGGATCTGAGCAGCCTGCCTCTACCTCTGCTGAAGCCACAATGGATGCACCACGTAGAAGCGGTAGGAAGCATAAGTTCAAGCAATTGTAATTCACCAAGGGTATGCACATGGGTGTTCAAAGAATTGTTGTGTTGTGAAGTTTCCTTTTTTTATATTGATACATTAAATATATTGATTAGCACCACATCCACGTCTTGCCCATTATTGCGTCCCAAGTTCCAACTCGCCCTTTCATTTGCTTCATGATGAATGCCAATTCATGGCAGATCCATTGGGCAGATGTGCAATGGGTGTATGCGTGGTTGAAGGACTGTTTTGTGCAAAGTGGGGGGGGGGGGACGCTGCTGGGGTGGTGGTGGTGGGAGCCCGCCTGAGTATTTCAATGTCTCTTTTTTAGTATCTCTGACTAAGAGAACCTGTGAAATATGAGGGCATCCATGGCATCCCCGACAGCAAATTACGCAGCTGGTCTGGTGATGGATGCCCCATCTTCATATTGCTCGTCGTCCTCTTCCTCCTCCTCTTCTTCAATGTTCTCATCATCAGAAGATGATTAATGAGCGCCTTGGCCGTCCTCCACCTCTTATTCTCTCTGCTGCACAATGTTATGCAGGACGCAGCACACCACTGTCATTCTGGACACCCTTGCTAGCGGGTACTGAAGGACGTCTCCAGATCTATCCAGGCACCTGAAGTGCATCTTCAACATGCCGATGGCTTGCTTGATGATACACCTGGTGGTCATGTGGCTTTGATTTTAGCGCTCTTGCGCCCCATTGGTGAGGTTCCTCACAGGTGTCATGAGACAAGTTTGAAGGGGGTATCCCTTGTCTCCAATGAGCCAGCCCTTAAGTCTGTCTCCTGGTAGGAAGAAGTCTGGAATGTTGAACTGCTGCAGTATAAAAACATCATGACAGCTGCCAGGGAATCTGGCGCACACCTGCATGAACCTCTTCTTGTGGTTGTGCACCAGCTGTGCATTGATGTAGTGAAATCCCTTGCGGTTGATAAAAACTCCTGGCTCATGTGATGGTCCTCGGATTGCCATATGTGTGCAATCGATTGCATCCTGCACCTGTGGGAAGCCAGCCAGAGAGGCAAAGCTGACTGCCCACTCATTCTGGCTATTGTCGTTGCGGAGTAAGTTGACATGAGTGGACGCCCTGGCAAACAATCCATCCATTACCTGCCTTATACATTTATGTGCAGCCGACTGAGAGACCCTGGAGATGTTGCCGGTGGCGCACTGGATGGAGCAAGAGGCAGAGAAATTGAGGGCAGTGTTAACTTTGACTACGACTGGCAATGCGTGGCCACCAGGTCCAGCAAGGAGCAGCTCTTCTTGAAGGAGGCTGCAGATGTCTGTGATCATCTTCCGGTTCAATCTGAGCCTGCGCAGGCATCGCTCTTCAGAGTGGTCAAGGAAGCTCAGTTTCTGTCTGTAGACCCTGTCACGTAGGTAGTGCCTCCCGCAACCACAGCCTCTCTGTTGCCCTCCACTCTGCTGTTCTCTATATCTGTGTTGTGCACCTCTCGCTTGTGAACCTGCAGATCTCACCACAGCACGATGCCACTGCCATGGATGGTGATTCTCTTCCTCATCCGATATCCTATTAAATACATCCAATGGCATCACCCATCCTGATGTTGTCCATTTGAACGCCTCCAAACTTCTAAAAAAGCTGTGTGAACACAAGAACTCTCTGCCAAACACTTCCCAGAGGGAACTGAGACACCAGCTGTAATCATTGAGCTTTTATTCACTTTGGGCAATCATAACTTTAAAAACCCCATGAACTGCAGATCAATCTCACCTCTATTTTACTGGTGAGTTTCCCAAACCCCAGGAAAGCCATGCTGGGGGCGATAAATTCAAGTGCCTGTTGATTTCAATTTAAAATCACCTCAGTAACGTCTGCTAGTCATCTAAATGGTTGTGATAATTACTGACTTGCCTGTCCTAATGATTGACCAGCCTTCAGTGAGTAGGTTACTTGCACACAGCCAAACACGCCTCCATTAAACTCGGAAGTGGGCGCGTTGCAGCCGAGTTGCGGTCGGGTTTTAAATTTCTGCAATTTTTACTTCCCACCCAACCCTAATGGTTAAAACTCCCCCCATAAGTTTAGAACTTAAACAATTGTTTCCATTTTAGAACTCATTCATATACTCGGAACTACCTATAATCAAGACAATGTTTTCCAGAGTGCAGCAAGAAGAACTGCAGCTAAAAAAACAAAGGGGAATCAGCTTTCACACCTGGCACGTTAATCCTCTTCCATGGCAAAGTTATAAAGCAGAAAAATCCTCCCATCCCCATTTTTGCAAAGCCTATCAATTATCATCCTCAGTCAGATTCAACAAAGCTGCTATAAGTTACAATAAAGACTGCTGTTTACAGTTTTAAACTCACTTACACCTGCGGTGCAGGACTGATCTGCCAGTTTAAAATACACAGTAAGTGACATAACGATACATCAGCAAACCTGCTTCACAAAAATGTGTAATGCATCAAAGTATTTCAAGCTTTGAAGTGGAGTAATTTTATATTTAATTGATACAGTTGCCAAGGCATGAGTACAGTAGGTTGTAGTTGAGGTTCAGCAACTTGATGAAGGATGAGACCATAATTCCAACCAACTATGTGACTTCATGGCCACTAATGTTATTCAATAGCACCACAAAGGAGCTACATGCTTATTTAATATCTCCAAACGTTTAATGGTTTGATAGCTGGACACTTGCCCAAATAATATGCATTCCTTTTAAGTCGCAGTAGTTCTTTAAAAATAATTTTATTGGCCTTCATCTCTTTTCTAATATTACCATGATTCCTATTTTAAAATTAAGACACTAAGGGGATGAGCTGTCCATAATGCCACAGTGGCCTATAATTCTATTTGGGCAAAAATACAATTTATAAAAATTGCTTTTAAGAAAGATCCTTCTGCTGAAATTGCTGAGGAAACATTCCAGCAATTCCTCAAGCGAACAGACCTCCCCTAGATCACATTTATATCATTTAACTCCTTTAAACATTTTTATTTCCTTTCCTGAATGTTTTGTATTTGGGAATTTTTGAATGAGTCTTGTTCCACAGATCATTGATCATTTATCTCAGCAGATTTGTGCCTGTGTGGGCATAGATTCAAATCTGTTAGCACAAAAATCAGAAAACAAATCTGAAACAACATGAAAATCACAGGTCAACTTGTCCAACTTTCTCAGATCTATACTGAATATCATATTCCATCCTCACCAGTTATCTGGACCGCAGAAAAGTTCAGAACAGAAACTCTTACCACTACTCACCAAGTTCAGGAATTAAGCAGATCCTTAACAAGCATGGTTAATGTCACAAATTGAAAAAAAACTTTCATATTTTAGAAAATTGATTTCACTCATGATGGCCAAACAAAATGGAGCAATGGAGGAAGTGTGGATAGGCAGAAATTAAAGCAGAGACAACAATTCACTGATAGGGTCACTGGTTGTCATGTTCCTACCTAGAATTGTATCTGTCTTTTACTAATTTCAATCCAGTTCTGTGAGGGTGTTTGAGAGTCCTAAAGCAATTCTGAAAGAATTATTAATCTCACACTTTTGAAATGCAGAACATCAGTAAGGAACCTCTGACCCGTGTGTGTAAACCAGGAAGCCTAACTCTAACCTCATCCCTCCCTATCTCTGTAACCTCTTCCTGCCCAACAACCCTCCGAGATCTCAGCATTCCTCCAATTCTTGCCTCTGATGCATCCCCAATTTTAATTGCTCCACCATTGGCAGCCATGCCTTCAGCTGCCTGGGCCCTAATCTCTGGAATTCCCTCTCTAAACCTCTCGACCTCTCTCTCCTCCTTTAAGACGTTCCTTAAAACTTACGTCTTTGACCAAGCCTTTGGTCACAGTCACATAGATTGCCATTTGTGACTTTGATAAGGGGCATTTCAGTACTGTGGCAGGACAGAAACCTGATTGGAGGAATTCAAACGTGGAGTTGCGGGAAAGATGGGTATGGATTTGGGAGGCAACAACACGTTCAAGGACTTTAGAGAGGAAAGGGAGGTTGGAGATGGGGCGGTAGTTTGCAAGGACAGAGGGGTCAAGGGTGGGTTTTCTGAGGAGTGGGGTGATGACGGCCGACTTGAAGGGGAGGGGGACAGTACCTGAGGAGAGGGAACCGTTAACAATATCAGCTAACATGGGGGCCAGGAAGGGAAATTGGGTGGTTAGCAGTTTGGTGGAAATAGGGTCAAAAGAAACATAGAAAACAGGAGCAAGAGTAGGCCATTCGGCCCTTCGGGCCTGCTCCGCCATTCAAAATGATCATGGCTAATCGTCTAACTCAATACCCTGTTCCCGCTTTCTCCCCATATCCCTTGATCCCTTTAGCATTAAGAAATATATCTATCTCCTTCTTGAATACATCTAATGACTTGGCCTCCACTGCCTTCTGTGGTAGAGAATTCCACAGGTTCACCACCCTCTGAGTGAAGAAACTTCTCCTCATCTCCGTTCTAAATGGCATACCCCATATCCTGAGAATGTGACCCCTGATTCTGGAATCCCCAGCCATCGGGAGCATCCTCCCTGCATCTAGTCTGTCTATTCCTGTTAGAATTTTATATGTTTCGATGAGATCACCTCTCATTCTTCTAAACTCTAGTGAATATAGGCCTAGTCGACCCAATCTCTCCTCCTAGGTCAGTCCTGCCATCCCAGGAATCAGTCTGGTAAACTTTCGTTGCACTCCCTCCATGGCAAGGACATCCTTCCTCAGATAAGGAGACCAAAACTGCACACAATACTCCAGATGTGGTCTCACCAAGGCCCTGTATAACTGCAGTAAGACAACCCTGCTCCTGTACTCAAATCCTCTTGCGATGAAGGCCAACATACCATTCGCCTTCCTAACTGCTTGCTGCACCTGAATGCTCGCTTTCAGCGACTGGTGTACAAGGACACCCAGGTCTCATTGCACCTCCGCTTTTCCCAATCTATCACCATTCAGATAATAATCTGCCTTTCTGTTTTTACAACCAAAGTGGATAACCTCACATTTATCCACGTTATACTGCATCTGCCATGTTCTTGCCCACTCACCCAACTTGTCTAAATCACATTGGAGCCTCCTTGCATCCTCCTCACAGCTCATATTCCACCCCAGCTTTGTGTCATCTGCAAACTTGGAAATGTTACATTTAGTTCCCTCATCCAAATCATTGATATATATTGTGAATAGTTGGGGCCCAAGCACTGATCCCTGCCTGCTACCCGGAAAAAGACCCATTTATTCCTACTCTCTGTTTCCTGTCTGTCAACCAATTCTCAATCCATGCCAGGATATTCCCCCCAATCCCATGTGCTTTAATTTTACACACTAGCCTCTTGTTTGGGACCTTATTAAAAGCCTTCTGAAAATCCAAAAAAAACACATCCACTGGTTCCCACCTATCTATTCTACTAGTTACATCCTCAAAAAACTCCAGTAGATTTGTTAAGTATGATTTCCCTTTCATAAACCCATGCTGACTTTGTCCAATCCCATTAATGCCCTCCAAGTTTTCTGTTATCACATCTTTTATAATAGACTCTAGCATTTTCCCCACTACTGATGTTAGGCTAACTGGTCTGTAATTCCCTGTTTTTTCTCTCCCTCCTTTTTTAAATAGTGGGGTTACATTTGCCACCCTCCAATCTGTAGGAACTGTTCCAGAGTCTATAGAATTTTGGAAGATGATCACCAATGCATCCACTATTTCCAGGGCCACTTCCTTTAGTACTCTGGGATGTAGATTATCAGGCCCTGGGGATTTGTCAGCCTTTAGCCCCATTAATTTCCCTAGCACTATTTTTTTACTAATATTGGTTTCCTTCAGTTCCTCCCTCTCACTAGACTCTTGGTTCCCTATCATTTCTAGCAGGTTATTTGTGTCCTCCCTTGTGAAGACAGAACCAAAGTATGTGTTTAATTGTTCTGCCATTTCTTTGTTCCCCATTATAATTTCCCCATTTCTGACTGTAAGGGACCTACATTTGTCTTCACTAGTGTTTTTCTCTTGACATATTTATAGAAGCTTTTACAGTCAGTTTTTATGTTCCCTGCTAGTTTACTCTCACACTCTATTTTTCCCCTCTTAATCAATCTCTTTGTCCTCCTTTGCTGAACTGCTCCCAATTCTCAGGCTTGTCGCTTTTTCTGGAATTTTATATGCTTCCTCTTTGGATCTAATACTATCCCTAATTTCTTTTGTAAGCCATGATTGAGCCACCTTTCCTGTTTTATTTTTGTGCTAGACAGGAATGAATAATTGTTGCAATTCCAGTACACGTTCTTTAAATATTAGCCATTGTCTATCCACCGACATCCCTTTTAGTAAAGTTCCCCAATCGATCCTAGCCAACTCGCACCTCATACTTTCATAATTTCCTTTATTTAGATTCAGGATCCTAGTTTCGGATTCAACTACTTCACTCTCCATCTTAATGGAATTCTATCATGTTATGGTCGCTCTTCCCTAAGGGACCCCACACAATAAGATTGTTAATTTATCCTTTCTCATTGCACAATACCCAGTCTAGGATCACCTGTTCTCTAGTTGGTTCCTCAACATATTGGTCTAGAAAACCATCACATACACACTCCAGGAATTCCTCCCCCACAGTATTATTGCTAATTTGGTTTGACTAATCAATATGTATATTAAAGTCACCCATGATTATAGTTGTACCCTTCTTGCATGCATCTCTAATTTCCTGTTTAATGCCCTCCCCTACATCTCCACTACCGTTTGGGGGCCTATAGACAATCCCCACCAATGTTTTCTGCCCCTTGGTGTTTCTTAGCTCCACCCATACAGATTCCACATTGTGATTTTCTGAGCCAATATCTTTCCTCACTATTGCATTGATTTCCTCCTTTACGAACAACGCTACCCCACCTCCTTTCCCTTTTTGCCTGTCCTTCCTAAATATTGAATACCCCTGGATGTTCAGTTCCCATCCTTGGTCACCCTGCAGCCATGTCTCCGTAATCGCAACTATATCATAACCGTTAATATCTATCTGTGCTGTTAAGTCATCTACCTTATTGTGAATGCTCCGCGCATTTAGACACAATGCCTTTAGACTTGTCTTTTTAAGATTACTAGTTATTTTAGTTTTATTTTGCACTATGGCCCTATTTGTTTTTTGCCCTTGTTTTCTCTGCCTTCCACTATTGGTTCTTCCCTTTCTGTCTTTTGTTTCTATCCTTGTTTCCCCCTCCTCTGTCTCCTTGCTCAGGTTCCCATCCCCCTTCCATTCTAGCTTAAACCTTCCCTAACAGCACTAGCAAACACCCCCGTGAGGACATCGGTCCCTGTCCTGCTCCGGTGTAACCCGTCCCACATGTACAGGTCCCACCTTCCCCAGAACCGGTCCCAATGTCCCAGGAATCTAAATCCCTCCCCCCTACACCATCCCTGCAGCCACACATTCATCTGGTCTATACTCACTAGCACGTGGCACTGGTAGTAATCCTGAGATCACTACCTTTGAGGTCCTGCTTTTTAATTTATCTCCTATGTCCTTAAATTCACCTTGCAGGACCTCATCCCTTTTTTTAACCTATGTCGTTGGTACCGATATGGACCACGACTACTGGCTGTTCACTCTCCCCCTCCAGAATGCCCTGCAGCCGCTCTGTGACATCCTTGACCTTAGCACCAGGTAGGCAACATACCATCCTGGAGTCACGTTTGCGGCCGCAGAGGAGAGAGCAGGAGGTGGGTCTCGAGGTCAAGGTGAGTTCGGAGAGGGCATGAGGGGAGATAGGAGAGAAACTAGAGAAAGATGCGATTTCAGGGCTAGGGCAAGGGGAAACCATAGGGGAAGTTTGGCTTGGTGTGCTAGGGGAAGGGAGGGAAGCGGCAGAGGCAGCTGAACGGATGGTCTCAAACTTAGTGACTAAGACTAGTGCAGAATTCCACTAATGTTGAAAAAGTAAAGGAGAATACAGGGCAAATCTGGAAGGAATGATTAGCTGATACCGCACTTGGGTTTTAAAAGCCTGGTGATTAGAGGAGGAAGGAAATTTGGAGGGATGTAAGGAGTTTTGAGCTTGTCGCCTCCCAAATTCATGCTCGTCTCTCGCGCAACTCCATGTTTGAACCTCTCTAATGCTCTTTCCTGGCTGGCCTCTCAACTTCCACCCTCCGTGAACTTCAGCTCATCCAAAGCTCTGCTGCCCATATCCTAACTTTCACCAACTCCCATTCACTCATCACCCCTGTGCTCGCTGACTTACATTG